>NW_027362768.1:386182496-386782496 GCF_046119375.1 Phyllobates terribilis
CAGGAGAGCGTTGGATATACAGGACAGGAGAGCTCTGGATATACAGGACAGGAGAGCTCTGGATATACAGGACAGCAGAGCTCTGGATATACAGGACAGGAGAGCTCTGGATATACAGGACAGGGGAGCTATGGATATACAGGACAGGAGAGCTCTGCATATACAGGACAGGAGAGCACTGGATATACAGGACAGGAGAGCACTGGATATACAGGACAGGAGAGCTCTGCATATACAGGACAGGAGAGCACTGGATATACAGGACAGGAGAGCACTGGATATACAGGACAGGAGAGCTCTGCATATACAGGACAGGAGAGCTCTGGATATACAGGACAGGAGAGCACTTGATATACAGGACAGGAGAGCTCTGGATATACAGGACAGGAGAGCTCTGGATATACAGGACAGGAGAGCTCTGGTTATACAGGACAGGAGAGCTCTGGATATACAGGACAGGAGAGCTCTGGATATACAGGACAGGGGAGCTCTGGATATACAGGACAGGGGAGCTATGGATATACAGGACAGGAGAGCACGGGATATACAGGACAGGAGAGCTCTGGATATACAGGACAGGAGAGCTCTGCATATACAGGACAGGAGAGCACTGGATATACAGGACAGGAGAGCACTGGATATACAGGACAGGAGAGCTCTGCATATACAGGACAGGGGAGCTCTGGATATACAGGACAGGAGAGCACTTGATATACAGGACAGGAGAGCTCTGGATATACAGGACAGGAGAGCTCTGGATATACAGGACAGGAGAGCTCTATTTATAAAGGACAGGAGAGCTCTGGATATACAGGACAGGAGAGCTCTGGATATACAGGACAGGGGAGCTCTGGATATACAGGATATGAGAGCTCTGGTTATACAGGACAGGAGACCTCTGGATATACAGGACAGGAGAGCAATTGATATACAGGACAGGAGAGCTCTGGATACACAGGATAGGGGACCTCTGGATATACAGGGCAAGAGAGCTCTGGATATACAAGACAGGAGAGCTCTGGATATACAGGACAGGAGAGCACTGGATATACAGGACAGGAGAGCAATTGATATACAGGACAGGAGAGCACTGGATATACAGGACAGGAGAGCTCTGGATATACAGCACAGGAGAGCTCTGGATACACAGGACAGGAGAGCTCTGGATATACAGCACAGGAGAGCTCTGGATATACAGGATAGGAGAGCTCTGGATATAAAGGACAGGAGAGCTCTGGATATACAGGACAGGAGAGCTCTGGATATACAGGACAGCAGAGCTCTGGATATACAGGACAGGAGAGCTCTGGATATACAGGACAGGAGAGCTCTGGATATACAGGACAGCAGAGCTCTGGATATACAGGACAGGAGAGCTATGGATATACAGGACAGGAGAGCACGGGATATACAGGACAGGAGAGCTCTGGATATACAGGACAGGAGAGCTCTGCATATACAGGACAGGAGAGCACTGGATATACAGGACAGGAGAGCACTGGATATACAGGACAGGAGAGCTCTGCATATACAGGACAGGGGAGCTCTGGATATACAGGACAGGAGAGCACTTGATATACAGGACAGGAGAGCTCTGGATATACAGGACAGGAGAGCTCTGGTTATACAGGACAGGAGAGCTCTGGATATACAGGACAGGAGAGCTCTGGATATACAGGACAGGAGAGCTCTGGTTATACAGGACAGGAGAGCTCTGGATATACAGGACAGGAGAGCTCTGGATATACAGGACAGGGGAGCTCTGGATATACAGGATATGAGAGCTCTGGTTATACAGGACAGGAGAGCTCTGGATATACAGGACAGGAGAGCTCTGGATATACAGGACAGGGGAGCTCTGGATATACAGGACAGGAGAGCTCTGGATATACAGGACAGGAGAGCTCTGGATATACAGGACAGGAGAGCTCTGGTTATACAGGACAGGAGAGCTCTGGATATACAGGACAGGAGAGCTCTGGATATACAGGACAGGGGAGCTCTGGATATACAGGATATGAGAGCTCTGGTTATACAGGACAGGAGAGCTCTGGATATACAGGACAGGAGAGCTCTGGATATACAGGACAGGGGAGCTCTGGATATACAGGACAGGAGAGCTCTGGATATACAGCACAGGAGAGCTCTGGATATACAGGATAGGGGAGCTCTGGATATACAGGACAGTAGAGCACTGGATATACAGGACAGGAGAGCTCTGGATACACAGGACAGAAGAGCTCTGGATATACAGCACAGGAGAGCTCTGGATATACAGGACAGGAGAGCTCTGGATATACAGGACAGGAGAGCACTGGATATACAGGACAGGAGAGCAATTGATATACAGGACAGGAGAGCTCTGGATATACAGGAAAGGAGAGCTCTGGATATACAGGACAGGGGAGCTCTGGATATACAGGACAGGAGAGCTCTGCATATACAGGACAGGAGAGTTCTGGATATACAGGACAGGAGAGCTCTGGATATACAGGACGGGAGAGCTCTGGATATACAGGACAGGAGAGCTCTGCATATACAGGACAGGAGAGCTCTGGATATACAGGACAGGGGAGCTCTGGATATACAGGACAGGAGAGCAATTGATATACAGGACAGGAGAGCTCTGGATATACAGGACAGGAGAGCTCTGCATATACAGGACGGGAGAGCTCTGGATATACAGGACAGGAGAGCTCTGGATATACAGGACAGGAGAGCAATTGATATACAGGACAGGAGAGCTCTGGATATACAGGATAGGGGAGCACTGGATATACAGGACAGGAGAGCTCTGCATATACAGGACAGGAGAGCAATTGATATACAGGACAGGAGAGCTCTGGATATACAGGATAGGGGAGCACTGGATATACAGGACAGGAGAGCTCTGGATATACAGGACAGGAGAGCTCTGGATATACAGGACAGGAGAGCTCTGGATATACAAGACAGGAGAGCACTGGATATACAGGACAGGAGAGCAATTGATATACAGGACAGGAGAGCTCTGGATATACAGGACAGGAGAGCTCTGGATATACAGCACAGGAGAGCTCTGGATATACAGGATAGGAGAGCTCTGGATATACAGGACAGGAGAGCTCTGGATATACAGGACAGGAGAGCACGGGATATACAGGACAGGAGAGCTCTGGATATACAGGACAGGAGAGCTCTGGATATACAGGACCGAAGAGCACTGGATATACAGGACAGGAGAGCTCTGCATATACAGCACAGGGGAGCTATGGATATACAGGACAGGAGAGCACGGGATATACAGGACAGGAGAGCTCTGGATATACAGGACAGGAGAGCTCTGTATATACAGGACAGGAGAGCTCTGGATATACAGGACAGGAGAGCTCTGGATATACAGGACAGCAGAGCTCTGGATATACAGGACAGGAGAGCTCTGGATATACAGGACAGGGGAGCTATGGATATACAGGACAGGAGAGCACGGGATATACAGGACAGGAGAGCTCTGGATATACAGGACAGGAGAGCTCTGCATATACAGGACAGGAGAGCACTGGATATACAGGACAGGAGAGCACTGGATATACAGGACAGGAGAGCTCTGAATATACAGGACAGGGGAGCTCTGGATATACAGGACAGGAGAGCACTTGATATACAGGACAGGAGAGCTCTGGATATACAGGACAGGAGAGCTCTGGATATACAGGACAGGAGAGCTCTAGTTATACAGGACAGGAGAGCTCTGGATATACAGGACAGGGGAGCTCTGGATATACAGGATATGAAAGCTCTGGTTATACAGGACAGGAGAGCTCTGGATATACAGGACAGGAGAGCTCTGGATATACAGGACAGGAGAGCTCTGGATACACAGGACAGAAGAGCTCTGGATATACAGGACAGGAGAGCAATTGATATACAGGACAGGAGAGCTCTGGATACACAGGATAGGAGAGCTCTGGATATACAGGACAGGAGAGCTCTGGATATACAGGACAGGAGAGCAAATGATATACAGGACAGGAGAGCAATTGATATACAGGACAGGAGAGCTCTGGATACACAGGACAGGAGAGCTCTGGATATACAGGACAGGAGAGCTCTGGATATACAGGACAGGGGAGCTCTGGATATACAGGACAGCAGAGCTCTGGATATACAGGACAGGAGAGCTCTGGATATACAGGATAGGAGAGCTCTGGATATACAGGACAGGAGAGCTCTGGATATACAGGACAGGAGAGCTCTGGATATACAGGACAGCAGAGCTCTGGATATACAGGACAGGAGAGCTCTGGATATACAGGACAGGAGAGCTCTGGATATACAGGACAGCAGAGCTCTGGATATACAGGACAGGAGAGCTATGGATATACAGGACAGGAGAGCACGGGATATACAGGACAGGAGAGCTCTGGATATACAGGACAGGAGAGCTCTGCATATACAGGACAGGAGAGCACTGGATATACAGGACAGGAGAGCACTGGATATACAGGACAGGAGAGCTCTGCATATACAGGACATGGGAGCTCTGGATATACAGGACAGGAGAGCACTTGATATACAGGACAGGAGAGCTCTGGATATACAGGACAGGAGAGCTCTGGATATACAGGACAGGAGAGCTCTGGATATACAGGACAGGAGAGCTCTGGATATACAGGACAGGGGAGCTCTGGATATACAGGACAGAAGAGCTCTGGATAAACAGCACAGGAGAGCTCTGGATATACAGGAGAGGAGAGCTCTGGATATACAGCACAGGAGAGCTCTGGATATACAGGATAGGGGAGCTCTGGATACACAGGACAGGAGAGCTCTGAATACACAGGACAGAAGAGCTCTGGATATACAGCACAGGAGAACTCTGGATATACAGGATAGGGGAGCTCTGGATATACAGGATAGGGGAGCTCTGGATATACAGGGCAAGAGAGCTCTGGATATACAAGACAGGAGAGCTCTGGATACACAGGACAGAAGAGCTCTGGATATACAGCACAGGAGAGCTCTGGATATACAGGATAGGGGAGCTCTGGATATACAGGACAGGAGAGCTCTGGATATACAGGGCAAGAGAGCTCTGGATATACAAGACAGGAGAGCTCTGGATATACAGGACAGGAGAGCACTGGATATACAGGACAGGAGAGCAATTGATATACAGGACAGGAGAGCTCTGGATATACAGGAAAGGAGAGCTCTGGATATACAGGACAGGAGAGCTCTGGATATACAGGACAGGAGAGCTCTGCATATACAGGACAAGAGAGTTCTGGATATACAGGACAGGAGAGCTCTGGATATACAGGACGGGAGAGCTCTGGATATACAGGACAGGAGAGCTCTGCATATACAGGACAGGAGAGCTCTGGATATACAGGACAGGGGAGCTCTGGATATACAGGACAGAAGAGCTCTGGAGATACAGGGCAAGAGAGCTCTGGATATACAGGACAGGAGAGGTCTGGATATACAGGAGAGGAGAGCACTGGATATACAGGACAGGAGAGCTCTGGATATACAGGACAGGAGAGCTCTGGATATACAGGACAGGAGAGCACTTGATATACAGGAGAGGAGAGCTCTGGATATACAGGACAGGAGAGCTCTGGATATACAGGACAGGAGAGCTCTGGATATACAGGACAGGAGAGCTCTGCATATACAGGACAGGAGAGTTCTGGATATACAGGACAGGGGAGCTCTGGATATACAGGACAGGGGAGCTCTGGATATACAGGACAGGAGAGCTCTGGATATACAGGACAGGAGAGCTCTGGATATACAGGACAGGAGAGCTCTGGATATACAGGACAGGAGAGCTCTGCATATACAGGACAGGAGAGTTCTGGATATACAGGACAGGGGAGCTCTGGATATACAGGACAGGAGAGCTCTGGATTCACAGGACAGGAGAGCTCTAGATATACAGCACAGGAGAGCTCTGGATATACAGGACAGGAGAGCTCTGGATATACAGGACAGGGGAGCTCTGGATATACAGGATAGGGGAGCTCTGGATATACAGGGCAAGAGAGCTCTGGATATACAGGACAGGAGAGCTCTGGATATACAGGACAGGAGAGCTCTGGAGATACAGGGCAAGAGAGCTCTGGATATACAGGACAGGAGAGGTCTGGATATACAGGAGAGGAGAGCACTGGATATACAGGACAGGAGAGCTCTGGATATACAGGACAGGGGAGCTCTGGATATACAGGACAGGAGAGCTCTGGATATACAGGACAGGAGAGCTCTGGATATACAGGACAGGAGAGCTCTGGATATACAGGATAGGGGAGATCTGTATATACAGGACAAGTAAGCACTGGATATACAGGACAGGAGAGCTATGGATATACAGGACAGGAGAGCTCTGGATATACAGGACAGGGGAGCTCTGGATATACAGGACAGGAGAGATCTGTATATACAGGACAAGAGGGCACTGGATATACAGGACAGGAGAGCTCTGGATATACAGGACAGGAGAGCACTGGATATACAGGACAGGAGAGATCTGGATATACAGGAAAGGAGAGCTCTGGATATACAGGACAGGGGAGATCTGGATATACAGGACAGGAGAGCTCTGGATATACAGGACAGGGGCGCTCTGGATATACAGGACAGGAGAGATCTGGATATACAGGACAGGAGAGCTCTGTATATACAGGACAGGAGAGCCCTGGATATACAGGACAGGAGAGCTCTGAATACACAGGACAGGAGAGCCCTGGATATACAGGACAGGAGAGCTCTGAATACACAGGACAGGAGAGCTCTGGATATACAGGACAGGAGAGCTCTGGATATACAGGACAGGAGAGCTCTGGATATACAGTACAGGGGAGCTCTGGATATACAGGACAAGAGAGCACTGGATATACAGGACAGGGAAGCTCTGGATATACAGGACAGGAGAGCTCTGGATATACAGGACAGGGGAGCTCTGGATATACAGGACAAGAGAGCTCTGGATATACAGGACAGCAGAGCTCTGGATATACAGGACAGGAGAGCTCTGGATATACAGGAGAGCGGAGCTCTGGATATACAGGGCAGGAAAGCTCTGGATATACAGGACAGGGGAGCTATGGATATACAGGATAGGGGAGCTCTGGATGTACAGGACAAGAGAGCTCTGGATATACAGGACAGCAGAGCTCTGGATATACAGGACAGGAGAGCTCTGGATATACAGGAGAGCGGAGCTCTGGATATACAGGGCAGGAAAGCTCTGGATATACAGGACAGGAGAGCTCTGGATATACAGGACAGGAGAGCTCTGGATATACAGGGCAAGAGAGCTCTGGATATACAGGACAGGAGAGCACTGGATATACAGGACAGGAGAGCTCTGGATATACAGGACAGGGGAGCTCTGGATATACAGGACAGGAGAGCTCTGGATATACAGGGCAAGAGAGCTCTGGATATACAGGACAGGAGAGCACTGGATATACAGGACAGGAGAGCTCTGGATATACAGGACAGGAGAGCACTGGATATACAGGACAGGAGAGCTCTGGATATACAGGGCAAGAGAGCTCTGGATATACAGGACAGGAGAGCTCTGGTTATACAGGACAGGAGAGCTCTGGATATACAGGACAGGAGAGCTCTGGATATACAGGACAGGAGAGCTCTGGATATACAGGACAGGAGATCTCTGGATATACAGGACAGGAGAGCTCTGGATATACAGGACAGGAGAGCTCTGGATATACAGGACAGGAGAGCTCTGGATATACAGGACAGGGGAGATCTGTATATACATGACAAGAGAGCACTGGATATACAGGACAGGAGAGCTCTGGATATACAGGACAGGGGAGCTCTGGATATACAGGACAGGAGAGATCTGTATATACAGGACAAGAGGGGACTGGATATACAGGACAGGAGAGCTCTGGATATACAGGACAGGAGAGCACTGGATATACAGGACAGGAGAGCTCTGGATATACAGGACAGGAGAGCTCTGGATATACAGGACAGGAGAGCTCTGGATATACAGGACAGGAGAGCTCTGGATATACAGGATAGGGGAGGTCTGGATATACAGGACAGGGGAGCTCTGGATATACAGGACAGCAGAGCGCTGGATATACAGGACAGGAAAGCTCTGGATATACAGGGCAAGAGAGGTCTGGATATACAGGGCAAGAGAGCTCTGGATATACAGGGCAAGAGAGCTCTGGATATACAGGACCGGAGAGCTCTGGATATACAGGACAGGAGAGCGCTGGATATACAGGTCAGGAGAGCTCTGGATATACAGGGCAAGAGAGCTCTGGATATACAGGGCAAGAGAGCTCTGGATATACAGGACCGGAGAGCTCTGGATATACAGGACAGGAGAGCGCTGGATATACAGGACAGGAGAGCTCTGGATATACAGGACAGGAGAACTCTGGATATACAGGACAGGAGAGCTCTGGATATACAGGGCAAGAGAGCTCTGGATATACAGGACCGGAGAGCTCTGGATATACAGGACCGGAGAGCTCTGGATATACAGGACAGGAGAGCGCTGGATATACAGGACAGGAGAGCTCTGGATATACAGGGCAAGAGAGCTCTGGATATACAGGACCGGAGAGCTCTGGATATACAGGACAGGAGAGATCTGTATATACAGGACAAGAGAGCACTGGATATACAGGACAGGAGAGATCTGGATATACAGGACAGGAGAGCACTGGATATACAGGACAGGAGAGCTCTGAATACACAGGACAGGAGAGCTCTGGATATACAGGACAGGAGAGCTCTGGATATACAGGACAGGGGAGCTCTGGATATACAGGACAAGAGAGCACTGGATATACAGGACAGGGGAGCTCTGGATATACAGGACAGCAGAGCTCAGGATATACAGGACAGGGGAGCTCTGGATATACAGGACAAGAGAGCACTGGATATACAGGACAGGGGAGCTCTGGATATACAGGACAGGAGAGCTCTGGATATACAGGACAGGGGAGCTCTGGATATACAGGACAAGAGAGCACTGGATATACAGGACATTGGAGGTCTGGATATACAGGACAGGAGAGCTCAGGATATACAGGACAGGAGAGCACTGGATATACAGGACAGGGGAGCTCTGGATATACAGGACAAGAGAGCTCTGGATATACAGGACAGGAGAGCTCTGGATATACAGAACAGGGGAGCTCTGGATATACAGGACAGGAGAGCACTGGATATACAGGACAGGAGAGCGCTGGATATACAGGACAGGAAAGCGCTGGATATACAGGACAGGAGAGCGCTGGATATACAGGACATGAGAGCTCTGGATATACAGGACAGGAGAGCTCTGGATATACAGGACAGGGGAGCTCTGGATATACAGGACAGGAGAGCTCTGGATATACAGGACAGGAGAACTCTGGATAAACAGGACAGGAGAGCACTGGATATACAGGACAGGAGAGCTCTGGATATACAGGACAGGAGAGCGCTGGATATACAGGACAGGAGAGCTCTGGATATACAGGGCAAGAGAGCTCTGGATATACAGGGCAAGAGAGCTCTGGATATACAGGACCGGAGAGCTCTGGATATACAGGACAGGAGAGCGCTGGATATACAGGACAGGAGAGCTCTGGATATACAGGGCAAGAGAGCTCTGGATATACAGGGCAAGAGAGCCCTGGATATACAGGACCGGAGAGCTCTGGATATACAGGACAGGAGAGCGCTGGATATACAGGACAGGAGAGCTCTGGATATACAGGGCAAGAGAGCTCTGGATATACAGGACCGGAGAGCTCTGGATATACAGGACAGGAGAGATCTGTATATACAGGACAAGAGAGCACTGGATATACAGGACAGGAGAGCTCTGGATATACAGGACAGGAGAGCTCTGGTTATACAGGACAGGAGAGCTCTGGATATACAGGACAGGAGAGATCTGTATATACAGGACAGGAGAGCTCTGGATATACAGGACGGGAGAGCTCTGGATATACAGGACAGGAGAGCTCTGCATATACAGGACAGGAGAGCTCTGGATATACAGGACAGGGGAGCTCTGGATATACAGGACAGGAGAGCACTTGATATACAGGAGAGGAGAGCTCTGGATATACAGGACAGGAGAGCTCTGGATATACAGGACAGGAGAGCTCTGGATATACAGGACAGGAGAGCTCTGGATATACAGGACAGGGGAGTTCTGGATATACAGGACAGGGGATCTCTGGATATATAGGACAGGAGAGCTCTGGATACACAGGACAGGAGAGCTCTAGATATACAGCACAGGAGAGCACTGGATATACAGGACAGGGGAGCTCTGGATATACAGGATAGGAGAGCTCTGGATATACAGGACAGGGGAGCTCTGGATATACAGGATAGGAGAGCTCTGGATATACAGGGCAAGAGAGCTCTGGATATACAGGACAGGAGAGATCTGGATATACAGGACAGGAGATCACTGGATATACAGGACAGGGGAGCTCTGGATATACAGGACAGGAGAGCTCTGGATGTACAGGACAGGGGAGCTATGGATATACAGGACAGGAGAGCTCTGGATATACAGGACAGGAGACCTCTGGATATACAGGACAGGAGAGCACTGGATATACAGGACAGGAGAGCGCTGGATATACAGGACAGGAAAGCGCTGGATATACAGGACAGGAGAGCGCTGGATATACAGTACATGAGAGCTCTGGATATACAGGACAGGAGAGCTCTGGATATAAAGGACAGAGGAGCTCTGGATGTACAGGACAGGAGAGCTCTGGATATACAGGACAGGAGAGCTCTGGATAAACAGGACAGGAGAGCACTGGATATACAGGACAGGAGAGCTCTGGATATACAGGACAGGAGAGCTCTGGATATACAGGACAGGAGAGCACTGGATATACAGGACAGGAGTGCTCTGCATATACAGGACAGGAGAGCTCTGGATATACAGGACAGGAGAGCTCTGGATATACAGGACAGGGGAGCTCTGGATATAAAGTACAGGAGAGCTCTGGATATACAGGACAGGGGAGCTCTGGATATACAGGACTGGAGAGCTCTGGATATACAGGACAGGGGAGCTCTGGATATAAAGTACAGGAGAGCTCTGGATATACAGGACAGGTGAGCGCTGGATATACAAGACAAGGGAGCTCTGGATATACAGGACAGGAGAGCTCTGCATATACAGGACAGGAGAACTCTGGATATACAGGACAGGAGAGCTCTACATATACAGGACAGGAGAGCACTGGATATACAGGACAGGGGAGCTCTGGATATACAGGACAGGAGAGCTCTGTATATACAGGACAGGAGATCTCTGGATATACAGGACAGGAGAGCTCTGGATATACAGGACAGCAGAGCTCTGGATAGAAAGGACAGGGGAGCTCTGGATATACAGGACAGGGGAGCTATGGATATACAGGATAGGGGAGCTCTGGATGTACAGGACAGGAGAGCTCTGGATATACAGGGCAAGAGAGCTCTGGATATACAGGACAGGAGAGGTCTGGATATACAGGACAGGAGAGCACTGGATATACAGGACAGGAGAGCTCTGGAAATACAGGACAGGGGAGCTCTGTATATACAGGACAGGAGAGCTCTGGATATACAGGACAGGAGAGCTCTGGATATACAGGACAGGAGATCTCTGGATATACAGGACAGGAGAGCTCTGGATATACAGGACAGGAGAGCTCTGGATATACAGGACAGGAGAGCTCTGGATATACAGGACAGGGGAGCTCTGGATATACAGGACAGGAGAGATCTGTATATACAGGACAAGAGGGCACTGGATATACAGGACAGGAGAGCTCTGGATATACAGGACAGGAAAGCACTGGATATACAGGACAGGAGACCTCTAGATATACACGACAGGAGAGCTCTGGATAAACTGGACAGGAGAGCTCTGGCTATACAAGACAGGTGAGCTCTTGCTATACAGGACAGGGGAGCTCTGGATATACAGGATAGGAGACCTCTAGATATACAGGACAGGAGAGCTCTGGATATACAGGACAGGAGAGCTCTGGATATACAGGACAGGAGAGCTCTGGATATACAGGACAGGAGACCTCTAGATATACACGACAGGAGAGCTCTGGATAAACTGGACAGGAGAGCTCTGGCTATACAAGACAGGTGAGCTCTTGCTATACAGGACAGGGGAGCTCTGGATATACAGGACAGGGGAGCTCTGGATATAGAGGACAGGAGAGCTCTGGATATACAGGACAGGAGAGCACTGGATATACTGGACAGGAGAGCTCTGGCTATACAAGACAGGTGAGCTCTGGCTATACAGGACAGGGGAGCTCTGGATGTACAGGACAGGGGAGCTCTGGATATACAGGACAGGAGATCTCTGGATATACAGGACAGGAGACCTCTGGATATACAGGACAGAAGAGCTCTGGATATACAGGACAGGGGAGTTCTGGATATACAGGAAAAGAGAGCACTGGATATACAGGACAGGAGAGCTCTGGATATACAGGACAGGAGAGCACTGGATATACAGGGAAAGAAAGCTCTGGATATACAGGACATGGGAGCTCTGGATATACAGGGCAAGAGAGCTCAATATATATAGGACAGGAGAGCTCTGGATATACAGGGAAAGAGAGCTCTGGATATACAGGACAGGGGAGCTCTGGATATACAGGACAGGGGAGCTCTGGATATACAGGACAGGGGAGCTCTGGATATACAGGGCAATGGAGCTCAATATATATAGGACAGGAGAGCTCTGGATATACAGGGAAAGAGAGCTCTGGATATACAGGACAGGGGAGCTCTGGATATACAGGACAGGGGAGCTCTGGATATACAGGACAGGGGAGCTCTGGATATACAGGACAGGGGAGCTCTGGTTATACAGGACAGGGAAGCTCTTGATATACAGGACAGGAAAGCTCTGGATATACAGGACAGGAGAGCTCTGGGTATACAGGACAGGAGAGCTCTGGATATACAGGACATGAGAGCTCTGGATATACAGGACAAGAGAGCACTGGATATACAGGACAGGAGAGCTCTGGATATACAGGACAGGGGACCTCTGGATATACAGGACAGAAGAGCTCTGGATATACAGGACAGGGGAGATCTGGATATACAGGACAGGAGAGCTCTGGATATACAGGACAAGAGAGCACTGGAAATACAGGACAGGAGAGCTCTGGATATACAGGACAGGGGACCTCTGGATATACAGGACAGAAGAGCTCTGGATATACAGGACAGGAGAGCTCTGGATATACAGGACAGGAGAGCTCTGGATATACAGGACAAGAGAGCACTGGATATACAGGACAGGAGAGCTCTGGATATACAGGACAGGGGACCTCTGGATATACAGGACAGAAGACCTCTGGATATACAGGACAGGGGAGATCTGGATATACAGGACAAGAGAGCACTGGAAAAACGGAACAAGAGAGCTCTGGATATACAAGACAGGAGAGCACTGGATATACAGGGAAAGAAAGCTCTGGATATACAGGACATGGGAGCCCTGGATATACAGGGCAAGAGAGCTCAATATATATAGGACAGGAGAGCTCTGGATATACAGGGAAAGAGAGCTCTGGATATACAGGACAGGGGAGCTCTGGATATACAGAACAGGGGAGCTCTGGATATACAGGGCAATGGAGCTCAATATATATAGGACAGGAGAGCTCTGGATATACAGAGAAAGAGAGCTCTGGATATACAGGACAGGGGAGCTCTGGATATACAGGACAGGGGAGCTCTGGATATACAGGACAGGGGAGCTCTGGTTATACAGGACAGGGAAGCTCTTGATATACAGGACAGGAAAGCTCTGGATATACAGGACAGGAGAGCTCTGGGTATACAGGACAGGAGAGCTATGGATATACAGGACAGGACAGCTCTGGATATACAGGACAATACAGCACTGGATATACAGGACAGGAGAGCACTGGATATACAGGACAGGAGAGCTCTGGATACACAGGACAGGAGAGCGCTGGATATACAGGACAGGAGAGCGCTGGATATACAGGACAGGAGAGCTCTGAATATACAGGACAGGAGAGCTCTGGATATACAGGACAGGAGAGCTCTGGATATACAGGACAGTAGAGCTCTGGGTATACAGGACAGTCGAGCTCAGGATATACAGGACAAGGGAGCTCTGGATATACAGGACTGGAGAGCTCTGGATATACAGGACAGGAGAGCTCTGGGTATACAGGACAGGGGAGCACTGGATATACAGGACAGGAGAGCTCTGGGTATACAGGACAGGAAAGCTCTGGGTATACAGGACAGGAGAGCTCTGGATATACAGGACAGGGGAGCTCTGGATATACAAGACAGGAGAGCTCTGGAGATACAGGACAGGAGAGCTCTGGATATACAGGACAGGGGAGCTGTGGATATACAGGACAGGAGAGATCTGGATATACAGGACAAGAGAGCACTGGATATACAGGACAGGAGAGCTCTGGATATACAGGACAGGAGAGCATTGGATATACAGGGCAAGAGAGCTCTGGATATATAAGACAGGAGAGCACTGGATATACAGGACAGGAGAGCTCTGGATATACAGGACAAGAGAGCCCTGGATATACAAGACAGGAGAGCACTGGATATACAGGACAGGGGAGCTCTGGTTATACAGGGCAAGAGAGCTCAATATATATAGGACAGGAGAGCTCTGGATATACAGGACAGGAGAGCTCTGGATATACAGGACAGGAGAGCACTGGATATACAAGACAGGGGAGCTCTGGATATACAGGACAGGAGAGCTCTGGTTATACAGGACAGGAGCGCTCTGGGTATACAGGACAGGGGAGCTCTGGATATACAGGACAGGAGAGCTCTGGATATACAGGACAATAGAGCACTGGATATACAGGACAGGAGAGCACTGGATATACAGGACAGATGAGCTCTGGATATACAGGACAGGAGAGCTCTGGATATACAGGACAGGAGACCTCTGGATATACAGGACAGGAGAGCTCTGGATATACAGGACAATAGAGCACTGGATATACAGGACAGGAGAGCACTGGATATACAGGACAGATGAGCTCTGGATATACAGGACAGGGGAGCTCTGGTTATACAGGACAAGAGAGCTCTGGTTATACAGGACAAGAGAGCTCTGGTTATACAGGACAGGAGAGCTCTGGATATACAGGACAGGGGCTCTCTGGATATACAGGACAGGAGAGCTCTGGATATACAGGACAGGAGAGCACTGGCTATACAGGACAGGAGAGCACTGGCTATACAAGACAGGAGAGCTCTGGATATACAGGACAGGAGAGCTCTGGATATACAGCACAGGAGAGCTCTGGATATACAAGACAGGAGAGCTCTGGATATATAGGACAGGAGAGCTCTGGATATACAGGACAGGAGAGCTCTGGATATACAGGACAGGAGAGCTCTGGATATACAGGACAAGAGAGCACTGGATATACAGGACAGGAGAGCACTGGATATACAGGATAGGAGAGCTCGGGATATACAGGACAGGGGAGCTCTGGATATACAGGACAGGAGAGCTCTGGAGATACAGGACAGGAGAGCTCTGGATATACAGGACAAGAGAGCACTGGATATACAGGACAGGAGAGCTCTGGATGTACAGGACAGGAGAGCTCTGGATATACAGGACAGGAGAGCTCTGGATATACAGGACAGGAGAGCTCTGGATATACAGGACAGGGGACCTCTGGATATACAGGACAGAAGAGCTCTGGATATACAGGACAAGAGAGCACTGGATATACAGGACAGGGGAGATCTGGATATACAGGACAAGAGAGCATGGATATACAGGACAGGAGAGCTCTGGATATACAGGACAGGAGAGCACTGGATATACAGGGAAAGAAAGCTCTGGATATACAGGACATGGCAGCTCTGGATATACAGGGCAAGAGAGCTCAATATATATAGGACAGGAGAGCTCTGGATATACAGGGAAAGAGAGCTCTGGATATACAGGACAGGGGAGCTCTGGATATACAGGACAGGGGAGCTCTGGATATACAGGACAGGGGAGCTCTGGATATACAGGGCAATGGAGCTCAATATATATAGGACAGGAGAGCTCTGGATATACAGGGAAAGAGAGCTCTGGATATACAGGACAGGGGAGCTCTGGATATACAGGACAGGGGAGCTCTGGTTATACAGGACATGGAAGCTCTTGATATACAGGACAGGAAAGCTCTGGATATACAGGACAGGAGAGCTCTGGGTATACAGGACAGGAGAGCTCTGGATATACAGGACAGGAGAGCTCTGGATATACAGGACAAGAGAGCACTGGATATACAGGACAGGAGAGCTCTGGATATACAGGACAGGGGACCTCTGGATATACAGGACAGAAGAGCTCTGGATATACAGGACAGGGGAGATCTGGATATACAGGACAGGAGAGCTCTGGATATACAGGACAAGAGAGCACTGGATATACAGGACAGGAGAGCTCTGGATATACAGGACAGGGGACCTCTGGATATACAGGACAGAAGAGCTCTGGATATACAGGACAGGAGAGCTCTGGATATACAGGACAGGAGAGCTCTGGATATACAGGACAAGAGAGCACTAGATATACAGGACAGGAGAGCTCTGGATATACAGGACAGGGGACCTCTGGATATACAGGACAGAAGAGCTCTGGATATACAGGACAGGGGAGATCTGGATATACAGGACAAGAGAGCACTGGATATACGGGGCAAGAGAGCTCTGGATATACAGGACAGGAGAGCTCTGGATATACAGGGAAAGAGAGCTCTGGATATACAGGACAGGGGAATTCTGGATATACAGGACAGGGGAGCTCTGGATATACAGGACAGGGGAGCTCTGGATACACAGGGCAATGGAGCTCAATATATATAGGACAGGAGAGCTCTGGATATACAGGGAAAGAGAGCTCTGGATATACAGGACAGGGGAGCTCTGGATATACAGGACAGGGGAGCTCTGGATATACAGGACAGGGGAGCTCTGGTTATACAGGACAGGGAAGCTCTTGATATACAGGACAGGAAAGCTCTGGATATACAGGACAGGAGAGCTCTGGGTATACAGGACAGGAGAGCTCTCGATATACAGGACAGGAGAGCTCTGGATATACAGGACAATAGAGCACTGGATATACAGGACAGGAGAGCACTGGATATACAGGACAGGAGAGCTCTGGATATACAGGACAGGAGAGCGCTGGATATACAGGACAGGAGAGCGCTGGATATACAGGACAGGAGAGCTCTGAACATACAGGACAGGGGAGCTCTGGATATACAGGACAGGAGAGCTCTGGATATACAGGACAGTAGAGCTCTGGGTATACAGGACAGTCGAGCTCAGGATATACAGGACAGGGGAGCTCTGGATATACAGGACTGGAGAGCTCTGGATATACAGGACAGGAGAGCTCTGGGTATACAGGACAGGGGAGCACTGGATATACAGGACAGGAGAGCTCTGGGTATACAGGACAGGAAAGTTCTGGGTATACAGGACAGGAGAGCTCTGGATATACAGGACAGGGGAGCTCTGGATATACAGGACAGGAGAGCTCTGGGTATACAGGACAGGGGAGCTCTGGATATACAGGACAGGGGAGCTCTGGATATACAGGACAGGGGAGCTCTGGATATACAGGACTGGAGAGCTCTGGATATACAGGACAGGAGAGCTCTGGATATACAGGACAGGAGAGCTCTGGATATACAGGAAAGGGGAGCTCTGGGTATACAGGACAGGGGAGCTCTGGGTATACAGGACAGGAGAGCTCTGGATATACAGGACAGGAGAGCACTGGATATACAAGACAGGTGAGGTCTGGTTATACAGGACAGGAGAGCTCTGGATATACAGGACAGGAGAACTCTGGATATACAGGACAGGAGAGCTCTGGATATACAGAACAGGAGATCTCTGGATATACAGGACAAGAGAGCACTGGATATACAGGACAGTAGAGCACTGGATACACAGGACAGGAGAGCACTGGATATACAGGACAGGAGAGCACTGGATATACAGGACAGGAGAGAACTAGATATACAGGACAGGAGAGTTCTGGTTATACAGGACAGCAGAGCTCTGGATATACAGGACAGGAGAGCACTGGATATACAGGACAGGAGAGCTCTGGTTATACAGGACAGCAGAGCTCTGGATATACAGGACAGGAGAGCTCTGGATATACAGGACAGGAGATCTCTGGATATACAGGATAGGAGAGCTCAGGATATACAGGACAGGAGAGCTCTGGATATACAGGACAGGGGAGCTCTGGATATACAGGACAGGAGACCTCTGGATATACAGGAAAGGAGAGATCTGGATATACAGTAGAGGAGAGCTCTGGATAAACAGGACAGGAGAGCTCTGGATATACAGTAGAGGAGAGCACTGGATATACAGGACCGGAGATCTTTGGATATACAGGACAGGAGAGCTCTGGATATACAGGACAAGAGAGCTGTGCATATACTGGACAGGAGAGCTCTGGATATACAGGTCAAGAGAGCACTGGATATACAGGACAGGAGAGCACTGGATATACAGGACAGGACAGCTCTAGATATACAGGTCAAGAGATCTCTGGATATACAGGACAAGAGAGCTCTGGATATACAGGACAGGAGAGCTCTGGATATACAGGACAGGACAGCTCTAGATATACAGGACAGGAGAGGTCTGGATATACAGGACAGGAGAGGTCTGGATATACAGGACAGGAGAGGTCTGGATATACAGGACAGGAGAGCACTGGATATACAGGACAGGAGAGATCTAGATATACAGGACAGGAGAGCTCTGGATATACAGGACAGGAGAGCTCTGGATATAAAGGACAGGAGAGAACTGGATATACAGGACAAGAGAGCTCTGGATATACAGGACAGGAGAGCTCTGGATAAACAGGACAGGAGAGCTCTGGATATACAGGAAAGGAGAGCTCTGGATATACAGGACAGTAGAGCTCTGGATATACAGGACAGGAGAGGTCTGGATATACAGGACAGGAGAGCACTGGATATACAGGACAGGAGAGATCTAGATATACAGGACAGGAGAGCTCTGGATATACAGGACAGGAGAGCTCTGGATATACAGGACAGGAGAGCACTGGATATACAAGACAGGTCAGGTCTGGTTATACAGGACAGGAGAGCTCTGGATATACAGGACAGGAGAGGTCTGGATATACAGGACAGGAGAGCACTGGATATACAAGACAGGAGAGATCTAGATATACAGGACAGGAGAGCTCTGGATATACAGGACAGGAGAGCTCTGGATATACAGGACAGGAGAGAACTGGATATACAGGACAAGAGAGCTTTGGATATACAGGACAGGAGAGCTCTGGATATACAGGACAGGAGAGCACTGGATATACAGGACAGGAGAGCACTGGATATACAAGACAGGTGAGGTCTGGTTATACAGGACAGGAGAGCACTTGATATACAGGACAGGAGAGGTCTGGATATACAGGACAGGAGAGCTCTGGATATACAAGACAGGAGAGATCTAGATATACAGGCCAGGAGAGCTCTGGATATACAGGACAGGAGAGCTCTGGATATACAGGACAGGAGAGCACTGGATATACAGGACAGGAGAGCACTGGATATACAAGACAGGTGAGGTCTGGTTATACAGGACAGTAGAGCTCTTGATATACAGGACAGGAGAGGTCTGGATATACAGGACAGGAGAGCACTGGATATACAAGACAGGAGAGATCTAGATATACAGGCCAGGAGAGCTCTGGATATACAGGACAGGAGAGCTCTGGATATACAGGACAGGAGAGAACTGGATATACAGGACAAGAGAGCTCTGGATATACAGGACAGGAGAGCTCTGGATAAACAGGACAGGAGAGCTCTGGATATACAGCACAGGAGAGCTCTGGATATACAGGACAGGAGAGCTCTGGATATACAGGACAAGAGAGCTCTGGATATACAGGACAGGAGAGCTCTGGATATACAGGACAGGAGAGCTCTGGATATACAGGACAGGAGAGCTCTGGATATACAGGACAAGAGAGCTCTGGATATACAGGACAGGAGAGCTCTGGATATATAGGACAGGAGAGCTCTGGATATACAGGACAGGAGAGCTCTGGATATACAGGACAGGAGAGCTCTGGATATACAGGTCAAGAGAGCACTGGATATACAGGACAGGAGAGCACTGGATATACAGGACAGGACAGCTCTAGATATACAGGTCAAGAGATCTCTGGATATACAGGACAGGAGAGCTCTGGATATACAGGACAGGACAGCTCTAGATATACAGGACAGGAGAGGTCTGGATATACAGGACAGGAGAGGTCTGGATATACAGGACAGGAGAGGTCTGGATATACAGGACAGGAGAGCACTGGATATACAGGACAGGAGAGATCTAGATATACAGGACAGGAGAGCTCTGGATATACAGGACAGGAGAGCTCTGGATATAAAGGACAGGAGAGAACTGGATATACAGGACAAGAGAGCTCTGGATATACAGGACAGGAGAGCTCTGGATAAACAGGACAGGAGAGCTCTGGATATACAGGACAGGAGAGCTCTGGATATACAGGAAAGGAGAGCTCTGGATATACAGGACAGTAGAGCTCTGGATATACAGGACAGGAGAGGTCTGGATATACAGGACAGGAGAGCACTGGATATACAGGACAGGAGAGATCTAGATATACAGGACAGGAGAGCTCTGGATATACAGGACAGGAGAGCTCTGGATATACAGGACAGGAGAGCACTGGATATACAAGACAGGTGAGGTCTGGTTATACAGGACAGGAGAGCTCTGGATATACAGGACAGGAGAGGTCTGGATATACAGGACAGGAGAGCACTGGATATACAAGACAGGAGAGATCTAGATATACAGGACAGGAGAGCTCTGGATATACAGGACAGGAGAGCTCTGGATATACAGGACAGGAGAGAACTGGATATACAGGACAAGAGAGCTTTGGATATACAGGACAGGAGAGCTCTGGATATACAGGACAGGAGAGCACTGGATATACAGGACAGGAGAGCACTGGATATACAAGACAGGTGAGGTCTGGTTATACAGGACAGGAGAGCACTTGATATACAGGACAGGAGAGGTCTGGATATACAGGACAGGAGAGCACTGGATATACAAGACAGGAGAGATCTAGATATACAGGCCAGGAGAGCTCTGGATATACAGGACAGGAGAGCTCTGGATATACAGGACAGGAGAGCTCTGGATATACAGGACAGTAGAGCTCTTGATATACAGGACAGGAGAGCACTGGATATACAAGACAGGAGAGATCTAGATATACAGGCCAGGAGAGCTCTGGATATACAGGACAGGAGAGCTCTGGATATACAGGACAGGAGAGAACTGGATATACAGGACAAGAGAGCTCTGGATATACAGGACAGGAGAGCTCTGGATAAACAGGACAGGAGAGCTCTGGATATACAGCACAGGAGAGCTCTGGATATACAGGACAGGAGAGCTCTGGATATACAGGACAAGAGAGCTCTGGATATACAGGACAGGAGAGCTCTGGATATACAGGACAGGAGAGCTCTGGATATACAGGACAGGAGAGCTCTGGATATACAGGACAAGAGAGCTCTGGATATACAGGACAGGAGAGCTCTGGATATATAGGACAGGAGAGCTCTGGATATACAGGACAGGAGAGCTCTGGATATACAGGACAGGAGAGCTCTGGATATACAGGACAAGAGAGCACTGGATATACAGGACAGGAGAGCACTGGATATACAGGATAGGAGAGCTCGGGATATACAGGACAGGGGAGCTCTGGATATACAGGACAGGAGAGCTCTGGAGATACAGGACAGGAGAGCTCTGGATATACAGGACAGGAGAGCACTGGATATACAGGACAGGAGAGCTCTGGATGTACAGGACAGGAGAGCTCTGGATATACACAACAGGAGAGCTCTGGATATACAGGACAGGAGAGCTCTGGATATACAGGACAGGGGACCTCTGGATATACAGGACAGAAGAGCTCTGGATATACAGGACAGGGGAGATCTGGATATACAGGACAAGAGAGCACTGGATATACAGGACAGGAGAGCTCTGGATATACAGGACAGGAGAGCACTGGATATACAGGGAAAGAAAGCTCTGGATATACAGGACATGGCAGCTCTGGATATACAGGGCAAGAGAGCTCAATATATATAGGATAGGAGAGCTCTGGATATACAGGGAAAGAGAGCTCTGGATATACAGGACAGGGGAGCTCTGGATATACAGGACAGGGGAGCTCTGGATATACAGGACAGGGGAGCTCTGGATATACAGGACAGGGGAGCTCTGGATATACAGGGCAATGGAGCTCAATATATATAGGACAGGAGAGCTCTGGATATACAGGGAAAGAGAGCTCTGGATATACAGGACAGGGGAGCTCTGGATATACAGGACAGGGGAGCTCTGGTTATACAGGACATGGAAGCTCTTGATATACAGGACAGGAAAGCTCTGGATATACAGGACAGGAGAGCTCTGGGTATACAGGACAGGAGAGCTCTGGATATACAGGACAGGAGAGCTCTGGATATACAGGACAAGAGAGCACTGGATATACAGGACAGGAGAGCTCTGGATATACAGGACAGGGGACCTCTGGATATACAGGACAGAAGAGCTCTGGATATACAGGACAGGGGAGATCTGGATATACAGGACAGGAGAGCTCTGGATATACAGGACAAGAGAGCACTGGATATACAGGACAGGAGAGCTCTGGATATACAGGACAGGGGACCTCTGGATATACAGGACAGAAGAGCTCTGGATATACAGGACAGGAGAGCTCTGGATATACAGGACAGGAGAGCTCTGGATATACAGGACAAGAGAGCACTAGATATACAGGACAGGAGAGCTCTGGATATACAGGACAGGGGACCTCTGGATATACAGGACAGAAGAGCTCTGGATATACAGGACAGGGGAGATCTGGATATACAGGACAAGAGAGCACTGGATATACAGGACAGGAGAGCTCTGGATATACAGGACAGGGGAGCACTGGATATACAGGGAAAGAAAGCTCTGGATATACAGGACATGGCAGCTCTGGATATACAGGGCAAGAGAGCTCAATATATATAGGACAGGAGAGCTCTGGATATACAGGGAAAGAGAGCTCTGGATATACAGGACAGGGGAGCTCTGGATATACAGGACAGGGGAGCTCTGGATATACAGGACAGGGGAGCTCTGGATATACAGGACAGGGGAGCTCTGGATATACAGGGCAATGGAGCTCAATATATATAGGACAGGAGAGCTCTGGATATACAGGGAAAGAGAGCTCTGGATATACAGGACAGGGGAGCTCTGGATATACAGGACAGGGGAGCTCTGGTTATACAGGACATGGAAGCTCTTGATATACAGGACAGGAGAGCTCTGGGTATACAGGACAGGAGAGCTCTGGATATACAGGACAGGAGAGCTCTGGATATACAGGACAAGAGAGCACTGGATATACAGGACAGGAGAGCTCTGGATATACAGGACAGGGGACCTCTGGATATACAGGACAGAAGAGCTCTGGATATACAGGACAGGGGAGATCTGGATATACAGGACAGGAGAGCTCTGGATATACAGGACAAGAGAGCACTGGATATACAGGACAGGAGAGCTCTGGATATACAGGACAGGGGACCTCTGGATATACAGGACAGAAGAGCTCTGGATATACAGGACAGGAGAGCTCTGGATATACAGGACAGGAGAGCTCTGGATATACAGGACAAGAGAGCACTAGATATACAGGACAGGAGAGCTCTGGATATACAGGACAGGGGACCTCTGGATATACAGGACAGAAGAGCTCTGGATATACAGGACAGGGGAGATCTGGATATACAGGACAAGAGAGCACTGGATATACGGGGCAAGAGAGCTCTGGATATACAGGACAGGAGAGCTCTGGATATACAGGGAAAGAGAGCTCTGGATATACAGGACAGGGGAATTCTGGATATACAGGACAGGGGAGCTCTGGATATACAGGACAGGGGAGCTCTGGATACACAGGGCAATGGAGCTCAATATATATAGGACAGGAGAGCTCTGGATATACAGGGAAAGAGAGCTCTGGATATACAGGACAGGGGAGCTCTGGATATACAGGACAGGGGAGCTCTGGATATACAGGACAGGGGAGCTCTGGTTATACAGGACAGGGAAGCTCTTGATATACAGGACAGGAAAGCTCTGGATATACAGGACAGGAGAGCTCTGGGTATACAGGACAGGAGAGCTCTCGATATACAGGACAGGAGAGCTCTGGATATACAGGACAATAGAGCACTGGATATACAGGACAGGAGAGCACTGGATATACAGGACAGGAGAGCTCTGGATATACAGGACAGGAGAGCGCTGGATATACAGGACAGGAGAGCGCTGGATATACAGGACAGGAGAGCTCTGAACATACAGGACAGGGGAGCTCTGGATATACAGGACAGGAGAGCTCTGGATATACAGGACAGTTGAGCTCTGGGTATACAGGACAGTCGAGGTCAGGATATACAGGACAGGGGAGCTCTGGATATACAGGACTGGAGAGCTCTGGATATACAGGACAGGAGAGCTCTGGGTATACAGGACAGGGGAGAACTGGATATACAGGACAGGAGAGCTCTGGGTATACAGGACAGGAAAGCTCTGGGTATACAGGACAGGAGAGCTCTGGATATACAGGACAGGGGAGCTCTGGATATACAGGACAGGAGAGCTCTGGGTATACAGGACAGGGGAACTCTGGATATACAGGACAGGGGAGCTCTGGATATACAGGACAGGAGAGCTCTGGTTATACAGGACAGGAGAGCTCTGGATATACAGGAAAGGGGAGCTCTGGGTATACAGGACAGGGGAGCTCTGGGTATACAGGACAGGAGAGCTCTGGATATACAGGACAGGAGAGCTCTGGATATACAGAACAGGAGATCTCTGGATATACAGGACAAGAGAGCACTGGATATACAGGACAGTAGAGCACTGGATACACAGGACAGGAGAGCACTGGATATACAGGACAGGAGAGCTCTGGATATACAGGACAGGAGAGCGCTGGATATACAGGACAGGAGAGCTCTGAACATACAGGACTGGAGAGCTCTGGATATACAGGACAGGAGAGCTCTGGTTATACAGGACAGGAGAGCTCTGGATATACAGGAAAGGGGAGCTCTGGATATACAGGACAGGAGAGCACTGGATATACAGGACAGGAGAGCTCTGGTTATACAGGACAGCAGAGCTCTGGATATACAGGACAGGAGAGCTCTGGATATACAGGAAAGGAGAGCTCTGGATATACAGGAAAGGAGAGCTCTGGATATACAGGACAGGAGAGCTCTGGATATACAGGACAGGGGAGCTCTGGATATACAGGACAGGAGAGCTCTGGATATACAGGAAAGGAGAGCTCTGGATATACAGGACAGGAGAGCTCTGGATATACAGGACAGGAGAGCTCTGGATATACAGGACAGGGGAGCTCTGGATATACAGGACAGGAGAGCTCTGGATATACAGGACAGGAGATCTCTGGATATACAGGATAGGAGAGCTCAGGATATACAGGACAGGAGAGCTCTGGATATACAGGACAGGGGAGCTCTGGATATACAGGACAGGAGACCTCTGGATATACAGGAAAGGAGAGATCTGGATATACAGTAGAGGAGAGCTCTGGATAAACAGGACAGGAGAGCTCTGGATATACAGTAGAGGAGAGCACTGGATATACAGGACCGGAGATCTTTGGATATACAGGACAGGAGAGCTCTGGATATACAGGACAAGAGAGCTGTGCATATACTGGACAGGAGAGCTCTGGATATACAGGTCAAGAGAGCACTGGATATACAGGACAGGAGAGCACTGGATATACAGGACAGGACAGCTCTAGATATACAGGTCAAGAGATCTCTGGATATACAGGACAAGAGAGCTCTGGATATACAGGACAGGAGAGCTCTGGATATACAGGACAGGACAGCTCTAGATATACAGGACAGGAGAGGTCTGGATATACAGGACAGGAGAGGTCTGGATATACAGGACAGGAGAGGTCTGGTTATACAGGACAGGAGAGCACTGGATATACAGGACAGGAGAGATCTAGATATACAGGACAGGAGAGCTCTGGATATACAGGACAGGAGAGCTCTGGATATAAAGGACAGGAGAGAACTGGATATACAGGACAAGAGAGCTCTGGATATACAGGACAGGAGAGCTCTGGATAAACAGGACAGGAGAGCTCTGGATATACAGGAAAGGAGAGCTCTGGATATACAGGACAGTAGAGCTCTGGATATACAGGACCGGAGAGCTCTGGATATACAGGACAGGAGAGCACTGGATATACAGGACAGGAGAGATCTAGATATACAGGACAGGAGAGCTCTGGATATACAGGACAGGAGAGCTCTGGATATACAGGACAGGAGAGCACTGGATATACAAGACAGGTGAGGTCTGGTTATACAGGACAGGAGAGCTCTGGATATACAGGACAGGAGAGGTCTGGATATACAGGACAGGAGAGCACTGGATATACAAGACAGGAGAGATCTAGATATACAGGACAGGAGAGCTCTGGATATACAGGACAGGAGAGCTCTGGATATACAGGACAGGAGAGAACTGGATATACAGGACAAGAGAGCTCTGGATATACAGGACAGGAGAGCTCTGGATATACAGGACAGGAGAGCACTGGATATACAGGACAGGAGAGCACTGGATATACAAGACAGGTGAGGTCTGGTTATACAGGACAGGAGAGCTCTGGATATACAGGACAGGAGAGGTCTGGATATACAGGACAGGAGAGCACTGGATATACAAGACAGGAGAGATCTAGATATACAGGACAGGAGAGCTCTGGATATACAGGACAGGAGAGCTCTGGATATACAGGACAGGAGAGAACTGGATATACAGGACAAGAGAGCTCTGGATATACAGGACAGGAGAGCTCTGGATAAACAGGACAGGAGAGCTCTGGATATACAGGAAAGGAGAGCTCTGGATATACAGGACAGGAGAGCTCTGGATATACAGGACAGGAGAGGTCTGGATATACAGAACAGGAGAGCACTGGATATACAGGACAGGAGAGATCTAGATATACAGGACAGGAGAGCTCTGGATATACAGGACAGGAGAGCTCTGGATATACAGCACAGGAGAGCACTGGATATACAGGACAGGAGAACTCTGGATATACAGGACAGGAGAGGTCTGGATAAACAGGACAGGAGAGCTCTGGATATACAGTGTAACATACCTGGCGGCGTCCTTGCATGGTGGTCCATCTCCCACTGTGCAAGAGGGCGCACTTGATCTCCTGTCCAGAATGTCTCTCTGGCTTCCCTCCATGCTGTCTGTTTGTGTCTGTTTCTGCTGCTTAAGGGCGGCGCCCGATCACTTCCTGCCTTTTGTACCTGCTGTGGGTCACACCCCTTGTGCGTCCTCAGCCTATTGCTGTCTGTCACTTGGTATATAGCTCAGCAGCTCCCTTCTATCCCTGCCTGAGCATAGTGTTTCCTTCAGTGTGTGCTTGCACTCTGAAGGTGCCAGGTCCCGTCTCTTGTCTCCTGCTCTTTGCGGTATCAGCTCCCGTGTCTGAACTGTGTCCTGTATGTCTCCTGCTTTGCGGTATCAGCTCCCGTGTCTGAACTGAGTCCTGTATGTCTCCTGCTTTGCGGTATCAGCTCCCGTGTCTGAACTGACTCCTTTCTGTGTTCTCTTGTCTGTCCTGTCTGAACACGCTCCTAGCCTGTTCCTCTCGCCTTCTAGTGGCCGATTTCCTAGACCCGCTCCTGTGTCTGGTCTGTCCTGTCTGAACACGCTCCTTGCCTGTTCGTTCCGCCTTCTAGTGGCCGATTTCCTAGACCCGCTCCTGCGTCTGGTCTGTCCTGTCTGAACACGCTCCTTGCCTGTTCGTTCCGCCTCTCTGGGGGCCGTATTCCCAGACCCGCTCCTGTATCCCTCTGCAGTGTCGGTCTCCTCCGTACACTCAGTTCCAGTCTGAACTCTCTCCTGTCCTTTACCTGTTTTGCCTCTATGTCCGTTCCCTTCCTTTGTCTGCAGAGTCTGAACTCGTACCTAACTCCTGCTTGTTGTCTCTGCAAGTACTGTGTGAGTATCTGGCTCTGTCTTTCCCTTCCTGTCTGTTCCGTGTGAACAGAGCCCTGTCCTCCCTGCTCAGCCTTGTCTACACTCTAGCTGTGCTTGCCTGTAACCCTCTGCCTGTATTGTTCCTGAGTCCCGGTGTGTACTGGGTCCTATCCCGCCTGTGTTCCTACCTGCTAGTGCCTCCCTGTCTGCACTCTAGCTGTGCTTGCCTATACCCGCCTGCCTGCATACTAGTCGTGCCTGCCTATACCCTCCAGTCTGTGTGCCAGCCTACCAGCCTGTTCCTGTATTCCCCTGTGTGGGTCAACAGCCGTGTCCGGGGTCTGTCCTGGAGTAGCACCTGGTCCCTCTGCTCGGTTCCTCCTTGGTGCACTGGCGTCGTATGCCGTCGTGCGACCCTGGTCGGATCGGGTGAATACTTAGTCACGCCCCTCCAGGCATTCACTCTCCGGCACGGTCCAGTGGAATCACTACCAATCACACGCACACGCCGCTTAGCCCGGGCGTGTGCATAACATACAGGACAGGAGAGCTCTGGATATACAGTAAAGGAGAACTCTGGATATACAGGAAAGGAGAGCACTGGATACACAGGACAGGAGAGCTCTGGATAAACAGGACAGGAGAGCACTGGATATACAGGACAGGAGAGCTCTGGATATACAGGACAGGAGAGCTCTGGATATACAGGACAGGAGAACTCTGGATATACAGGACAGGAGAGCACTGGATATACAGGACAGGAGAGCTCTGGATATACAGGACAGGAGAGGTCTGGATATACAGGACAGGAGAGCACTGGATATACAGGACAGGAGAGATCTAGATATACAGGACAGGAGAGCTCTGGATATACAGGACAGGAGAGCTCTGGATATACAGGACAGGAGAGCACTGGATATACAGGACAGGAGAGCACTGGATATACAGGACAGGAGAGCTCTGGATATACAGGACAGGAGAGCACTGGATATACAAGACAGGAGAGCACTGGATATACAAGACAGGTGAGGTCTGGTTATACAGGACAGGAGAACTCTGGATATACAGGACAGGAGAGGTCTGGATATACAGGACAGGAGAGCACTGGATATACAGGACAGGAGACATCTAGATATACAGGACAGGAGAGCTCTGGATATACAGGACAGGAGAGCTCTGGATATACAGGACAGGAGAGAACTGGATATACAGGACAAGAGAGCTCTGGATATACAGGACAGTAGAGCTCTGGATAAACAGGACAGGAGAGCTCTGGATATACAGGAAAGGAGAGCTCTGGATATACAGGACAGGAGAGCTCTGGATATACAGGACAGGAGAACTCTGGATATACAGGACAGGAGAGCTCTGGATAAACAGGACAGGAGAGCTCTGGATATACAGGACAGGAGAGCTCTGGATATACAGTAAAGGAGAACTCTGGATATACAGGAAAGGAGAGCACTGGATATACAGGACAGGAGAGCTCTGGATAAACAGGACAGGAGAGCACTGAATATACAGGACAGGAGAGCTCTGGATAAACAGGACAGGAGAGCTCTGGATATACAGGACAGGAGAACTCTGGATATACAGGACAGGAGAGCACTGGATATACAGGACAGGAGAGCTCTGGATATACAGGACAGGAGAGGTCTGGATATACAGGACAGGAGTGCACTGGATATACAGGACAGGAGAGATCTAGATATACAGGACAGGAGAGCTCTGGATATACAGGACAGGAGAGCTCTGGATATACAGGACAGGAGAGCACTGGATATACAGGACAGGAGAGCACTGGATATACAAGACAGGTGAGGTCTGGTTATACAGGACAGGAGAGCTCTGGATATACAGGACAGGAGAGGTCTGGATATACAGGACAGGAGAGCACTGGATATACAGGACAGGAGAGATCTAGATATACAGGACAGGAGAGCTCGGGATATACAGGACAGGAGAGCTCTGGATATACAGGACAGGAGAGAACTGGATATACAGGACAAGAGAGCTCTGGATATACAGGACAGGAGAGCTCTGGATAAACAGGACAGGAGAGCTCTGGATATACAGGAAAGGAGAGCTCTGGATATACAGGACAGGAGAGCTCTGGATATACAGGACAGGAGAGGACTGGATATACAGGACAGGAGAGCACTGGATATACAGGACAGGAGAGATCTAGATATACAGGACAGGAGAGCTCTGGATATACAGGACAGGAGAGCTCTGGATATACAGGACAGGAGAGCACTGGATATACAGGACAGGAGAGCACTGGATATACAAGACAGGTGAGGTCTGGTTATACAGGACAGGAGAGCTCTGGATATACAGGACAGGAGAACTCTGGATATACAGGACAGGAGAACTCTGGATATACAGGACAGGAGAGCTCTGGATATACAGGACAGGAGAGCTCTGGATATACAGGACAGGGGACCTCTGGATATACAGGACAGAAGAGCTCTGGATATACAGGACAGGGGAGATCTGGATATACAGGACAAGAGAGCACTGGATATACAGGACAGGAGAGCTCTGGATATACAGGACAGGAGAGCACTGGATATACAGGGAAAGAAAGCTCTGGATATACAGGACATGGCAGCTCTGGATATACAGGGCAAGAGAGCTCAATATATATAGGACAGGAGAGCTCTGGATATACAGGGAAAGAGAGCTCTGGATATACAGGACAGGGGAGCTCTGGATATACAGGACAGGGGAGCTCTGGATATACAGGACAGGGGAGCTCTGGATATACAGGGCAATGGAGCTCAATATATATAGGACAGGAGAGCTCTGGATATACAGGGAAAGAGAGCTCTGGATATACAGGACAGGGGAGCTCTGGATATACAGGACAGGGGAGCTCTGGTTATACAGGACATGGAAGCTCTTGATATACAGGACAGGAAAGCTCTGGATATACAGGACAGGAGAGCTCTGGGTATACAGGACAGGAGAGCTCTGGATATACAGGACAGGAGAGCTCTGGATATACAGGACAAGAGAGCACTGGATATACAGGACAGGAGAGCTCTGGATATACAGGACAGGGGACCTCTGGATATACAGGACAGAAGAGCTCTGGATATACAGGACAGGAGAGCTCTGGATATACAGGACAGGAGAGCTCTGGATATACAGGACAAGAGAGCACTAGATATACAGGACAGGAGAGCTCTGGATATACAGGACAGGGGACCTCTGGATATACAGGACAGAAGAGCTCTGGATATACAGGACAGGGGAGATCTGGATATACAGGACAAGAGAGCACTGGATATACGGGGCAAGAGAGCTCTGGATATACAGGACAGGAGAGCTCTGGATATACAGGGAAAGAGAGCTCTGGATATACAGGACAGGGGAATTCTGGATATACAGGACAGGGGAGCTCTGGATATACAGGACAGGGGAGCTCTGGTTATACAGGACAGGGAAGCTCTTGATATACAGGACAGGAAAGCTCTGGATATACAGGACAGGAGAGCTCTGGGTATACAGGACAGGAGAGCTCTCGATATACAGGACAGGAGAGCTCTGGATATACAGGACAATAGAGCACTGGATATACAGGATAGGAGAGCACTGGATATACAGGACAGGAGAGCTCTGGATATACAGGACAGGGGAGCTCTGGATATACAGGACTGGAGAGCTCTGGATATACAGGACAGGAGAGCTCTGGGTATACAGGACAGGGGAGCACTGGATATACAGGACAGGAGAGCTCTGGGTATACAGGACAGGAAAGCTCTGGGTATACAGGACAGGAGAGCTCTGGATATACAGGACAGGGGAGCTCTGGATATACAGGACAGGAGAGCTCTGGGTATACAGGACAGGGGAGCTCTGGATATACAGGACAGGGGAGCTCTGGATATACAGGACTGGAGAACTCTGGATATACAGGACAGGAGAGCTCTGGATATACAGGACAGGAGAGCTCTGGATATACAGGACAGGGGAGCTCTGGGTATACAGGACAGGGGAGCTCTGGGTATACAGGACAGGAGAGCTCTGGATATACAGGACAGGAGAGCTCTGGATATACAGAACAGGAGATCTCTGGATATACAGGACAAGAGAGCACTGGATATACAGGACAGTAGAGCACTGGATACACAGGACAGGAGAGCACTGGATATACAGGACAGGAGAGCACTGGATATACAGGACAGGAGAGAACTAGATATACAGGACAGGAGAGTTCTGGTTATACAGGACAGCAGAGCTCTGGATATACAGGACAGGAGAGCACTGGATATACAGGACAGGAGAGCTCTCGTTATACAGGACAGCAGAGCTCTGGATATACAGGACAGGAGAGCTCTGGATATACAGGAAAGGAGAGCTCTGGATATACAGGACAGGAGAGCTCTGGATATACAGGACAGGAGAGCTCTGGATATACAGGACAGGGGAGCTCTGGATATACAGGACAGGAGAGCTCTGGATATACAGGAAAGGAGAGCTCTGGATATACAGGACAGGAGAGCTCTGGATATACAGGACAGGAGAGCTCTGGATATACAGGACAGGGGAGCTCTGGATATACAGGACAGGAGAGCTCTGGATATACAGGACAGGAGATCTCTGGATATACAGGATAGGAGAGCTCAGGATATACAGGACAGGAGAGCTCTGGATATACAGGACAGGGGAGCTCTGGATATACAGGACAGGAGACCTCTGGATATACAGGAAAGGAGAGATTTGGATATACAGTAGAGGAGAGCTCTGGATAAACAGGACAGGAGAGCTCTGGATATACAGTAGAGGAGAGCACTGGATATACAGGACCGGAGATCTTTGGATATACAGGACAGGAGAGCTCTGGATATACAGGACAAGAGAGCTGTGCATATACTGGACAGGAGAGCTCTGGATATACAGGTCAAGAGAGCACTGGATATACAGGACAGGAGAGCACTGGATATACAGGACAGGACAGCTCTAGATATACAGGTCAAGAGATCTCTGGATATACAGGACAAGAGAGCTCTGGATACACAGGACAGGAGAGCTCTGGATATACAGGACAGGACAGCTCTAGATATACAGGACAGGAGAGGTCTGGATATACAGGACAGGAGAGGTCTGGATATACAGGACAGGAGAGGTCTGGATATACAGGACAGGAGAGCACTGGATATACAGGACAGGAGAGATCTAGATATACAGGACAGGAGAGCTCTGGATATACAGGACAGGAGAGCTCTGGATATAAAGGACAGGAGAGAACTGGATATACAGGACAAGAGAGCTCTGGATATACAGGACAGGAGAGCTCTGGATAAACAGGACAGGAGAGCTCTGGATATACAGGAAAGGAGAGCTCTGGATATACAGGACAGTAGAGCTCTGGATATACAGGACAGGAGAGGTCTGGATATACAGGACAGGAGAGCACTGGATATACAGGACAGGAGAGATCTAGATATACAGGACAGGAGAGCTCTGGATATACAGGACAGGAGAGCTCTGGATATACAGGACAGGAGAGCACTGGATATACAGGACAGGAGAGCACTGGATATACAAGACAGGTGAGGTCTGGTTATACAGGACAGGAGAGCTCTGGATATACAGGACAGGAGAGCTCTGGATAAACAGGACAGGAGAGCTCTGGATATACAGGAAAGGAGAGCTCTGGATATACAGGACAGGAGAGCTCTGGATATACAGGACAGGAGAGGTCTGGATATACAGAACAGGAGAGCACTGGATATACAGGACAGGAGAGATCTAGATATACAGGACAGGAGAGCTCTGGATATACAGGACAGGAGAGCTCTGGATATACAGGACAGGAGAGCACTGGATATACAGGACAGGAGAGCACTGGATATACAAGACAGGTGAGGTCTGGTTATACAGGACAGGAGAGCTCTGGATATACAGGACAGGAGAACTCTGGATATACAGGACAGGAGAACTCTGGATATACAGGACAGGAGAACTCTGGATATACCGGACAGGAGAGCTTTGGATAAACAGGACAGGAGAGCTCTGGATATACAGGACAGGAGAGCTCTGGATATACAGGACAGGAGAGCACTGGATATACAGGACAGGAGAGCTCTGGATAAACAGGACAGGAGAGCTCTGGATATACAGGACAGGAGAACTCTGGATATACAGGACAGGAGAGCACTGGATATACAGGACAGGAGAGCTCTGGATATACAGGACAGGAGAGCTCTGGATATACAGGACAGGAGAGGTCTGGATATACAGGACAGGAGAGCACTGGATATATAGGACAGGAGAGATCTAGATATACAGGACAGGAGAGCTCTGGATATACAGGACAGGAGAGCTCTGGATATACAGGACAGGAAAGCACTGGATATACAGGACAGGAGAGCACTGGATATACAAGACAGGTGAGGTCTGGTTATACAGGACAGGAGAACTCTGGATATACAGGACAGGAGAGGTCTGGATATACAGGACAGGAGAGCACTGGATATACAGGACAGGAGAGATCTAGATATACAGGACAGGAGAGCTCTGGATATACAGGACAGGAGAGCTCTGGATATACAGGACAGGAGAGAACTGGATATACAGGACAAGAGAGCTCTGGATATACAGGACAGTAGAGCTCTGGATAAACAGGACAGGAGAGCTCTGGATATACAGGACAGGAGAGCTCTGGATAAACAGGACAGGAGAGCTCTGGATATACAGGACAGGAGAGCTCTGGATATACAGTAAAGGAGAACTCTGGATATACAGGAAAGGAGAGCACTGGATATACAGGACAGGAGAGCTCTGGATAAACAGGACAGGAGAGCACTGAATATACAGGACAGGAGAGCTCTGGATAAACAGGACAGGAGAGCTCTGGATATACAGGACAGGAGAACTCTGGATATACAGGACAGGAGAGCACTGGATATACAGGACAGGAGAGCTCTGGATATACAGGACAGGAGAGATCTGGATATACAGGACAGGAGAGCACTGGATATACAGGACAGGAGAGATCTAGATATACAGGACAGGAGAGCTCTGGATATACAGGACAGGAGAGCTCTGGATATACAGGACAGGAGAGCACTGGATATACAGGACAGGAGAGCACTGGATATACAAGACAGGTGAGGTCTGGTTATACAGGACAGGAGAGCTCTGGATATACAGGACAGGAGAGGTTTGGATATACAGGACAGGAGAGCACTGGATATACAGGACAGGAGAGATCTAGATATACAGGACAGGAGAGCTCGGGATATACAGGACAGGAGAGCTCTGGATATACAGGACAGGAGAGAACTGGATATACAGGACAAGAGAGCTCTGGATATACAGGACAGGAGAGCTCTGGATAAACAGGACAGGAGAGCTCTGGATATACAGGAAAGGAGAGCTCTGGATATACAGGACAGGAGAGCTCTGGATATACAGGACAGGAGAGGTCTGGATATACAGGACAGGAGAGCACTGGATATACAGGACAGGAGAGATCTAGATATACAGGACAGGAGAGCTCTGGATATACAGGACAGGAGAGCTCTGGATATACAGGACAGGAGAGCACTGGATATACAGGACAGGAGAGCACTGGATATACAAGACAGGTGAGGTCTGGTTATACAGGATAGGAGAGCTCTGGATATACAGGACAGGAGAACTCTGGATATACAGGACAGGAGAACTCTGGATATACAGGACAGGAGAACTCTGGATATACAGGACAGGAGAGCTCTGGATATACAGGACAGGAGAGCTCTGGATATACAGGAGAGCTCTGGATATACAGTAAAGGAGAACTCTGGATATACAGGAAAGGAGAGCACTGGATATACAGGACAGGAGAGCTCTGGATAAACAGGACAGGAGAGCACTGAATATACAGGACAGGAGAGCTCTGGATAAACAGGACAGGAGAGCTCTGGATATACAGGACAGGAGAACTCTGGATATACAGGACAGGAGAGCACTGGATATACAGGACAGGAGAGCTCTGGATATACAGGACAGGAGAGGTCTGGATATACAGGACAGGAGAGCACTGGATATACAGGACAGGAGAGATCTAGATATACAGGACAGGAGAGCTCTGGATATACAGGACAGGAGAGCTCTGGATATACAGGACAGGAGAGCACTGGATATACAGGACAGGAGAGCACTGGATATACAAGACAGGTGAGGTCTGGTTATACAGGACAGGAGAGCTCTGGATATACAGGACAGGAGAGGTTTGGATATACAGGACAGGAGAGCACTGGATATACAGGACAGGAGAGATCTAGATATACAGGACAGGAGAGCTCGGGATATACAGGACAGGAGAGCTCTGGATATACAGGACAGGAGAGAACTGGATATACAGGACAAGAGAGCTCTGGATATACAGGACAGGAGAGCTCTGGATAAACAGGACAGGAGAGCTCTGGATATACAGGACAGGAGAGCTCTGGATATACAGGACAGGAGAGGTCTGGATATACAGGACAGGAGAGCACTGGATATACAGGACAGGAGAGATCTAGATATACAGGACAGGAGAGCTCTGGATATACAGGACAGGAGAGCTCTGGATATACAGGACAGGAGAGCACTGGATATACAGGACAGGAGAGCACTGGATATACAAGACAGGTGAGGTCTGGTTATACAGGATAGGAGAGCTCTGGATATACAGGACAGGAGAACTCTGGATATACAGGACAGGAGAACTCTGGATATACAGGACAGGAGAACTCTGGATATACAGGACAGGAGAGCTCTGGATATACAGGACAGGAGAGCTCTGGATATACAGGAGAGCTCTGGATATACAGTAAAGGAGAACTCTGGATATACAGGAAAGGAGAGCACTGGATATACAGGACAGGAGAGCTCTGGATATACAGGACAGGAGAACTCTGGATATACAGGACAGGAGAGCTCTGGATATACAGGACAGGAGAGCTCTGGATATACAGGACAGGAGAGCTCTGGATATACAGTAAAGGAGAACTCTGGATATACAGGAAAGGAGAGCACTGGATATACAGGACAGGAGAGCTCTGGATAAACAGGACAGGAGAGCACTGGATATACAGGACAGGAGAGCTCTAGATAAACAGGACAGGAGAGCACTGGATATACAGGACAGGAGAGCTCTGGATCAACAGGACAGGAGAGCTCTGGTTATACAGGACAGGAGAGCTCTGGATATACAGGACAGGAGAACTCTGGATATACAGGACAGGAGAACTCTGGATATACGGGACAGGAGAGCACTGGATATACAAGACAGGTTAGCTCTGGTTATACAGGACAGGAGAGCTCTGGATATACAGGACAGGAGAACTCTGGATTAACAGGACAGGGGAGCTCTGGATATACAGGAAAGGAGAGCTCTGGATATACAGGACAGGAGAGCTCTGGATATACAGGACAGGAGAGGTCTGGATATACAGAAGAGGAGAGCACTGGATATACAGGACAGGAGAGATCTAGATATACAGGACAGGAGAGCTCTGGATATACAGGACAGGAGAGCTCTGGATATACAGGACAGGAGAGCACTGGATATACAGGACAGGAGAGCACTGGATATATAAGACAGGTGAGGTCTGGTTATATAGGCCATTAGAGCTCTGGATATACAGGACAGGAGAACTCTGGATATACAGGACAGGAGAACTCTGGATATACAGGACAGGAGAACTCTGGATATACAGGACAGGAGAGCTCTGGATATACAGGACAGGAGAGCTCTGGATATACAGGACAGGAGAGCTCTGGATATACAGTAAAGGAGAACTCTGGATATACAGGAAAGGAGAGCACTGGATATACAGGACAGGAGAGCTCTGGATAAACAGGACAGGAGAGCACTGGATATACAGGACAGGAGAGCTCTAGATAAACAGGACAGGAGAGCTCTGGATATACAGGACAGGAGAACTCTGGATATACAGGACAGGAGAGCACTGGATATACAGGACAGGAGAGCTCTGGATCAACAGGACAGGAGAGCTCTGGTTATACAGGACAGGAGAGCTCTGGATATACAGGACAGGAGAACTCTGGATATACAGGACAGGAGAGCTCTGGATATACAGGACAGGAGAGCACTGGATATACAAGACAGGTTAGCTCTGGTTATACAGGACAGGAGAGCTCTGGATATACAGGACAGGAGAGCTCTGGATATACAGGACAGGGGAGCTCTGGATATACAGGACAGGAGAACTCTGGATATACAGGACAGGAGAGATCTGGATATACAGGACAGGGGAGCTCTGGATATACAAGACAGATGAGCTCTGGATATACTGGACAGGAGAGCTCTGGATATACAGGACAGGAGAGATCTGGATATACAGGACACAGGAGCTCTGGATATACAGGACAAGAGAGCACTGGATATACAGGACAGGGGAGCTCTGGATATACAAGACAGATGAGCTCTGGATATACTGGACAGGAGAGCTCTGGATATACAGGACAGGAGAGCTCTGGATATACAGGGCAAGAGAGGACTGGATATACAGGACAGGAGAGCACTGGATATACAGGACAGGAGAGCTCTGGATATACAAGACAGATGAGCTCTGGATATACAGGACAGGAGAGCTCTGGATATACAGGACAGGAGAGCTCTGGATATACAGGACAGGAGAGGACTGGATATACAGGACAGGAGAGCACTGGATATACAGGACAGGAGAGCTCTGGATATACAGGACAAGGGAGCTCTGGATATACAGGACAGGAGAGATCTGGATATACAGGACAGGAGAACTCGGATATACAGGACAGGAGAGCTCTGGATATACAGGACAGGAGAGCTCTGGATATACAGGACAGGAGAGCTCTGGATATACAGGACAGGAGAGCTTGGGATATACAGGAGAGCGGAGCTCTGGATATACAGGACAGGGGAGCTCTGTATATACAGGACAGGAGAGATCTGGATATACAGGACAGGAGAGATCTGGATATACAGGACAGGAGAACTCTGGATATACAGGACAGGAGAGCTCTGGATATACAGGACAGGAGAGATCTGGATATACAGGACAGGAGAGCTCTGGATATACAAGACAGGAGAGCTCTGGATATACAGGACAGGAGAGCTCTCGATATACAGGACAGGAGAGCTCTGGATATACAGGACAGGAGAGCACTGGATATACACGACAGGAGAGCTCTGGATATACAGGACAGGAGAGCACTGGATATAGAGGACAGAAGAGATCTTGATATACAAGACAGGTGAGCTTTGGTTATACAGGACAGGAGAGCTCTGGATATACAGGACAGGAGAGATCTGGATATACAGGACAGGAGAGCTCGGGATATACAGGACAGGAGAGCTTGGGATATACAGGAGAGCGGAGCTCTGGATATACAGGACAGGAGAGCTCTGGATATACAGGACAGGAGAGCTCTGGATATACAGGACAGGGGAGCTCTGGATATACAGGACAGAAGAGATCTGGATATACAGGACAGGAGAGCGCTGGATATACAGGACAGGAGAGCTCTGGATATACAGGACAGGAGAGCTCTCGATATACAGGACAGGAGAGCTCTGGATATACAGGACAGGAGAGCTCTGGATATACAGGACAGGAAAGCTTTGGATATACAGGACAGAAGAGATCTGGATATACAAGACAGGTGAGCTTTGGTTATACAGGACAGGAGAGCTCTGGATATACAGGACAGGAGAGCTCTGGATATACAGGACAGGAGAGCTCTGGATATACAGGACAGGAGAGCTCTCGATATACAGGACAGGGGCGCTCTGGATATACAGGACAGGAGAGCTCTGGATATACAGGACAGGAGAGCATTGGATATACAGTACAGGAGAGGTCTGGATATACAGGACAGGAGAGCTCTGGATATACAGGACAGGAGAGCTCTGGATAGACAGGACAGGAGAGCACTGGATATACAGGATAGGAGAGCTCTGGATATACAGGACAGGAGAGCTCTGGATATACAGGACAGGTGATCTCTGGATATACAGGACAGGAGAGCTCTGGATATACAGGACAGGAGAGCTCTGGATAGACAGGACAGGAGAGCACTGGATATACAAGACAGGAGAGCACTGGATATACAAGACAGGAGAGCTCTGGATATACAAGACAGGTGAGCTCTGGATATACAGGACAGGAGAGCTCTGTAAATACAGGACAGGAGAGCTCTGGATATACAGGACAGGGGAGCTCTGGATATACAGGACAGGAGAGCCCTGGATATACAAGACAGGTGAGCTCTGGATATACAGGACAGGAGAGCTTTGGATATACAGGACAGGAGAGCTCTGGATATACAAGACAGGAGAGCTCTGGATATACAGGACAGGAGAGCTCTGGATATACAGGACAGGGGAGCTCTGGATATACAGGACAGGAAAGCCCTGGATATACAAGACAGGTGAGCTCTGGATATACAGGACAGGAGAGCTCTGGATATACAGGACAGGAGAGCACTGGATATACAAGACAGGTGAGCTCTGGATATACAGGACAGGTGAGCTCTGGATATACAGGACAGGAGAGCTCTGGATATACAGGACAGGAGAGATCTGGATATACAGGACAGGAGAGCACTGGATTCACATGACAGGAGAGCACTGGATATACAGGACAGGGGAGCTCTGGATATACAGGACAGGAGAGCTCTGGATATACAGGACAGGAGAGCTATGGATATACAGGACAGGAGATCTCTGGATATACAGGACAGGAGAGCTCTGGATTTACAGGACAGGAGAGCTCTGGATATACAGGACAGGAGAGCTCTGGATATACAGGACAAGAGAGCACTGGATTCACAGGACAGGAGAGCACTGGATATACAGGAGAGGAGATCTCTGGATATACAGTACAGGAGAGCAATGGATTCACAGGACAGGAGAGCACTGGATATACAGGACAGGGGAGCTCTGGATATACAGGACAGGAGAGCACTGGATATACAGGACAGGAGAGCTCTGGATATACAGGACAGGGGAGCTCTGGATATACAGGACAGGAGATCTCTGGATATACAGGACAGGAGAGCTCTGGATTTACAGGACAGGAGAGCTCTGGATATACAGGACAGGAGAGCTCTGGATATACAGGACAGGAGAACTCTGGATATACAGGACAAGAGAGCACTGGATTCACAGGACAGGAGAGCACTGGATATACAGGAGAGGAGATCTCTGGATATACAGTACAGGAGAGCAATGGATTCACAGGACAGGAGAGCACTGGATATACAGGACAGGGGAGCTCTGGATATACAGGACAGGAGAGCACTGGATATACTGGACAGGAGAGCTCTGGATATACATGACAGGAGAGCTCTGGATATACAGGACAGGAGAGCACTGGATATACAAGACAGGTGAGCTCTGGATATACAGGACAGGAGAGCTCTGGATATACAGGACAGGAGAGCACTGGATATACAAGACAGGTGAGCTCTGGATATACAGGACAGGAGAGATCTGGATATACAGGACAGGAGAGCACTGGATTCACATGACAGGAGAGCACTGGATATACAGGACAGGGGAGCTCTGGATATACAGGACAGGAGAGCTATGGATATACAGGACAGGAGATCTCTGGATATACAGGACAGGAGAGCTATGGATATACAGGACAGGAGAACTCTGGATATACAGGACAAGAGAGCACTGGATTCACAGGACAGGAGAGCACTGGATATACAGGAGAGGAGATCTCTGGATATATGACTCGCCCCCTGGGCCAGTGATGTAGTGCGGCGCGCGTGCGCGCGGGGGATACCCGGAGCCGGATCCGATGGGGGTAGTAGTCTTCGTGTGGCGGTGACCCGGTCCGCGCCCAGGGTGGTCAAACTAAGTGGCAGTTATTGGTATGATGGTATTAGTGTCCGACTACGCCACCCGTTGAATGCGGCTATGAAACCGCCGCTGCAGGGCAGACCGCTGAGGCTGGTGGTATAGGTGTGCAGCAATGTTGATATAACCCCCAACGGGAGAGGTATGGCCTCAGGGCAGCGGATGTGGGTGATGTTGGGAGTGATGGTGTGGATGTCCCAGCACTAACGGTGCGACAAGGAAGCACGGAGACGCGAGGGTACAGTTCAGGGCCTTTACTGATGGTACAAGGCAAATTCCCCCGGGAGTACTGGCTAGTAGTTGGGGCCTGGTTAGTCTGCGAGTAAGCCGGAGTTCCCCTGGCCAGGTGGAGTTGTAGGCCTTCCCGTTAGTCTGTACCCTTCCTGGCTACCCTGCTTTCAGCGGTTACAAGTAGCCCACGTCCCTGGGTATACCGTGTGGTGCTCACCCGTATGGCTGGTGACCTGGGGCCTCCTGTTAGCCTCCGCTCCGGGATGGCGGTGCTGGTCCCTTCGTTGTGACTGAGCCTCCGGGCTTTTATGGCCAGAGGACCTGGAATCCCCTGCCGGATGGATTCTGCTGCTGGGTATATCTTAGTCCCCACAGCCTCGGACTCCTGTGTCCGGTTTTAGTACCTTCTCCCAGGGCGAGCTCTGCACGGCTCCAGCCCCTGGCGCTTCTCCTTGGCTCCTACAGAGCTCCTGATGTCTATCTGTCCCTGTTTCTGCGTGTCCAGACCAGACTCCGTCTCTGTCTGGAACTCCCCTCTCTAACCCTGCCTCAGCCCCAGTTTATGTAGGGGAAGTTCTTCCCCTCCCAGGACTGGGCAGGAGGTGTGGCATGCTTAGGATTCCTGCCCAGGAGACCTCCCACCTGCTCTCAGACATAACATTGCTATTACTGTGGAAACCAGACCACTGGGGTGCCACATATACAGTACAGGAGAGCAATGGATTCACAGGACAGGAGAGCACTGGATATACAGGACAGGGGAGCTCTGGATATACAGGACAGGAGAGCACTGGATATACAGGACAGGAGAGCACTGGATATACAGGACAGGAGAGCTATGGATATACAGGACAGGAGAGCTCTGGATAAACAGGACAGGAGAGCACTGGATATACAGGACAGGAGAGCTCTGGATATACAGGACAGGAGAGCTATGGATATACAGGACAGGAGAGCACTGGATATACAGGACAGGAGAGCTCTGGATATACAGGACAGGAGAGCTCTGGATATACAGGACAGGAGAGCTCTGGATATACAGGACAGGAGAACTCTGGATATACAGGACAGGAGAGCTCTGGATACACAGGACAGGGGATCTCTGGATATACAGGACAGGAGAGCTCTGGATATACAGGACAGGAGAGCTCTGGATATACGGGACAGGGGAGCTCTGGATATACAGGACAGGAGAGCTCTGGATATACAGGACAGGAGAGCTCTGGATATACGGGACAGGAGATCTCTGGATATACAGGAGAGGAGAGCTCTGGCTACACAGGACAGGGGAGCTCTGGATATACAGGACAGGAGAGCTCTGGATATACAGGACAGGGGAGCTCTGGATATACAGAACAGGAAAGCTCTGGATATACGGGACAGGTGAGCTCTGGATATACAGGACAGGTGAGCTCTGGATATACAGGACAGGAGAGCTCTGGATATACAGGACAGGGGAGCTCTGGATATACAGGACAGGAAAGCTCTGGATATACGGGACAGGTGAGCTCTGGATATACAGGACAGGAGAGCTCTCGATATACAGAACAGGGGAGCTCTGGATATACAGTACAGGGGAGCTCTGGATATACAGGACAGGAGAGCTCTGGATATACAGGACAGGTGAGCTCTGGATATACGGGACAGGGGAGCTCTGGATACACAGGACAGGTGAGCTCTGGATATACAGGACAGGAGAGCTCTGGATATACGGGACAGGTGAGCTCTGGATATACGGGACAGGGGAGCTCTGGATACACAGGACAGGTGAGCTCTGGATACACAGGACAGGTGAGCTCTGGATATACAGGACAGGAGAGCTCTGGATATACAGGACAGGGGAGCTCTGGATATACAGGACAGGAAAGCTCTGGATATACGGGACAGGTGAGCTCTGGATATACAGGACAGGAGAGCTCTCGATATACAGAACAGGGGATCTCTGGATATACAGGACAGGGGAGCTCTGGATATACAGGACAGGAGAGCTCTGGATATACGGGACAGGTGAGCTCTGGATATACGGGACAGGGGAGCTCTGGATATACAGGACAGCAGAGCTCTGGATATACGGGACAGGTGAGCTCTGGATATACAGGACACGAGAGCTCTGGATATACAGAACAGCAGAGCTCTGGATATACAGGACAGGAGAGCTCTGGATATACAGGACAGGAGAGCTCTGGATATACAGGACAGGAGAGCTCTGGATGTACAGGACAGGAGAGCTCTGGATATACAGGACAGGAGAGCTCTGGATATACAGGACAGAGGAGCTCTGGATATACAGGACAGCAGAGCTCTGGATATACAGGACAGGGGAGCTCTGGATATACAGGACAGGGGAGCTCTAGATATACTGGACAGGAGATCTCTGGATATAAAGGACAAGAGAGCTCTGGATATACAGGACAGGGGAGCTCTGGATATACAGGACAATAGAGCACTGGATATACAGGACAGGAGACAACTGGATATACAGGACAGGAGAGCTCTGGATATACAGGACAGGAGAGCACTGGATATACAGGACAGGAGAGCTCGGGATATATGTAGCACCCTGAGGATCCGGCTGCTACAGGGGTATTGCACCTCAACCCAGAGGTGTGATATTCCACTCCCGGGTAAGGATGGAGTGTGGAACTGAGCTCGGTAGGCTGCATGCACTACACACATCCCATTTCCGAGGAGCAGACCGACGGTACTCCCACTTAGAAATGTGCAGGTACGACCGAGTCTGTTCCTGGCTGGAGTGGGAGGGGGGTGGTACATCCCAAGTAGTGTAGGGGCAGATAGGGGGAGCAGCCTGGGTAAAGATAGGAGCTCATTGGGTGCTGGTCACCTGAGCTCACACATAGAGGGTGTATATAAGGTGGGCACCAACTAAGAACAGGGTCAGTTGCAGAGAGAAAGTCAGCGAGCGGAGGAGAAGAGAGACCCAGAGTGAGAGAGGAGAGAGAGAGACCCAGAGGGGGAAACAGAAGAAAGGACTCTAAGACCCCAAATTAAATCCCCGGGTGAAGAGTCGGCGCAGGGTACCGGAACCCAAGCTGGTGGGGGCAAAAACACACCCCAGCCAGAGACCGGAGGCCGTGGGCAGCGTTTGCCACGGCCACCCACCACATCCACCACGAAGGCACACCACGTGGAGGGTCAGGGAACCCAAGGCCAAGGGTCTCCCAACAGAAGGCCCGAGGGAGCTGGACCTGGGTGGATCAATAGTGGGGACGGCCAGAGAAAGGACAGAAGGAGAGCTCAGGGTCACGTTCCGGACTTGCTTGGGGGTTGGCTGGATCCAGGACCTGGTGGACGCAGCACGGCTCGGGAGGTCACTCGAAGCTGGAGTGACCAGAACATCAGCAGTGAGTAAACATCCTAAACTGCATAACCCGACTCTGTCTCTGATTGCCGTCTACACTGCATCACCACAACCCCCATCCTCTGCACCTGATCCCCCTGAGGCTATACCCCACCCGTTGGGGGTTATACCATCACAAGCTGCACCTATACCATCAGCCTCAGCGGACCCTGCTGCAGCGGCGGCCATAGTGACCGCAACACAACGGGTGGCGTAGTCGACAATAAAGAACTTATAACATCTGTAGGACTGCCACATACAACTGAGTTTGACACCCTGGGCACGGACCGGGTCACAGCCACTCGGAAGACTACAACCCCCATCTGATCCGGCTCCGGATATTCCCACTAAAGAATATGGCCCAGGGGGCGCGTCATATACAGGACAGGAGAGCTCTGGATATACAGGACAGGAGAGCTCTGGATATACAGGACAGGAGAGCTCTGGATATACAGGACAGGAGAGCTCTGGATATACAGGACAGGAGAGCTCTGGATATACAGGACAGGAGAGCTCTGTATATACAGGACAGGAGAGCTCTGTATATACAGGACAGAAGAGCTCTGGATATACAGGACAGAAAAGCTCTGGATATACAGGACAGGAGAGCTCTGGATATACAGGACAGGAGAGCTCTGTATATACAGGACAGGAGAGCTCTGGATATACAGGACAGGAGAGCTCTGGATATACAGGACAGGAGAGCTCTGTATATACAGGACAGGAGAGCTCTGGATATACAGGACAGGAGAGCTCTGGATATACAGGACAGGAGAGCTCTGGATATACAGGACAGGGGAGCTCTGTATATACAGGACAGAAGAGCTCTGGATATACAGGACAGAAAAGCTCTGGATATACAGGACAGGAGAGCTCTGGATATACAGGACAAGAGAGCTCTGGATATACAGGACAAGAGAGCTCTGGATATACAGGACAGGAGAGCTCTGGATATACAGGACTGGAGATCTCTGGATATACAGGACAGGAGAGCACTGGATATACAGGACAGGAGAGCTCTGGATATACAGGACAGGAGAGCTCTGGATATACAGGACAAGAGAGCTCTGGATATACAGGACAGGAGAGCTCTGGATATACAGGACAAGAGAGCTCTGTTTATACAGGACAGGAGAGCACTGGATATACAGGACAAGAGAGCTCTGGATATACAGGACAGGAGAGCTCTGGATATACAGGACAGGAGAGCTCTGGATATACAGGACTGGAGATCTCTGTTTATACAGGACAGGAGAGCACTGGATATACAGGACAGGAGAGCTCTGGATATACAGGACAAGAGAGCTCTGGATATACAGGACAGGAGAGCTCTGGATATACAGGACAGGAGAGCTATGTCTATACAGGACAGAAGAGCTCTGGATATACAGGACAGAAAAGCTCTGGATATACAGGACAGGAGAGCTCTGGATATACAGGACAATAGAGCTCTAGATATACAGGACAGGAGAGCTCTGGATATACAGGACTGGAGATCTCTGGATATACAGGACAGGAGAGCACTGGATATACAGGACAGGAGAGCTCTGGATATACAGGACAGGAGAGCTCTGGATATACAGGACAAGAGAGCTCTGGATATACAGGACAGGAGAGCTCTGGATATACAGGACAGGAGAGCTCTGGATGTACAGGACAGGAGAGCTCTGGATATACAGGACTGGAGATCTCTGTTTATACAGGACAGCAGAGCACTGGATATACAGGACAGGTGAGCTCTGGATATACAGGACAGGAGAGCTCCGGATATACAGGACAAGAGAGCTCTTAATGTACAGGACAGGAGAGCTCTGGATATACAGGACAAGAGAGCTCTGGATATACAGGACAGGAGAGCTCTGGATATACAGGACAGGAGAGCACTGGATATACAGGACAGGAGAGCTCTGTTTATACAGGACAGCAGACCTCTGGATATACAGGACAGGAGAGCACTGGATATACAGGACAGGAGAGCTCTGGATATACAGGATAGGAGAGCTATGGATATACAGGACAGGAGAGCTCTGGATATACAGGACAGGAGAACTCTGGATATACAGGACAGGAGAGCTCTGGATACACAGGACAGGGGATCTCTGGATATACGGGACAGGAGATCTCTGGATATACAGGACAGGAGAGCTCTGGATACACAGGACAGGGGAGCTCTGGATATACAGGACAGGAGAGCTCTGGATATACAGGACAGGGGAGCTCTGGATATACAGGAAAGGAAAGCTCTGGATATACGGGACAGGTGAGCTCCTGATATACAGGACAGGAGAGCTCTCGATATACAGAACAGGGGAGCTCTGGATATACAGGACAGGGGAGCTCTGGATATACAGGACAGGAGAGCTCTGGATATACGGGACAGGAGAGCTCTGGATATACGGGACAGGGGAGCTCTGGATATACAGGACAGGAGAGCTCTGGATATACGGGATAGGTGAGCTCTGGATATACAGGACACGAGAGCTCTGGATATACAGAACAGCAGAGCTCTGGATATACAGGACAGGAGAGCTCTGGATATACAGGACAGGGGAGCTCTGGATATACAGGACAGGGGAGCTCTGGATATACAGGACAGGGGAGCTCTGGATATACAGGACAGGGGAGCTCTGGATATACAGGACAGGGGAGCTCTGGATATACAGGACAGGGGAGCTCTGGATATACAGGACAGGGGAGCTCTGGATATACAGGACAGGGGAGCTCTGGATATACAGGACAGGGGAGCTCTGGATATACAGGACAGGGGAGCTCTGGATATACAGGACAGGAGAGCTCTGGATATACAGGACAGGAGAGCTCTGGATATACAGGACAGGAGAGCACTGGATATACAGGACAGGAGAGCTCTGGATATACAGGACAGGAGAGCTCTGGATATACAGGACAGGGGAGCTCTGGATATACAGGACAGGGGAGCTCTGGATATACAGGACAGGGGAGCTCTGGATATACAGGACAGGTGAGCTCTCGATATACAGGACAGGAGAGCTCTGGATATACGGGACAGGAGAGCACTGGATATACAGGACAGGAGAGCTCTGGATATACAGGACAGGTGATCTCTGGATATACAGGACAGGAGAGCTCTGGATATACAGGACAGAAGAGCTCTGGATATATATTACAGGAGAGCTGTGGATATACAGGACAGTAGAGCTCTGGATATACAGTACAAGAGAGCACTGGATATACAGGACAGGAGAGCACTGGATATACAGGACAGGAGAGCTCTGGATATACAGGACAGCAGAGCACTGGATATACAGGACAGGAGAGCTCTGGATATACAGGACAGGAGAGCACTGGATATACAGGATAGGAGAGCTCGTGATATACAGGGCAAGAGAGCTCTGGATATACATTACAGGAGAGCACTGGATATACAGGACAGGAGAGCTCTGGATATACAGGACAGGAGAGCTCTGGATATACAGGACAGGAGAGCTCTGTATATACAGGACAGGAGAGCAGAGCTCTGGATATACAGGACAGGAGAGCTCTGGATATACAGGACAGGAGAGCTCTGGATATACAGGACAGGAGAGCTCTGGATATACAGGACAGGAGAGCTCTGGATGTACAGGACAGGAGAGCAGAGCTCTGGATATACAGGACAGGAGAGCTCTGGATATACAGGACAGGAGAGCTCTGGATATACAAGACAGGGGAGCTCTGGATATACAGGACAGCAGAGCACTGGATATACAGGACAAGAGAGCTCTGGATACACAGGACAGGACAGGAGAGCTCTGGATACACAGGACAGGAGAGCTCTGGATATACAGGACAGGAGAGCTCTGGATATACAAGACAGGGGAGCTCTGGATATACAGGACAGCAGAGCACTGGATATACAGGACAGGGCAGCTCTGGATATACAGGACAGGGGAGATCTAGATATACTGGACAGGAGATCTCTGGATATAAAGGACAAGAGAGCTCTGGATATACAGGACAGGAGAGCACTGGATATACAGGATAGGAGAGCTCGGGATATACAGGACAGGAGAGCTCTGGATATACAGGACAGGAGAGCTCTGGATATACAGGACAGGAGAGCTCTGGATATACAGGACAGGGGAGCGCTGGATATACAGGACAGGAGAGCTCTGTATATACAGGACAGAAGAGCTCTGGATATACAGGACAGAAAAGCTCTGGATATACAGGACAGGAGAGCTCTGGATATACAGGACAAGAGAGCTCTGGATATACAGGACAGGAGAGCTCTGGATATACAGGACAGGAGATCTCTGTTTATACAGGACAGGAGAGCACTGGATATACAGGACAGGAGAGCTCTGGGTATACAGGACAGGAGAGCACTGGATATACAGGACAGGAGAGCTCTGGATATACAGGACAGGAGAGCTCTGGGTATACAGGACTGGAGATCTCTGGATATACAGGACAGGAGAGCTCTGGATATACAGAACAAGAGAGCTCTGGATATACAGGACAGGAGAGCTCTGGATATACAGGACAGGAGATCTCTGTTTATACAGGACGGGAGAGCACTGGATATACAGGACAAGAGAGCTCTGGATATACAGGACAGGAGAGCACTGGATATACAGGACAAGAGAGCACTGGATATACAGGACAGGAGAGCACTGGATATACAGGACAGCAGAGCTCTGGATATACAGGACAGGAGAGCTCTGGGTATACAGGACTGGAGATCTCTGGATATACAGGACAGGAGAGCTCTGGATATACAGGACAGGAGATCTCTGTTTATATAGGACAGGAGAGCACTGGATATACAGGACAAGAGAGCTCTGGATATACAGGACAGGAGAGCACTGGATATACAGGACAAGAGAGCTCTGGATATACAGGACAGGAGAGCTCTTTATATACAGGATAAGAGAGCTCTGGATATACAGGACAGGAGAGCTCTGGATATACAGGACTGGAGATCTCTGTTTATACAGGACAGGAGAGCACTGGATATACAGGACAGGAGAGCTCTGGATATACAGGACAAGAGAGCTCTGTATATACAGGACGGGTAATCTCTGGATATACAGTACAGGTGATCTCTGGATATACAGGACAGGAGAGCTCTGGATATACAGGACAGGAGAGCTCTGGATATACAGCACAGGAGAGCTCTGGATATACAGGACAGGAGAGCTCTGGATATACAGGACAGGTGATCTCTGGATATACAGGACAGGAGAGCTCTGGAAATACAGGACAGGAGACCTCTAGATATTCAGGACAGGAGAGCTCTGGATATACAGGACAAGAGAGCACTGGATATACAGGACAGCAGAGCACTGGATATACAGGACAGGAGAGCTCTGGATATACAGGACAGGAGAGCACTGGATATACAGGATAGGAGAGCTCGGGATATACAGGGCAAGAGAGCTCTGGATATACATTACAGGAGAGCACTGGATATACAGGATAGGAGAGCACTGGATATACAGGACAGGAGAGCTTTGGATATACAGGACAGGAGAGCACTGGATATACAGGATAGGAGAGCTCGGGATATACAGGGCAAGAGAGCTCTGGATATACATTACAGGAGAGCTCAGGATATATAGGACAGGAGAGCACTGGATATACAGGACAGGAGAGCTCTAGATATACAGGACAGGAGAGCTCTGGATATACAGGACAGGAGAGCAGAGCTCTGGATATACAGGATAGGAGAGCTCTGGATATACAGGACAGGAGAGCTCTGGATATACAGGACAGGAGAGCTCTGGATATACAGGACAGGAGAGCTCTGGATGTACAGGACAAGAGAGCGCTGGATATACAGGACAGGAGAGCAGAGCTCTGGATATACAGGACAGGAGAGCAGAGCTCTGGATATACAGGACAGGAGAGCTCTGGATACACAGGACAGGAGAGCTCTGGATATACAGGACAGAGGAGCTCTGGATATACAGGACAGCAGAGCTCTGGATATACAGGACAGGGGAGCTCTGGATATACAGGACAGGGGAGCTCTAGATATACTGGACAGGAGATCTCTGGATATAAAGGACAAGAGAGCTCTGGATATACAGGACAGGAGAGCTATGGATATACAGGACAGGAGATCTCTGGATATACAGGACAGGTGAGCTCTGGATTTACAGGACAGGAGAGCTCTGGATATACATGACAGGAGAGCTCTGGATATACAGGACAGGAGAGCTCTGGATATACAGGACAGGAGAGCACTGGATTCACAGGATAGGAGAGCACTGGATATACAGGAGAGGAGATCTCTGGATATATGACTCGCCCCCTGGGCCAGTGCTGCAGTGCGGCGCGCGTGCGCGCGGGGGATACCCGGAGCCGGATCCGATGGGGGTAGTAGTCTTCGTGTGGCGATGACCCGGTCCGCGCCCAGGGTGGTCAAACTAAGTGGCAGTTTTTGGTATGATGGTATTAGTGTCCGACTACGCCACCCGTTGAATGCGGCTATGAAACCGCCGCTGCAGGGCAGACCGCTGAGGCTGGTGGTATAGGTGTGCAGCAATGTTGATATAACCCCCAACGGGAGAGGTATGGCCTCAGGGCAGCGGATGTGGATGATGTTGGGAGTGATGGTGTGGATGTCCCAGCACTAACGGTGCGACAAGGAAGCACGGAGACGCGAGGGTACAGTTCAGGGCCTTTACTGATGGTACAAGGCAAATTCCCCCGGGAGTACTGGCTAGTAGTTGGGGCCTGGTTAGTCTGCGAGTAAGCCGGAGTTCCCCTGGCCAGGTGGAGTTGTAGGCCTTCCCGTTAGTCTGTACCCTTCCTGGCTACCCTGCTTTCAGCGGTTACAAGTAGCCCACGTCCCTGGGTATACCGTGTGGTGCTCACCCGTATGGCTGGTGACCTGGGGCCTCCTGTTAGCCTCCGCTCCGGGATGGCGGTGCTGGTCCCTTCGTTGTGACTGAGCCTCCGGGCTTTTATGGCCAGAGGACCTGGAATCCCCTGCCGGATGGATTCTGCTGCTGGGTATATCTTAGTCCCCACAGCCTCGGACTCCTGTGTCCGGTTTTAGTACCTTCTCCCAGGGCGAGCTCTGCACGGCTCCAGCCCCTGGCGCTTCTCCTTGGCTCCTACAGAGCTCCTGATGTCTATCTGTCCCTGTTTCTGCGTGTCCAGACCAGACTCCGTCTCTGTCTGGAACTCCCCTCTCTAACCCTGCCTCAGCCCCAGTTTATGTAGGGGAAGTTCTTCCCCTCCCAGGACTGGGCAGGAGGTGTGGCATGCTTAGGATTCCTGCCCAGGAGACCTCCCACCTGCTCTCAGACATAACATTGCTATTACTGTGGAAACCAGACGCCTGGGGTGCCACATATACAGTACAGGAGAGCAATGGATTCACAGGACAGGAGAGCACTGGATATACAGGACAGGGGAGCTCTGGATATACAGGACAGGAGAGCACTGGATATACAGGACAGGTGAGCTCTGGATTTACAGGACAGGAGAGCTCTGGATATACAGGACAGGAGAGCTCTGGATATACAGGACAGGAGAACTCTGGATATACAGGACAAGAGAGCACTGGATTCACAGGACAGGAGAGCACTGGATATACAGGAGAGGAGATCTCTGGATATATGACTCGCCCCCTGGGCCAGTGCTGCAGTGCGGCGCGCGTGCGCGCGGGGGATACCCAGAGCCGGATCCGATGGGGGTAGTAGTCTTCGTGTGGCGGTGACCCGGTCCGCGCCCAGGGTGGTCAAACTAAGTGGCAGTTATTGGTATGATGGTATTAGTGTCCGACTACGCCACCCGTTGAATGCGGCTATGAAACCGCCGCTGCAGGGCAGACCGCTGAGGCCGGTGGTATAGGTGTGCAGCAATGTTGATATAACCCCCAACGGGAGAGGTATGGCCTCAGGGCAGCGGATGTGGGTGATGTTGGGAGTGATGGTGTGGATGTCCCAGCACTAACGGTGCGACAAGGAAGCACGGAGACGCGAGGGTACAGTTCAGGGCCTTTACTGATGGTACAAGGCAAATTCCCCCGGGAGTACTGGCTAGTAGTTGGGGCCTGGTTAGTCTGCGAGTAAGCCGGAGTTCCCCTGGCCAGGTGGAGTTGTAGGCCTTCCCGTTAGTCTGTACCCTTCCTGGCTACCCTGCTTTCAGCGGTTACAAGTAGCCCACGTCCCTGGGTATACCGTGTGGTGCTCACCCGTATGGCTGGTGACCTGGGGCCTCCTGTTAGCCTCCGCTCCGGGATGGCGGTGCTGGTCCCTTCGTTGTGACTGAGCCTCCGGGCTTTTATGGCCAGAGGACCTGGAATCCCCTGCCGGATGGATTCTGCTGCTGGGTATATCTTAGTCCCCACAGCCTCGGACTCCTGTGTCCGGTTTTAGTACCTTCTCCCAGGGCGAGCTCTGCACGGCTCCAGCCCCTGGCGCTTCTCCTTGGCTCCTACAGAGCTCCTGATGTCTATCTGTCCCTGTTTCTGCGTGTCCAGACCAGACTCCGTCTCTGTCTGGAACTCCCCTCTCTAACCCTGCCTCAGCCCCAGTTTATGTAGGGGAAGTTCTTCCCCTCCCAGGACTGGGCAGGAGGTGTGGCATGCTTAGGATTCCTGCCCAGGAGACCTCCCACCTGCTCTCAGACATAACATTGCTATTACTGTGGAAACCAGACGCCTGGGGTGCCACATATACAGTACAGGAGAGCAATGGATTCACAGGACAGGAGAGCACTGGATATACAGGACAGGGGAGCTCTGGATATACAGGACAGGAGAGCACTGGATATACAGGACAGGAGAGCTCTGGATATACAGGACAGGAGAGCTATGGATATACAGGACAGGAGAGCACTGGATATACAGGACAGGAGAGCTCTGGATATACAGGACAGGAGAGCTCTGGATATACAGGACAGGAGAGCTCTGGATATACAGGACAGGAGAGCTCTGGATATACAGGACAGGAGAGCTCTGGATATACGGGACAGGGGAGCTCTGGATATACAGGACAGGAGAGCTCTGGATATACAGGACAGGAGAGCTCTGGATATACGGGACAGGAGATCTCTGGATATACAGGACAGGAGAGCTCTGGGTATACAGGACTGGAGATCTCTGGATATACAGGACAGGAGAGCTCTGGATATACAGGACAAGAGAGCTCTGGATATACAGGACAGGAGAGCTCTGGATATACAGGACAGGAGAGCTCTGGATATACAGGACAGGAGAGCTCTGGATATACAGCACAGGAGAGCTCTGGATATACAGGACAGGAGAGCTCTGGATATACAGGACAGGAGAGCTCTGGATATACGGGACAGGGGAGCTCTGGATATACAGGACAGGAGAGCTCTGGATATACAGGACAGGAGAGCTCTGGATATACGGGACAGGAGATCTCTGTTTATACAGGACAGGAGAGCACTGGATATACAGGACAAGAGAGGTCTGGATATACAGGACAGGAGAGCTCTGGATATACAGGACAGGAGAGCTCTGGATATACAGGACAGGTGAGCTCTCGATATACAGGACGGGTAATCTCTGGATATACAGTACATGTGATCTCTGGATATACAGGACAGGAGAGCTCTGGATATACAGGACAGGAGAGCACTGGATATATATTACAGGAGAGCTGTGGATATACAGGAAAGGAGAGCTCTGGATATACAGTACAAGAGAGCACTGGATATACAGGACAGGAGAGCACTGGATATACAGGACAGGAGAGCTCTGGATATACAGGACAGCAGAGCACTGGATATACAGGACAGGAGAGCTCTGGATATACAGGACAGGAGAGCACTGGATATACAGGATAGGAGAGCTCGGGATATACAGGGCAAGAGAGCTCTGGATATACATTACAGGAGAGCACTGGATATACAGGATAGGAGAGCTCGGGATATACAGGACAGGAGAGCTCTGGATATACAGGACAGGAGAGCAGAGCTCTGGATATACAGGACAGGAGAGCTCTGGATATACAGGACAGGAGAGCAGAGCTCTGGATATACAGGACAGGAGAGCAGAGCTCTGGATATACAGGACAGGAGAGCTCTGGATATACAGGACAGGAGAGCAGAGCTCTGGATATACAGGACAGGAGAGCACTGGATATACAGGACAGGAGAGCTCTGGATATACAGGACAGGAGAGCTCTGGATATACAGGACAGGAGAGCTCTGGATATACAGGACAGGAGAGCTCTGGATATACAGGACAGGAGAGCTCTGGATGTACAGGACAAGAGAGCGCTGGATATACAGGACAGGAGAGCAGAGCTCTGGATATACAGGACAGGAGAGCAGAGCTCTGGATATACAGGACAGGAGAGCTCTGGATACACAGGACAGGAGAGCTCTGGATATACAGGACAGGAGAGCTCTGGATATACAGGACAGAGGAGCTCTGGATATACAGGACAGCAGAGCTCTGGATATACAGGACAGGGGAGCTCTGGATATACAGGACAGGGGAGCTCTAGATATACAGGACAATAGAGCACTGGATATACAGGACAGGAGAGCACTGGATATACAGGATAGGAGAGCTCGGGATATACAGGGCAAGAGAGCTCTGGATATACATTACAGGAGAGCTCAGGATATATAGGACAGGAGAGCACTGGATATACAGGACAGGAGAGCTCTAGATATACAGGACAGGAGAGCTCTGGATATACAGGACAGGAGAGCAGAGCTCTGGATATACAGGACAGGAGAGCTCTGGATATACAGGACAGGAGAGCTCTGGATATACAGGACAGGAGAGCTCTGGATATACAGGACAGAGGAGCTCTGGATATACAGGACAGCAGAGCTCTGGATATACAGGACAGGGGAGCTCTGGATATACAGGACAGGGGAGCTCTAGATATACTGGACAGGAGATCTCTGGATATAAAGGACAAGAGAGCTCTGGATATACAGGACAGGAGAGCACTGGATATACAGGACAGGAGAGCTATGGATATACAGGACAAGAGAGCTCTGGATATACAGGACAGGAGAGCTCTGGATATACAGGACAGGAGAGCTCTGGATATACAGGACAGGAGAGCTCTGGATATACAGCACAGGAGAGCTCTGGATATACAGGACAGGAGAGCTCTGGATATACAGGACAGGAGAGCTCTGGATATACGGGACAGGGGAGCTCTGGATATACAGGACAGGAGAGCTCTGGATATACAGGACAGGAGAGCTCTGGATATACGGGACAGGAGATCTCTGTTTATACAGGACAGGAGAGCACTGGATATACAGGACAAGAGAGGTCTGGATATACAGGACAGGAGAGCTCTGGATATACAGGACAGGAGAGCTCTGGATATACAGGACAGGTGAGCTCTCGATATACAGGACGGGTAATCTCTGGATATACAGTACATGTGATCTCTGGATATACAGGACAGGAGAGCTCTGGATATACAGGACAGGAGAGCTCTGGATATACAGCACAGGAGAGCTCTGGATATACAGGACAGGAGAGCTCTGTATATACAGGACAGGTGAGCTCTCGATATACAGGACAGGAGAGCTCTGGATATACAGGACAGGTGATCTCTGGATATACAGGACAGGAGAGCTCTGGAAATACAGGACAGGAGACCTCTAGATATTCAGGACAGGAGAGCTGTGGATATACAGGACAGGAGAGCACTGGATATATATTACAGGAGAGCTGTGGATATACAGGAAAGGAGAGCTCTGGATATACAGTACAAGAGAGCACTGGATATACAGGACAGGAGAGCACTGGATATACAGGACAGGAGAGCTCTGGATATACAGGACAGCAGAGCACTGGATATACAGGACAGGAGAGCTCTGGATATACAGGACAGGAGAGCACTGGATATACAGGATAGGAGAGCTCGGGATATACAGGGCAAGAGAGCTCTGGATATACATTACAGGAGAGCACTGGATATACAGGATAGGAGAGCTCGGGATATACAGGACAGGAGAGCTCTGGATATACAGGACAGGAGAGCAGAGCTCTGGATATACAGGACAGGAGAGCTCTGGATATACAGGACAGGAGAGCAGAGCTCTGGATATACAGGACAGGAGAGCAGAGCTCTGGATATACAGGACAGGAGAGCTCTGGATATACAGGACAGGAGAGCAGAGCTCTGGATATACAGGACAGGAGAGCACTGGATATACAGGACAGGAGAGCTCTGGATATACAGGACAGGAGAGCTCTGGATATACAGGACAGGAGAGCTCTGGATATACAGGACAGGAGAGCTCTGGATATACAGGACAGGAGAGCTCTGGATGTACAGGACAAGAGAGCGCTGGATATACAGGACAGGAGAGCAGAGCTCTGGATATACAGGACAGGAGAGCAGAGCTCTGGATATACAGGACAGGAGAGCTCTGGATACACAGGACAGGAGAGCTCTGGATATACAGGACAGGAGAGCTCTGGATATACAGGACAGAGGAGCTCTGGATATACAGGACAGCAGAGCTCTGGATATACAGGACAGGGGAGCTCTGGATATACAGGACAGGGGAGCTCTAGATATACAGGACAATAGAGCACTGGATATACAGGACAGGAGAGCACTGGATATACAGGATAGGAGAGCTCGGGATATACAGGGCAAGAGAGCTCTGGATATACATTACAGGAGAGCTCAGGATATATAGGACAGGAGAGCACTGGATATACAGGACAGGAGAGCTCTAGATATACAGGACAGGAGAGCTCTGGATATACAGGACAGGAGAGCAGAGCTCTGGATATACAGGACAGGAGAGCTCTGGATATACAGGACAGGAGAGCTCTGGATATACAGGACAGGAGAGCTCTGGATATACAGGACAGAGGAGCTCTGGATATACAGGACAGCAGAGCTCTGGATATACAGGACAGGGGAGCTCTGGATATACAGGACAGGGGAGCTCTAGATATACTGGACAGGAGATCTCTGGATATAAAGGACAAGAGAGCTCTGGATATACAGGACAGGAGAGCACTGGATATACAGGACAGGAGAGCTATGGATATACAGGACAGGAGATCTCTGGATATACAGGACAGGTGAGCTCTGGATTTACAGGACAGGAGAGCTCTGGATATACATGACAGGAGAGCTCTGGATATACAGGACAGGAGAGCTCTGGATATACAGGACAGGAGAGCTCTGGATATACAGGACAGGAGAGCAGAGCTCTGGATATACATTACAGGAGAGCACTGGATATACAGGATAGGAGAGCTCGGGATATACAGGACAGGAGAGCTCTGGATATACAGGACAGGAGAGCAGAGCTCTGGATATACAGGACAGGAGAGCTCTGGATATACAGGACAGGAGAGCAGAGCTCTGGATATACAGGACAGGAGAGCTCTGGATATACAGGACAGGAGAGCTCTGGATATACAGGACAGGAGAGCAGAGCTCTGGATATACAGGACAGGAGAGCTCTGGATATACAGGACAGGAGAGCTCTGGATATACAGGACAGGAGAGCTCTGGATATACAGGACAGGAGAGCTCTGGATGTACAGGACAAGAGAGCGCTGGATATACAGGACAGGAGAGCAGAGCTCTGGATATACAGGACAGGAGAGCAGAGCTCTGGATATACAGGACAGGAGAGCTCTGGATACACAGGACAGGAGAGCTCTGGATATACAGGACAGGAGAGCTCTGGATATACAGGACAGAGGAGCTCTGGATATACAGGACAGCAGAGCTCTGGATATACAGGACAGGGGAGCTCTGGATATACAGGACAGGGGAGCTCTAGATATACTGGACAGGAGATCTCTGGATATAAAGGACAAGAGAGCTCTGGATATACAGGACAGGGGAGCTCTGGATATACAGGACAATAGAGCACTGGATATACAGGACAGGAGAGCACTGGATATACAGGACAGGAGAGCTCTGGATATACAGGACAGGAGAGCACTGGATATACAGGACAGGAGAGCTCGGGATATACAGGACAGGAGAGCTCTGGATATGCAGGACAGGAGAGCTCTGGATATACAGGACAGGAGAGCTCTGGATATACAGGACAGGGGAGCGCTGGATATACAGGACAGGAGAGCTCTGTATATACAGGACAGAAGAGCTCTGGATATGCAGGACAGAAAAGCTCTGGATATACAGGACAGGAGAGCTCTGGATATACAGGACAAGAGAGCTCTGGATATACAGGACAGGAGAGCTCTGGATATACAGGACTGGAGATCTCTGGATATACAGGACAGGAGAGCACTGGATATACAGGACAGGAGAGCTCTGGATATACAGGACAGGAGAGCTATGTCTATACAGGACAGAAGAGCTCTGGATATACAGGACAGAAAAGCTCTGGATATACAGGACAGGAGAGCTCTGGATATACAGGACAATAGAGCTCTAGATATACAGGACAGGAGAGCTCTGGATATACAGGACTGGAGATCTCTGGATATACAGGACAGGAGAGCACTGGATATACAGGACAGGAGAGCTCTGGATATACAGGACAGGAGAGCTCTGGATATACAGGACAAGAGAGCTCTGGATATACAGGACAGGAGAGCTCTGGATATACAGGACTGGAGATCTCTGTTTATACAGGACAGGAGAGCACTGGATAAACAGGACAGGTGAGCTCTGGATATACAGGACAGGAGAGCTCCGGATATACAGGACAAGAGAGCTCTTAATGTACAGGACAGGAGAGCTCTGGATATACAGGACAGGAGAGCTCTGGATATACAGGACAGGAAAGCTCTGAATATACAGGACAAGAGAGCTCTGGATATACAGGACAGGAGAGCTCTGGATATACAGGACAGGAGAGCACTGGATATACAGGACAGGAGAGCTCTGTTTATACAGGACAGCAGACCTCTGGATATACAGGACAGGAGAGCACTGGATATACAGGACAGGAGAGCTCTGGATATACAGGATAGGAGAGCTATGGATATACAGGACAGGAGAGCTCTGGATATACAGGACAGGAGAACTCTGGATATACAGGACAGGAGAGCTCTGGATACACAGGACAGGGGATCTCTGGATATACGGGACAGGAGATCTCTGGATATACAGGACAGGAGAGCTCTGGATACACAGGACAGGGGAGCTCTGGATATACAGGACAGGAGAGCTCTGGATATACAGGACAGGGGAGCTCTGGATATACAGGAAAGGAAAGCTCTGGATATACGGGACAGGTGAGCTCCTGATATACAGGACAGGAGAGCTCTCGATATACAGAACAGGTGAGCTCTGGATATACAGGACAGGGGAGCTCTGGATATACAGGACAGGAGAGCTCTGGATATACGGGACAGGAGAGCTCTGGATATACGGGACAGGGGAGCTCTGGATATACAGGACAGGAGAGCTCTGGATATACGGGATAGGTGAGCTCTGGATATACAGGACACGAGAGCTCTGGATATACAGAACAGCAGAGCTCTGGATATACAGGACAGGAGAGCTCTGGATATACAGGACAGGAGAGCTCTGGATATACAGGACAGGGGAGCTCTGGATATACAGGACAGGGGAGCTCTGGATATACAGGACAGGGGAGCTCTGGATATACAGGACAGGTGAGCTCTGGATATACAGGACAGGAGAGCTCTGGATATACGGGACAGGAGAGCTCTGGATATACAGGACAGGGGAGCTCTGGATATACAGGACAGGGGAGCTCTGGATATACAGGACAGGGGAGCTCTGGATATACGGGACAGGTGAGCTCTGGATATACAGAACAGCAGAGCTCTGGATATACAGGACAGGAGAGCACTGGATATACAGGACAGGAGAGCGCTGGATATACAGGACAGGAGAGCTCTGGATATACAGGACATGAGAGCTCTGGATATACAGGACAGCAGAGCTCTGGATATACAGGACAGGAGAGCACTGGATATACAGGACAGGAGAGCGCTGGATATACAGGACAGGTGAGCGCTGGATATACAGGACAGCAGAGCTCTGGATATACAGGACAGGAGAGCTCTGGATATACAGGACTGGGGAGCTCTAGATATACAGGACAGGAGCGCTCTGGTTATACAGGACAGCAGAGCTCTGGATATACAGGACAGCAGAGCACTGGATATACAGGACACGAGAGCTCTGGTTATACAGGACACCAAAGCTCTGGATATACCAGACAGGAGAGCTCTGGATACACAGGACAGGAGAGCTCTGGATATACAGGACAGTAGAGCTCTGGATATACAGGGTAAGAGAGCTCTGGATATACAGGACAGGAGAGCTCTGGATATACAGGACAGTAGAGCTCTGGATATACAGGGTAAGAGAGCTCTGGATATACAGAACAGGAGAGCACTGGATATACAGGACAGGAGAGCTCCGGATATACAGGACAGGAGAGCTCCGGATATACAGGAAAGGAGAGCTCTGGATATACAGGACAGGATAGCTCTGTATATACAGGACAGGTGAGCTCTGGATATACAGAACAGAAGAGCTCTGAATATACAGGAAAGGAGAGCAATGGATATACAGGACAGGTGAGCTCTGGATATACAGAACAGAAGAGCATTGGATATACAGGACAGGGGAGCTCTGGATATACAGGACAGGGGAGCTCTGGTATACAGGACAGGAGATCTCTGGATATACAGGACAAGAGAGCTCTGTATATACAGGACGGGTAATCTCTGGATATACAGGACAGGTGATCTCTGGATATACAGGACAGGAGAGCTCTGGATGTACAGGACAGGTGAGCTCTCGATATACAGGACAGGAGAGCTCTGGATATACGGGACAGGAGAGCACTGGATATACAGGACAGGAGAGCTCTGGATATACAGGACAGGTGATCTCTGGATATACAGGACAGGAGAGCAGAGCTCTGGATATACAGGACAGAAGAGCTCTGGATATACAGGACAGGTGATCTCTGGATATACAGGACAGGAGACCTCTAGATATACAGGACAGGAGAGCAGAGCTCTGGATATACAGGACAGAAGAGCTCTGGATATATATTACAGGAGAGCTGTGGATATACAGGACAGTAGAGCTCTGGATATACAGTACAAGAGAGCACTGGATATACAGGACAGGAGAGCACTGGATATACAGGACAGGAGAGCTCTGGATATACAGGACAGCAGAGCACTGGATATACAGGACAGGAGAGCTCTGGATATACAGGACAGGAGAGCACTGGATATACAGGACAGGAGAGCACTGGATATACAGGATAGGAGAGCTCGTGATATACAGGGCAAGAGAGCTCTGGATATACATTACAGGAGAGCACTGGATATACAGGATAGGAGAGCTCGGGATATACAGGACAGGAGAGCTCTGGATATACAGGACAGGAGAGCTCTGGATATACAGGACAGGAGAGCACTGGATATACAGGATAGGAGAGCTCGTGATATACAGGGCAAGAGAGCTCTGGATATACATTACAGGAGAGCACTGGATATACAGGATAGGAGAGCTCGGGATATACAGGACAGGAGAGCTCTGGATATACAGGACAGGAGAGCTCTGTATATACAGGACAGGAGAGCAGAGCTCTGGATATACAGGACAGGAGAGCTCTGGATATACAGGACAGGAGAGCTCTGGATATACAGGACAGGAGAGCTCTGGATATACAGGACAGGAGAGCTCTGGATGTACAGGACAGGAGAGCAGAGCTCTGGATATACAGGACAGGAGAGCTCTGGATATACAGGATAGGGGAGATCTGTATATACAGGACAAGAGAGCACTGGATATACAGGACAGGAGAGCTATGGATATACAGGACAGGAGAGCTCTGGATATACAGGACATGAGAGCTCTGGATACACAGGACAGGAGAGCTCTGGATATACAGGACAGGAGAGCTCTGGATATACAAGACAGGGGAGCTCTGGATATACAGGACAGCAGAGCACTGGATATACAGGACAGGGCAGCTCTGGATATACAGGACAGGGGAGATCTAGATATACTGGACAGGAGATCTCTGGATATAAAGGACAAGAGAGCTCTGGATATACAGGACAGGAGAGCACTGGATATACAGGATAGGAGAGCTCTGGATATACAGGACAAGAGAGCTCTGGATATACAGGATAGGAGAGCTCGGGATATACAGGACAGGAGAGCTCTGGATATACAGGACAGGAGAGCTCTGGATATACAGGACAGAAAAGCTCTGGATATACAGGACAGGAGAGCTCTGGATATACAGGACAAGAGAGCTCTGGATATACAGGACAGGAGAGCTCTGGATATACAGGACAGGAGATCTCTGTTTATACAGGACAGGAGAGCACTGGATATACAGGACAGGAGAGCTCTGGGTATACAGGACAGGAGAGCACTGGATATACAGGACAGGAGAGCTCTGGATATACAGGACAGGAGAGCTCTGGGTATACAGGACTGGAGATCTCTGGATATACAGGACAGGAGAGCTCTGGATATACAGGACAAGAGAGCTCTGGATATACAGGACAGGAGAGCTCTGGATATACAGGACAGGAGATCTCTGTTTATACAGGACAGGAGAGCACTGGATATACAGGACAAGAGAGCTCTGGATATACAGGACAGGAGAGCACTGGATATACAGGACAAGAGAGCACTGGATATACAGGACAGGAGAGCACTGGATATACAGGACAGCAGAGCTCTGGATATACAGGACAGGAGAGCTCTGGGTATACAGGACTGGAGATCTCTGGATATACAGGACAGGAGAGCTCTGGATATACAGGACAGGAGATCTCTGTTTATATAGGACAGGAGAGCACTGGATATACAGGACAAGAGAGCTCTGGATATACAGGACAGGAGAGCACTGGATATACAGGACAAGAGAGCTCTGGATATACAGGACAGGAGAGCTCTTTATATACAGGACAAGAGAGCTCTGGATATACAGGACAGGAGAGCTCTGGATATACAGGACTGGAGATCTCTGTTTATACAGGACAGGAGAGCACTGGATATACAGGACAGGAGAGCTCTGGATATACAGGACAAGAGAGCTCTGTATATACAGGACGGGTAATCTCTGGATATACAGGACAGGAGAGCTCTGGATATACAGGACAGGAGAGCTCTGGATATACAGCACAGGAGAGCTCTGGATATACAGGACAGGAGAGCTCTGTATATACAGGACAGGTAAGCTCTCGATATACAGGACAGGAGAGCTCTGGATATACAGGACAGGTGATCTCTGGATATACAGGACAGGAGAGCTCTGGAAATACAGGACAGGAGACCTCTAGATATTCAGGACAGGAGAGCTCTGGATATACAGGACAAGAGAGCACTGGATATACAGGACAGCAGAGCACTGGATATACAGGACAGGAGAGCTCTGGATATACAGGACAGGAGAGCACTGGATATACAGGATAGGAGAGCTCGGGATATACAGGGCAAGAGAGCTCTGGATATACATTACAGGAGAGCACTGGATATACAGGATAGGAGAGCACTGGATATACAGGACAGGAGAGCTCTGGATATACAGGACAGGAGAGCACTGGATATACAGGATAGGAGAGCTCGGGATATACAGGGCAAGAGAGTTCTGGATATACATTACAGGAGAGCTCAGGATATATAGGACAGGAGAGCACTGGATATACAGGACAGGAGAGCACTGGATATACAGGACAGGAGAGCTCTAGATATACAGGACAGGAGAGCTCTGGATATACAGGACAGGAGAGCAGAGCTCTGGATATACAGGACAGGAGAGCTCTGGATATACAGGACAGGAGAGCTCTGGATATACAGGACAGGAGAGCTCTGGATATACAGGACAAGAGAGCGCTGGATATACAGGACAGGAGAGCAGAGCTCTGGATATACAGGACAGGAGAGCAGAGCTCTGGATATACAGGACAGGAGAGCTCTGGATACACAGGACAGGAGAGCTCTGGATATACAGGACAGGAGAGCTCTGGATATACAGGACAGGAGAGCTCTGGATATACAGGACAGAGGAGCTCTGGATATACAGGACAGCAGAGCTCTGGATATACAGGACAGGGGAGCTCTGGATATACAGGACAGGGGAGCTCTAGATATACTGGACAGGAGATCTCTGGATATAAAGGACAAGAGAGCTCTGGATATACAGGACAGGAGAGCTCTGGATATACAGGACAGGGGAGCTCTGGATATACAGGACAATAGAGCACTGGATATACAGGACAGGAGAGCACTGGATATACAGGACAGGAGAGCTCTGGATATACAGGACAGGAGAGCACTGGATATACAGGACAGGAGAGCTCGGGATATACAGGACAGGAGAGCTCTGGATATACAGGACAGGAGAGCAGAGCTCTGGATATACAGGACAGGAGAGCTCTGGATATACAGGACAGGAGAGCTCTGGATATACAGGACAGGAGAGCTCTGGATATACAGCACAGGAGAGCTCTGGATATACAGGACAGGGGAGCGCTGGATATACAGGACAGGAGAGCTCTGGATATACAGGACAGGAGAGCTCTGGATATACAGGACTGGAGATCTCTGGATATACAGGACAGGAGAGCACTGGATGGACAGGAGAGCTCTGGATATACAGGACAGGAGAGCTCTGGATATACAGGACAAGAGAGCTCTGGATATACCCGACAGGAGAGCTCTGGATATACAGGACAAGAGAGCTCTGGATATACAGGACAGGAGATCTCTGGATATACAGGACTGGAGATCTCTGTTTATACAGGACAGGAGAGCACTGGATATACAGGACACGAGAGCTCTGGATATACAGGACAAGAGAGCTCTGGATATACAGGACAGGAGAGCTCTGGATATACAGGACAGGAGAGCTCTGTCTATACAGGACAGAAGAGCTCTGTATATACAGGACAGGAGAGCGCTGGATATACAGGACAGGAGAGCTCTGGATATACAGGACAGGAGAGCTCTGGATATACAGGGCAAGAGAGCTCTGGATATACAGGACAGGAGAGCACTGGATATACAAGACAGGAGAGCTCTGGATATACAGGACAGGAGAGCTCTGGATATACAGGACAGGAGAGCTCTGGATATACAGGACAGGAGAGCTCTGGATATACAGGACAGGAGAGCTCTGTCTATACAGGACAGAAGAGCTCTGTATATACAGGACAGGAGAGCGCTGGATATACAGGACAGGAGAGCTCTGGATATACAGGACAGGAGAGCTCTGGATATACAGGGCAAGAGAGCTCTGGATATACAGGACAGGAGAGCACTGGATATACAAGACAGGAGAGCTCTGGATATACAGGACAGGAGAGCTCTGGATATACAGGACAGGAGAGCTCTGGATATACAGGACAGGGGAGCTCTGGATATACAAGACAGGAGAGCTCTGGATATACAGGACAGGAGAGCTCTGGATATACAGGACAGGAGAGCTCTGGATATACAGGACAGGGGAGCTCTGGATATACAGGACAGGAGAGCTCTGGATATACAGGACAGGAGAGCTCTGGATATACAGGACAGGAGAGCTCTGGATATACAGGACAGGAGAGCTCTGGATATACAGGACAGGAGAGCACTGGATATACAGGACAGCAGAGCTCTGGATATACTGGACAGGAGAGCTCTGGATATACAGGACAGGAGAGCACTGGCTATACAAGACAGGAGAGCTCTGGATATACAGGACAAGAGAGCTCTGGATATACAAGACAGGAGAGCTCTGGATATACAGGACAGGAGAGCTCTGGATATACTGGACAGGAGAGCTCTGGATATACAGGACAGGAGAGCTCTGGATATACAAGACAGGAGAGCTCTGGATATACAGGACAGGATAACTCTGGATATACAGGACAGGAGAGCTCTGGATATACAGGCCAGGAGAGATCTGGATATACAGGACAAGAGAGCACTGGATATACAGGACAGGAGAGCTCTGGATATACAGGACAGGAGAGCACTGGATATACAGGGCAAGAGAGCTCTGGATATATAAGACAGGAGAGCACTGGATATACAGGACAGGAGAGCTCTGGATATACAGGACAAGAGAGCTCTGGATATACAGAACCGGAGAGCTCTGGATATACAGGACAGGGGAGCTCTGGATATACAGGACAGGGGAGCTCTGGTTATACAGGACAGGAACGCTCTGGGTATACAGGACAGGGGTGCTCTGGATATACAGGACAGGAGAGCTCTGGATATACAGGACAATAGAGCAGTGGATATACAGGACAGGAGAGCACTGGATATACAGGACAGATGAGCTCTGGATATACAGGACAGGAGAGCTCTGGATATACAGGACAGGAGACCTCTGGATATACAGGACAGGAGAGCTCTGGTTATACAGGACAAGAGAGCTCTGGTTATACAGGACAAGAGAGCTCTGGTTATACAGGACAGGAGAGCTCTGGATATACAGGACAGGGGCGCTCTGGATATACAGGACAGGAGAGCTCTGGATATACAGGACAGGAGAGCACTGGCTATACAGGACAGGAGAGCACTGGCTATACAAGACAGGAGAGCTCTGGATATACAGGACAGGAGAGCTCTGGATATACAGCACAGGAGAGCTCTGGATATACAAGACAGGAGAGCTCTGGATATACAGGACAGGAGAGCTCTGGATATACAGGACAGGAGAACTCAGGATATACAGGAAAGGAGAGCTCTGGATATACAGGACAAGAGAGCACTGGATATACAGGACAGGAGAGCTCTGGATATACAGGACAGGGGACCTCTGGATATACAGGACAGAAGAGTTCTGGATATACAGGACAGGGGAGATCTGGATATACAGGACAAGAGAGCACTGGATATACAGGACAGGAGAGCTCTGGATATACAGGACAGGAGAGCACTGGATATACAGGGAAAGAAAGCTCTGGATATACAGGACATGGGAGCTCTGGATATACAGGGCAAGAGAGCTCAATATATATAGGACAGCAGAGCTCTGGATATACAGGACAGGGGAGCTCTGGATATACAGGACAGGGGAGCTCTGGATATACAGGACAGGGGAGCTCTGGATATACAGGGCAATGGAGCTCAATATATATAGGACAGGAGAGCTCTGGATATACAGGGAAAGAGAGCTCTGGATATACAGGACAGGGGAGCTTTGGATATACAGGACAGGGGAGCTCTGGTTATACAGGACAGGGAAGCTCTTGATATACAGGACAGGAAAGCTCTGGATATACAGGACAGGAGAGCTCTGGGTATACAGGACAGGAGAGCTCTGGATATACAGGACAGGAGAGCTCTGGATATACAGGACAAGAGAGCACTGGATATACAGGACAGGAGAGCTCTGGATATACAGGACAGGGGACCTCTGGATATACAGGACAGGAGAGCTCTGGATATACAGGACAAGAGAGCACTGGATACACAGGACAGGAGAGCTCTGGATATACAGGACAGGGGACCTCTGGATATACAGGACAGAAGAGCTCTGGATATACAGGACAGGAGAGCTCTGGATATACAGGACAGGAGAGCTCTGGATATACAGGACAAGAGAGCACTGGATATACAGGACAGGAGAGCTCTGGATATACAAGACACGGGACCTCTGGATATACAGGACAGAAGAGCTCTGGATATACAGGACAGGTGAGATCTGGATATACAGGACAAGAGAGCACTGGATATACGGGGCAAGAGAGCTCTGGATATACAAGACAGGAGAGCACTGGATATACAGGGAAAGAAAGCTCTGGATATACAGGACATGGGAGCTCTGGATATACAGGGCAAGAGAGCTCAATATATATAGGACAGGAGAGCTCTGGATATACAGGGAAAGAGAGCTCTGGATATGCAAGACAGGGGAGCTCTGGATATACAGGACAGGGGAGCTCTGGATATACAGGACAGGGGAGCTCTGGATATACAGGGCAATGGAGCTCAATATATATAGGACAGGAGAGCTCTGGATATACAGGGAAAGAGAGCTCTGGATATACAGGACAGGGGAGCTCTGGATATACAGGACAGGGGAGCTCTGGATATACAGGACAGGGGAGCTCTGGTTATACAGGACAGGGAAGCTCTTGATATACAGGACAAGAAAGCTCTGGATATACAGGACAGGAGAGCTCTGGGTATACAGGACACAAGAGCTCTGGATATACAGGACAGGAGAGCTCTGGATATACAGGACAATACAGCACTGGATATACAGGACAGGAGAGCACTGGATATACAGGACAGGAGAGCTCTGGATATACAGGACAGGAGAGCGCTGGATATACAGGACAGGAGAGCGCTGGATATACAGGACAGGAGAGCTCTGAATATACAGGACAGGAGAGCTCTGGATATACAGGACAGGAGAGCTCTGGATATACAGGACAGTAGAGCTCTGGGTATACAGCACAGTCGAGCTCAGGATATACAGGACAGGGGAGCTCTGGATATACAGGACTGGAGAGCTCTGGATATACAGGACAGGAGAGCTCTAGGTATCCAGGACAGGGGAGCACTGGATATACAGGGCAGGAGAGCTCTGGGTATACAGGACTGGAAAGCTCTGGGTATACAGGACAGGAGAGCTCTGGATATACAGGACAGGGGAGCTCTGGATATACAAGACAGGAGAGCTCTGGATATACAGGACAGGGGACCTCTGGATATACAGGACAGAAGAGTTCTGGATATACAGGACAGGGGAGATCTGGATATACAGGACAAGAGAGCACTGGATATACAGGACAGGAGAGCTCTGGATATACAGGACAGGAGAGCACTGGATATACAGGGAAAGAAAGCTCTGGATATACAGGACATGGGAGCTCTGGATATACAGGGCAAGAGAGCTCAATATATATAGGACAGCAGAGCTCTGGATATACAGGACAGGGGAGCTCTGGATATACAGGACAGGGGAGCTCTGGATATACAGGACAGGGGAGCTCTGGATATACAGGGCAATGGAGCTCAATATATATAGGACAGGAGAGCTCTGGATATACAGGGAAAGAGAGCTCTGGATATACAGGACAGGGGAGCTTTGGATATACAGGACAGGGGAGCTCTGGTTATACAGGACAGGGAAGCTCTTGATATACAGGACAGGAAAGCTCTGGATATACAGGACAGGAGAGCTCTGGGTATACAGGACAGGAGAGCTCTGGATATACAGGACAGGAGAGCTCTGGATATACAGGACAAGAGAGCACTGGATATACAGGACAGGAGAGCTCTGGATATACAGGACAGGGGACCTCTGGATATACAGGACAGGAGAGCTCTGGATATACAGGACAAGAGAGCACTGGATACACAGGACAGGAGAGCTCTGGATATACAGGACAGGGGACCTCTGGATATACAGGACAGAAGAGCTCTGGATATACAGGACAGGAGAGCTCTGGATATACAGGACAGGAGAGCTCTGGATATACAGGACAAGAGAGCACTGGATATACAGGACAGGAGAGCTCTGGATATACAAGACACGGGACCTCTGGATATACAGGACAGAAGAGCTCTGGATATACAGGACAGGTGAGATCTGGATATACAGGACAAGAGAGCACTGGATATACGGGGCAAGAGAGCTCTGGATATACAAGACAGGAGAGCACTGGATATACAGGGAAAGAAAGCTCTGGATATACAGGACATGGGAGCTCTGGATATACAGGGCAAGAGAGCTCAATATATATAGGACAGGAGAGCTCTGGATATACAGGGAAAGAGAGCTCTGGATATGCAAGACAGGGGAGCTCTGGATATACAGGACAGGGGAGCTCTGGATATACAGGACAGGGGAGCTCTGGATATACAGGGCAATGGAGCTCAATATATATAGGACAGGAGAGCTCTGGATATACAGGGAAAGAGAGCTCTGGATATACAGGACAGGGGAGCTCTGGATATACAGGACAGGGGAGCTCTGGATATACAGGACAGGGGAGCTCTGGTTATACAGGACAGGGAAGCTCTTGATATACAGGACAAGAAAGCTCTGGATATACAGGACAGGAGAGCTCTGGGTATACAGGACACAAGAGCTCTGGATATACAGGACAGGAGAGCTCTGGATATACAGGACAATACAGCACTGGATATACAGGACAGGAGAGCACTGGATATACAGGACAGGAGAGCTCTGGATATACAGGACAGGAGAGCGCTGGATATACAGGACAGGAGAGCGCTGGATATACAGGACAGGAGAGCTCTGAATATACAGGACAGGAGAGCTCTGGATATACAGGACAGGAGAGCTCTGGATATACAGGACAGTAGAGCTCTGGGTATACAGCACAGGAGAGCTCTGAATATACAGGACAGGAGAGCGCTGGATATACAGGACAGGAGAGCTCTGGATATACAGGACAGGAGAGCTCTGGATATACAGGACAGGAGAGCGCTGGATATACAGGACAGGAGAGCGCTGGATATACAGGACAGGAGAGCTCTGAATATACAGGACAGGAGAGCTCAGGATATACAGGACAGGGGAGCTCTGGATATACAGGACTGGAGAGCTCTGGATATACAGGACAGGAGAGCTCTAGGTATCCAGGACAGGGGAGCACTGGATATACAGGGCAGGAGAGCTCTGGGTATACAGGACTGGAAAGCTCTGGGTATACAGGACAGGAGAGCTCTGGATATACAGGACAGGGGAGCTCTGGATATACAAGACAGGAGAGCTCTGGATATACAGGACAGGAGAGCTCTGGATATACAAGACAGGAGAGCTCTGGATATACAGGACAGGAGAGCTCTGGATATACTGGACAGGAGAGCTCTGTATATACAGGACAGGAGAGCACTGGATATACAGGACAGGAGAGCACTGGATATACAGGACAGGAGAACTCTGGATATACAGGACAGGAGAGCTCTGGATATACAGGACAGGGGAGCTGTGGATATACAGGACAGGAGAGATCTGGATATACAGGACAAGAGAGCACTGGATATACAGGACAGGAGAGCTCTGGATATATAGGACAGGAGAGCACTGGATATACAGGGCAAGAGAGCTCTGGATATATAAGACAGGAGAGCACTGGATATACAGGACAGGAGAGCTCTGGATATACAGGACAAGAGAGCCCTGGATATACAGGACCGGAGAGCTCTGGATATACAGGACAGGGGAGCTCTGGATATACAGGGCAAGAGAGCTCAATATATATAGGACAGGAGAGCTCTGGATATACAGGACAGGAGAGCACTGGATATACAAGACAGGGGAGCTCTGGATATACAGGACAGGGGAGCTCTGGTTATACAGGACAGGAGCGCTCTGGGTATACAGGACAGGGGAGCTCTGGATATACAGGACAGGAGAGCTCTGGATATACAGGATAATAGAGCACTGGATATACAGGACAGGAGAGCACTGGATATACAGGACAGATGAGCTCTTGATATACAGGACAGGAGAGCTCTGGATATACAGGACAGGAGACCTCTGGATATACAGGACAGGAGAGCTCTGGTTATACAGGACAAGAGAGCTCTGGTTATACAGGACAGGAGAGCGCTGGATAAACAGGACAAGAGAGCTCTGGATATACAGGACAGGAGAGCTCTGGATATACAGGACAGGAGAGCTCTGTATATACAGGACAGGAGAGCGCTGGATATACAGGACAGGAGAGCTCTGGTTATACAGGGCAAGAGAGCTCTGGATATACAGGACAGGAGAGCACTGGATATACAAGACAGGAGAGCTCTGGATATACAGGACAGGAGAGCTCTGGATATACAGGACAGGAGAGCTCTGGATATACAGGACAGGGGAGCTCTGGATATACAAGACAGGAGAGCTCTGGATATACAGGACAGGAGAGCTCTGGATATACAGGACAGGAGAGCTCTGGATATACAGGACAGGGGAGCTCTGGATATACAGGACAGGAGAGCTCTGGATATACAGGACAGGAGAGCTCTGGATATACAGGACAGGAGAGCTCTGGATATACAGGACAGGAGAGCTCTGGATATACAGGACAGGAGAGCTCTGGATATACAGGACAGCAGAGCTCTGGATATACTGGACAGGAGAGCTCTGGATATACAGGACAGGAGAGCACTGGCTATACAGGACAGGAGAGCACTGGCTATACAAGACAGGAGAGCTCTGGATATACAGGACAGGAGAGCTCTGGATATACAAGACAGGAGAGCTCTGGATATACAGGACAGGAGAGCTCTGGATATACTGGACAGGAGAGCTCTGGATATACAGGACAGGAGAGCTCTGGATATACAAGACAGGAGAGCTCTGGATATACAGGACAGGAGAAATCTGGATATACAGGACAGGAGAGCTCTGGATATACAGGACAGGGGAGCTGTGGATATACAGGACAGGAGAGATCTGGATATACAGGACAAGAGAGCACTGGATATACAGGACAGGAGAGCTCTGGATATACAGGACAGGAGAGCACTGGATATACAGGGCAAGAGAGCTCTGGATATATAAGACAGGAGAGCACTGGATATACAGGACAGGTGAGCTCTGGATATACAGGACAAGAGAGCCCTGGATATACAGGACCGGAGAGCTCTGGATATACAGGACAGGGGAGCTCTGGATATACAGGGCAAGAGAGCTCAATATATATAGGACAGGAGAGCTCTGGATATACAGGACAGGAGAGCTCTGGATATACAGGACAGGAGAGCAATGGATATACAGGACAGGAGAGCACTGGATATACAGGACAGGGGAGCTCTGGATATACAGGACAGGGGAGCTCTGGTTATACAGCACAGGAGCGCTCTGGGTATACAGGACAGGGGTGCTCTGGATATACAGGACAGGAGAGCTCTGGATATACAGGACAATAGAGCACTGGATATACAGGACAGGAGAGCACTGGATATACAGGACAGATGAGCTCTGGATATACAGGACAGGAGAGCTCTGGATATACAGGACAGGAGACCTCTGGATATACAGGACAGGAGAGCTCTGCTTATACAGGACAAGAGAGCTCTGGTTATACAGGACAGGAGAGCTCTGGATATACAGGACAGGGGCGCTCTGGATATACAGGACAGGAGGGCTCTGGATATACAGGACAGGAGAGCACTGGCTATACAGGACAGGAGAGCACTGGCTATACAAGACAGGAGAGCTCTGGATATACAGGACAGGAGAGCACTGGATATACAGGACAGGAGAACTCTGTATATACAGGACAGGAGAGCGCTGGATATACAGGACAGGAGGGCTCTGGATATACAGGACAGGAGAGCTCTGGATATACAGCACAGGAGAGCTCTGGATATACAAGACAGGAGAGCTCTGGATATACAGGACAGGAGAGCTCTGGATATACAGGACAGGAGAACTCTGTATATACAGGACAGGAGAGCGCTGGATATACAGGACAGGAGAGCTCTGGATATACAGGGCAAGAGAGCTCTGGATATACAGGACAGGAGAGCACTGGATATACAAGACAGGAGAGCTCTGGATATACAGGACAGGAGAGCTCTGGATATACAGGACAGGAGAGCTCTGGATATACAGGACAGGGGAGCTCTAGATATACAAGACAGGAGAGCTCTGGATATACAGGACAGGAGAGCTCTGGATATACAGGACAGGAGAGCTCTGGATATACAGGACAGGAGAGCTCTGGATATACAGGACAGGAGAGCTCTGTATATACAGGACAGGAGAGCGCTGGATATACAGGACAGGAGAGCTCTGGATATACAGGGCAAGAAAGCTCTGGATATACAGGACAGGAGAGCACTGGATATACAAGACAGGAGAGCTCTGGATATACAGGACAGGAGAGCTCTGGATATACAGGACAGGAGAGCTCTGGATATACAGGACAGGGGAGCTCTGGATATACAAGACAGGAGAGCTCTGGATATACAGGACAGGAGAGCTCTGGATATACAGGACAGGAGAGCTCTGGATATACAGGACAGGGGAGCTCTGGATATACAGGACAGGAGAGCTCTGGATATACAGGACAGGAGAGCTCTGGATATACAGGACAGGAGAGCTCTGGATATACAGGACAGGAGAGCTCTGGATATACAGGACAGGAGAGCACTGAATATACAGGACAGCAGAGCTCTGGATATACTGGACAGGAGAGCTCTGGATATACAGGACAGGAGAGCACTGGCTATACAGTACAGGAGAGCACTGGCTATACAAGACAGGAGAGCTCTGGATATACAGGACAGGAGAGCTCTGGATATACAAGACAGGAGAGCTCTGGATATACAGGACAGGAGAGCTCTGGATATACAGGACAGGAGAGCTCTGGATATACAAGACAGGAGAGCTCTGGATATACAGGACAGGAGAACTCTGGATATACAGGACAGGAGAGCTCTGGATATACAGGACAGGGGAGCTGTGGATATACAGGACAGGAGAGATCTGGATATACAGGACAAGAGAGCACTGGATATACAGGACAGGAGAGCTCTGGATATACAGGACAGGAGAGCACTGGATATACAGGGCAAGAGAGCTCTGGATATATAAGACAGGAGAGCACTGGATATACAGGACAGGTGAGCTCTGGATATACAGGACAAGAGAGCCCTGGATATACAGGACCGGAGAGCTCTGGATATACAGGACAGGGGAGCTCTGGATATACAGGGCAAGAGAGCTCAATATATATAGGACAGGAGAGCTCTGGATATACAGGACAGGAGAGCTCTGGATATACAGGACAGGAGAGCAATGGATATACAAGACAGGGGAGCTCTGGATATACAGGACAGGGGAGCTCTGGTTATACAGGACAGGAGCGCTCTGGGTATACAGGACAGGGGTGCTCTGGATATACAGGACAGGAGAGCTCTGGATATACAGGACAATAGAGCACTGGATATACAGGACAGGAGAGCACTGGATATACAGGACAGATGAGCTCTGGATATACAGGACAGGAGAGCTCTGGATATACAGGACAGGAGACCTCTGGATATACAGGACAGGAGAGCTCTGGTTATACAGGACAAGAGAGCTCTGGTTATACAGGACAGGAGAGCTCTGGATATACAGGACAGGGGCGCTCTGGATATACAGGACAGGAGGGCTCTGGATATACAGGACAGGAGAGCACTGGCTATACAGGACAGGAGAGCACTGGCTATACAAGACAGGAGAGCTCTGGATATACAGGACAGGAGAGCTCTGGATATACAGCACAGGAGAGCTCTGGATATACAAGACAGGAGAGCTCTGGATATACAGGACAGGAGAGCTCTGGATATACAGGACAGGAGAGCTCAGGATATACAGGAAAGGAGAGCTCTGGATATACAGGACAAGAGAGCACTGGATATACAGTACAGGAGAGCTCTGGATATACAGGACAGGGGACCTCTGGATATACAGGACAGAAGAGCTCTGGATATACAGGACAGGGGAGTTCTGGATATACAGGACAAGAGAGCACTGGATATACAGGACAGGAGAGCTCTGGATATACAGGACAGGAGAGCACTGGATATACAGGGAAAGAAAGCTCTGGATATACAGGACATGGGAGCTCTGGATATACAGGGCAAGAGAGCTCAATATATATAGGACAGGAGAGCTCTGGATATACAGGGAAAGAGAGCTCTGGATATACAGGACAGGGGAGCTCTGGATATACAGGACAGGGGAGCTCTGGATATACAGGACAGGGGAGCTCTGGATATACAGGGCAATGGAGCTCAATATATATAGGACAGGAGAGCTCTGGATATACAGGGAAAGAGAGCTCTGGATATACAGGACAGGGGAGCTCTGGATATACAGGACAGGGGAGCTCTGGATATACAGGACAGGGGAGCTCTGGATATACAGGACAGGGGAGCTCTGGTTATACAGGACAGGGAAGCTCTTGATATACAGGACAGGAAAGCTCTGGATATACAGGACAGGAGAGCTCTGGGTATACAGGACAGGAGAGCTCTGGATATACAGGACAGGAGAGCTCTGGATATACAGGACAAGAGAGCACTGGATATACAGGACAGGAGAGCTCTGGATATACAGGACAGGGGACCTCTGGATATACAGGACAGAAGAGCTCTGGATATACAGGACAGGGGAGATCTGGATATACAGGACAGGAGAGCTCTGGATATACAGGACAAGAGAGCACTGGATATACAGGACAGGAGAGCTCTGGATATACAGGACAGGGGACCTCTGGATATACAGGACAGAAGAGCTCTGGATATACAGGACAGGAGAGCTCTGGATATACAGGACAGGAGAGCTCTGGATATACAGGACAAGAGAGCACTGGATATACAGGACAGGAGAGCTCTGGATATACAGGACAGGGGACCTCTGGATATACAGGACAGAAGAGCTCTGGATATACAGGACAGGGGAGATCTGGATATACAGGACAAGAGAGCACTGGATATACGGGGCAAGAGAGCTCTGGATATACAAGACAGGAGAGCACTGGATATACAGGGAAAGAAAGCTCTGGATATACAGGACATGGGAGCTCTGGATATACAGGGCAAGAGAGCTCAATATATATAGGACAGGAGAGCTCTGGATATACAGGGAAAGAGAGCTCTGGATATACAGAACAGGAGAGCTCTGGATATACAGGGCAATGGAGCTCAATATATATAGGACAGGAGAGCTCTAGATATACAGAGAAAGAGAGCTCTGGATATACAGGACAGGGGAGCTCTGGATATACAGGACAGGGGAGCTCTGGATATACAGGACAGGGGAGCTCTGGATATACAGGACAGGGGAGCCCTGGTTATACAGGACAGGGAAGCTCTTGATATACAGGACAGGAAAGCTCTGGATATACAGGACAGGAGAGCTCTGGGTATACAGGACAGGAGAGCTCTGGATATACAGGACAGGAGAGCTCTGGATATACAGGACAATACAGCACTGGATATACAGGACAGGAGAGCACTGGATATACAGGACAGGAGAGCTCTGGATACACAGGACAGGAGAGCGCTGGATATACAGGACAGGAGAGCGCTGGATATACAGGACAGGAGAGCTCTGAATATACAGGACAGGAGAGCTCTGGATATACAGGACAGGAGAGCTCTGGATATACAGGACAGTAGAGCTCTGGGTATACAGGACAGTCGAGCTCAGGATATACAGGACAAGGGAGCTCTGGATATACAGGACTGGAGAGCTCTGGATATACAGGACAGGAGAGCTCTGGGTATACAGGACAGGGGAGCACTGGATATACAGGACAGGAGAGCTCTGGGTATACAGGACAGGAAAGCTCTGGGTATACAGGACAGGAGAGCTCTGGATATACAGGACAGGGGAGCTCTGGATATACAAGACAGGAGAGCTCTGGATATACAGGACAGGAGAGCTCTGGATATACAGGACAGGAGAGCTCTGGATATACAGGACAGGAGAGCTCTGGATATACTGGACAGGAGAGCTCTGGATATACAGGACAGGAGAGCTCTGGATATACAAGACAGGAGAGCTCTGGATGTACAGGACAGGAGAACTCTGGATATACAGGACAGGAGAGCTCTGGATATACAGGACAGGAGAGATCTGGATATACAGGACAAGAGAGCACTGGATATACAGGACAGGAGAGCTCTGGATATACAGGACAGGAGAGCACTGGATATACAGGGCAAGAGAGCTCTGGATATATAAGACAGGAGAGCACTGGATATACAGGACAGGAGAGCTCTGGATATACAGGACAAGAGAGCCCTGGATATACAGGACAGGAGAGCTCTGGATATACAGGACAGGGGAGCTCTGGATATACAGGGCAAGAGAGCTCAATATATATAGGACAGGAGAGCTCTGGATATACAGGACAGGAGAGCTCTGGATATACAGGACAGGAGAGCACTGGATATACAAGACAGGGGAGCTCTGGATATACAGGACAGGGGAGCTCTGGTTATACAGGACAGGAGCGCTCTGGGTATACAGGACAGGGGAGCTCTGGATATACAGGACAGGAGAGCTCTGGATATACAGGACAATAGAGCACTGGATATACAGGACAGGAGACCACTGGATATACAGGACAGATGAGCTCTGGATATACAGGACAGGAGAGCTCTGGATATACAGGACAGGAGACCTCTGGATATACAGGACAGGAGAGCTCTGGTTATACAGGACAAGAGAGCTCTGGTTATACAGGACAAGAGAGCTCTTGTTATACAGGACAGGAGAGCTCTGGATATACAGGACAGGGGCTCTCTGGATATACAGGACAGGAGAGCTCTGGATATACAGGACAGGAGAGCACTGGCTATACAGGACAGGAGAGCACTGGCTATACAAGACAGGAGAGCTCTGGATATACAGGACAGGAGAGCTCTGGATATACAGCACAGGAGAGCTCTGGATATACAAGACAGGAGAGCTCTGGATATATAGGACAGGAGAGCTCTGGATATACAGGACAGGAGAGCTCTGGATATACAGGACAGGAGAGCTCTGGATATACAGGACAAGAGAGCACTGGATATACAGGACAGGAAAGCACTGGATATACAGGATAGGAGAGCTCGGGATATACAGGACAGGGGAGCTCTGGATATACAGGACAGGAGAGCTCTGGAGATACAGGACAGGAGAGCTCTGGATATACAGGACAGGAGAGCACTGGATATACAGGACAGGAGAGCTCTGGATGTACAGGACAGGAGAGCTCTGGATATACAGGACAGGAGAGCTCTGGATATACAGGACAGGAGAGCTCTGGATATACAGGACAGGGGACCTCTGGATATACAGGACAGAAGAGCTCTGGATATACAGGACAGGGGAGATCTGGATATACAGGACAAGAGAGCACTGGATATACAGGACAGGAGAGCTCTGGATATACAGGACAGGAGAGCACTGGATATACAGGGAAAGAAAGCTCTGGATATACAGGACATGGCAGCTCTGGATATACAGGGCAAGAGAGCTCAATATATATAGGACAGGAGAGCTCTGGATATACAGGGAAAGAGAGCTCTGGATATAAAGGACAGGGGAGCTCTGGATATACAGGACAGGGGAGCTCTGGATATACAGGACAGGGGACCTCTGGATATACAGGGCAATGGAGCTCAATATATATAGGACAGGAGAGCTCTGGATATACAGGGAAAGAGAGCTCTGGATATACAGTACAGGGGAGCTCTGGATATACAGGACAGGGGAGCTCTGGTTATACAGGACATGGAAGCTCTTGATATACAGGACAGGAAAGCTCTGGATATACAGGACAGGAGAGCTCTGGGTATACAGGACAGGAGAGCTCTGGATATACAGGACAGGAGAGCTCTGGATATACAGGACAAGAGAGCACTGGATATACAGGACAGGAGAGCTCTGGATATACAGGACAGGGGACCTCTGGATATACAGGACAGAAGAGCTCTGGATATACAGGACAGGGGAGATCTGGATATACAGGACAGGAGAGCTCTGGATATACAGGACAAGAGAGCACTGGATATACAGGACAGGAGAGCTCTGGATATACAGGACAGGGGACCTCTGGATATACAGGACAGAAGAGCTCTGGATATACAGGACAGGAGAGCTCTGGATATACAGGACAGGAGAGCTCTGGATATACAGGACAAGAGAGCACTAGATATACAGGACAGGAGAGCTCTGGATATACAGGGCAGGGGACCTCTGGATATACAGGACAGGAGAGCTCTGGATATACAGGACAGGGGAGATCTGGATATACAGGACAAGAGAGCACTGGATATACGGGGCAAGAGAGCTCTGGATATACAGGACAGGAGAGCTCTGGATATACAGGGAAAGAGAGCTCTGGATATACAGGACAGGGGAATTCTGGATATACAGGACAGGGGAGCTCTGGATATACAGGACAGGGGAGCTCTGGATACACAGGGCAATGGAGCTCAATATATATAGGACAGGAGAGCTCTGGATATACAGGGAAAGAGAGCTCTGGATATACAGGACAGGGGAGCTCTGGATATACAGGACAGGGGAGCTCTGGATATAGAGGACAGGGGAGCTCTGGTTATACAGGACAGGGAAGCTCTTGATATACAGGACAGGAAAGCTCTGGATATACAGGACAGGAGAGCTCTGGGTATACAGGACAGGAGAGCTCTCGATATACAGGACAGGAGAGCTCTGGATATACAGGACAATAGAGCACTGGATATACAGGACAGGAGAGCACTGGATATACAGGACAGGAGAGCTCTGGATATACAGGACAGGAGAGCGCTGGATATACAGGACAGGAGAGCGCTGGATATACAGGACAGGAGAGCTCTGGATATACAGGACAGGAGAGCTCTGGATATACAGGACAGTAGAGCTCTGGGTATACAGGACAGTCGAGCTCAGGATATACAGGACAGGGGAGCTCTGGATATACAGGACTGGAGAGCTCTGGATATACAGGACAGGAGAGCTCTGGGTATACAGGACAGGGGAGCACTGGATATACAGGACAGGAGAGCTCTGGGTATACAGGACAGGAAAGCTCTGGGTATACAGGACAGGAGAGCTCTGGATATACAGGACAGGGGAGCTCTGGATATACAGGACAGGAGAGCTCTGGGTATACAGGACAGGGGAGCTCTGGATATACAGGACAGGGGAGCTCTGGATATACAGGACAGGGGAGCTCTGGATATACAGGACTGGAGAGCTCTGGAAATACAGGACAGGAGAGCTCTGGATATACAGGACAGGAGAGCTCTGGATATACAGGAAAGGGGAGCTCTGGGTATACAGGACAGGGGAGCTCTGGGTATACAGGACAGGAGAGCTCTGGATATACAGGACAGGAGAGCTCTGGATATACAGAACAGGAGATCTCTGGATATACAGGACAAGAGAGCACTGGATATACAGGACAGTAGAGCACTGGATACACAGGACAGGAGAGCACTGGATATACAGGACAGGAGAGCACTGGATATACAGGACAGGAGAGAACTAGATATACAGGACAGGAGAGTTCTGGTTATACAGGACAGCAGAGCTCTGGATATACAGGACAGGAGAGCACTGGATATACAGGACAGGAGAGCTCTGGTTATACAGGACAGCAGAGCTCTGGATATACAGGACAGGAGAGCTCTGGATATACAGGAAAGGAGAGCTCTGGATATACAGGAAAGGAGAGCTCTGGATATACAGGACAGGAGAGCTCTGGATATACAGGACAGGGGAGCTCTGGATATACAGGACAGGAGAGCTCTGGATATACAGGAAAGGAGAGCTCTGGATATACAGGACAGGAGAGCTCTGGATATACAGGACAGGAGAGCTCTGGATATACAGGACAGGGGAGCTCTGGATATACAGGACAGGAGAGCTCTGGATATACAGGAAAGGAGAGAACTGGATATACAGTAGAGGAGAGCTCTGGATAAACAGGACAGGAGAGCTCTGGATATACAGGACAGGAGAGCTCTGGATATACAGGACAAGAGAGCTGTGCATATACTGGACAGGAGAGCTCTGGATATACAGGTCAAGAGAGCACTGGATATACAGGACAGGAGAGCACTGGATATACAGGACAGGACAGCTCTAGATATACAGGTCAAGAGATCTCTGGATATACAGGACAAGAGAGCTCTGGATATACAGGACAGGAGAGCTCTGGATATACAGGACAGGACAGCTCTAGATATACAGGACAGGAGAGGTCTGGATATACAGGACAGGAGAGGTCTGGATATACAGGACAGGAGAGGTCTGGATATACAGGACAGGAGAGCACTGGATATACATGACAGGAGAGATCTAGATATACAGGACAGGAGAGCTCTGGATATACAGGACAGGAGAGCTCTGGATATAAAGGACAGGAGAGAACTGGATATACAGGACAAGAGAGCTCTGGATATACAGGACAGGATAGCTCTGGATAAACAGGACAGGAGAGCTCTGGATATACAGGAAAGGAGAGCTCTGGATATACAGGACAGTAGATCTCTGGATATACAGGACAGGAGAGCACTGGATATACAGGACAGGAGAGATCTAGATATACAGGACAGGAGAGCTCTGGATATACAGGACAGGAGAGCTCTGGATATACAGGACAGGAGAGCACTGGATATACAAGACAGGTGAGGTCTGGTTATACTGGACAGGAGAGCTCTGGATATACAGGACAGGAGAGGTCTGGATATACAGGACAGGAGAGCACTGGATATACAAGACAGGAGAGATCTAGATATACAGGACAGGAGAGCTCTGGATATACAGGACAGGAGAGCTCTGGATATACAGGACAGGAGAGAACTGGATATACAGGACAAGAGAGCTCTGGATATACAGGACAGGAGAGCTCTGGATATACAGGACAGGAGAGCACTGGATATACAGGACAGGAGAGCACTGGATATACAAGACAGGTGAGGTCTGGTTATACAGGACAGGAGAGCTCTGGATATACAGGACAGGAGAGGTCTGGATATACAGGACAGGAGAGCTCTGGATATACAGGACAGGAGAGCTCTGGATATACAGGACAGGAGAGAACTGGATATACAGGACAAGAGAGCTCTGGATAAACAGGACAGGAGAGCTCTGGATATACAGCACAGGAGTGCTCTGGATATACAAGACAGGAGAGCTCTGGATATATAGGACAGGAGAGCTCTGGATATACAGGACAGGAGAGCTCTGGATATACAGGACAGGAGAGCTTTGGATATACAGGACAAGAGAGCACTGGATATACAGGACAGGAGAGCACTGGATATACAGGATAGGAGAGCTCGGGATATACAGGACAGGGGAGCTCTGGATATACAGGACAGGAGAGCTCTGGAGATACAGGACAGGAGAGCTCTGGATATACAGGACAGGAGAGCACTGGATATACAGGACAGGAGAGCTCTGGATGTACAGGACAGGAGAGCTCTGGATATACAGGACAGGAGAGCTCTGGATATACAGGACAGGAGAGCTCTGGATATACAGGACAGGGGACCTCTGGATATACAGGACAGAAGAGCTCTGGATATACAGGACAGGGGAGATCTGGATATACAGGACAAGAGAGCACTGGATATACAGGACAGGAGAGCTCTGGATATACAGGACAGGAGAGCACTGGATATACAGGGAAAGAAAGCTCTGGATATACAGGCCATGGCAGCTCTGGATATACAGGGCAAGAGAGCTCAATATATATAGGACAGGAGAGCTCTGGATATACAGGGAAAGAGAGCTCTGGATATACAGGACAGGGGAGCTCTGGATATACAGGACAGGGGAGCTCTGGATATACAGGACAGCAGAGCTCTGGATATACAGGGCAATGGAGCTCAATATATATAGGACAGGAGAGCTCTGGATATACAGGGAAAGAGAGCTCTGGATATACAGGACAGGGGAGCTCTGGTTATACAGGACATGAAAGCTCTTGATATACAGGACAGGAAAGCTCTGGATATACAGGACAGGAGAGCTTTGGGTATAGAGGACAGGAGAGCTCTGGATATACAGGACAGGAGAGCTCTGGATATACAGGACAAGAGAGCACTGGATATACAGGACAGGAGAGCTCTGGATATACAGGACAGGGGACCTCTGGATATACAGGACAGAAGAGCTCTGGATATACAGGACTGGGGAGATCTGGATATACAGGACAGGAGAGCTCTGGATATACAGGACAAGAGAGCACTGGATATACAGGACAGGAGAGCTCTGGATATACAGGACAGGGGACCTCTGGATATACAGGACAGAAGTGCTCTGGATATACAGGACAGGAGAGCTCTGGATATACAGGACAGGAGAGCTCTGGATATACAGGACAAGAGAGCACTAGATATACAGGACAGGAGAGCACTGGATATACAGGACAGGGGACCTCTGGATATACAGGACAGAAGAGCTCTGGATATACAGGACAGGGGAGATCTGGATATACAGGACAAGAGAGCACTGGATATACGGGGCAAGAGAGCTCTGGATATACAGGACAGGAGAGCTCTGGATATACAGGGAAAGAGAGCTCTGGATATACAGGACAGGGGAATTCTGGATATACAGGACAGGGGAGCTCTGGATATACAGGACAGGGGAGCTCTGGATACACAGGGCAATGGAGCTCAATATATATAGGATAGGAGAGCTCTGGATATACAGGGAAAGAGAGCTCTGGATATACAGGACAGGGGAGCTCTGGATATACAGGATAGGGGAGCTCTGGATATACAGGACAGGGGAGCTCTGGTTATACAGGACAGGGAAGCTCTTGATATACAGGACAGGAAAGCTCTGGATATACAGGACAGGAGAGCTCTGGGTATACAGGACAGGAGAGCTCTCGATATACAGGACAGGAGAGCTCTGGATATACAGGACAATAGAGCACTGGATATACAGGACAGGAGAGCACTGGATATACAGGACAGGAGAGCTCTGGATATACAGGACAGGAGAGCGCTGGATATACAGGACAGGAGAGCGCTGGATATACAGGACAGGAGAGCTCTGAACATACAGGACAGGGGAGCTCTGGATATACAGGACAGGAGAGCTCTGGATATACAGGACAGTAGAGCTCTGGGTATACAGGACAGTCGAGCTCAGGATATACAGGACAGGGGAGCTCTGGATATACAGGACTGGAGAGCTCTGGATATACAGGACAGGAGAGCTCTGGGTATACAGGACAGGGGAGCACTGGATATACAGGACAGGAGAGCTCTGGGTATACAGGACAGGAAAGCTCTGGGTATACAGGACAGGAGAGCTCTGGATATACAGGACAGGGGAGCTCTGGATATACAGGACAGGAGAGCTCTGGGTATACAGGACAGGGGAGCTCTGGATATACAGGACAGGGGAGCTCTGGATATACAGGACTGGAGAGCTCTGGGTATACAGGACAGGAGAGCTCTGGATATACAGGACAGGAGAGCTCTGGATATACAGGAAAGGGGAGCTCTGGGTATACAGGACAGGGGAGCTCTGGGTATACAGGACAGGAGAGCTCTGGATATACAGGACAGGAGAGCTCTGGATATACAGAACAGGAGATCTCTGGATATACAGGACAAGAGAGCACTGGATATACAGGACAGTAGAGCACTGGATACACAGGACAGGAGAGCACTGCATATACAGGACAGGAGAGCACTGGATATACAGGACAGGAGAGAACTAGATATACAGGACAGGAGAGTTCTGGTTATACAGGACAGCAGAGCTCTGGATATACAGGACAGGAGAGCACTGGATATACAGGACAGGAGAGCTCTGGTTATACAGGACAGCAGAGCTCTGGATATACAGGACAGGAGAGCTCTGGATATACAGGAAAGGAGAGCTCTGGATATACAGGAAAGGAGAGCTCTGGATATACAGGACAGGATAGCTCTGGATATACAGGACAGGGGAGCTCTGGATATACAGGACAGGAGAGCTCTGGATATACAGGAAAGGAGAGCTCTGGATATACAGGACAGGAGAGCTCTGGATATACAGGACAGGAGAGCTCTGGATATACAGGACAGGGGAGCTCTGGATATACAGGACAGGAGAGCTCTGGATATACAGGACAGGAGATCTCTGGATATACAGGATAGGAGAGCTCAGGATATACAGGACAGGAGAGCTCTGGATATACAGGACAGGGGAGCTCTGGATATACAGGACAGGAGACCTCTGGATATACAGGAAAGGAGAGATCTGGATATACAGTAGAGGAGAGCACTGGATATACAGGACCGGAGATCTTTGGATATACAGGACAGGAGAGCTCTGGATATACAGGACAAGAGAGCACTGGATATACAGGACAGGAGAGCACTGGATATACAGGACAGGACAGCTCTAGATATACAGGTCAAGAGATCTCTGGATATACAGGACAAGAGAGCTCTGGATATACTGGACAGGAGAGCTCTGGATATACAGGACAGGACAGCTCTAGATATACAGGACAGGAGAGGTCTGGATATACAGGACAGGAGAGGTCTGGATATACAGGACAGGAGAGCACTGGATATACAGGACAGGAGAGATCTAGATATACAGGACAGGAGAGCTCTGGATATACAGGACAGGAGAGCTCTGGATATAAAGGACAGGAGAGAACTGGATATACAGGACAAGAGAGCTCTGGATATACAGGACAGGAGAGCTCTGGCTAAACAGGACAGGAGAGCTCTGGATATACAGGAAAGGAGAGCTCTGGATATACAGGACAGTAGAGCTCTGGATATACAGGACAGGAGAGCTCTGGATATACAGGACAGGAGAGCACTGGATATACAGGACAGGAGAGATCTAGATATACAGGACAGGAGAGCTCTGGATATACAGGACAGGAGAGCTCTGGATATACAGGACAGGAGAGCACTGGATATACAAGACAGGTGAGGTCTGGTTATACAGGACAGGAGAGCTCTGGATATACAGGACAGGAGAGGTCTGGATATACAGGACAGGAGAGCACTGGATATACAAGACAGGAGAGATCTAGATATACAGGACAGGAGAGCTCTGGATATACAGGACAGGAGAGCTCTGGATATACAGGACAGGAGAGAACTGGATATACAGGACAAGAGAGGTCTGGATATACAGGACAGGAGAGCTCTGGATATACAGGACAGGAGAGCACTGGATATACAGGACAGGAGAGCACTGGATATACAAGACAGGTGAGGTCTGGTTATACAGGACAGGAGAGCTCTGGATATACAGGACAGGAGAGGTCTGGATATACAGGACAGGAGAGCACTGGATATACAAGACAGGAGAGATCTAGATATACAGGACAGGAGAGCTCTGGATATACAGGACAGGAGAGCTCTGGATATACAGGACAGGAGAGAACTGGATATACAGGACAAGAGAGCTCTGGATATACAGGACAGGAGAGCTCTGGATAAACAGGACAGGAGAGCTCTGGATATACAGGAAAGGAGAGCTCTGGATATACAGGACAGTAGAGCTCTGGATATACAGGACAGGAGAGGTCTGGATATACAGAACAGGAGAGCACTGGATATACAGGACAGGAGAGATCTAGATATACAGGACAGGAGAGCTCTGGATATACAGGACAGGAGAGCTCTGGATATACAGGACAGGAGAGCACTGGATATACAGGACAGGAGAGCACTGGATATACAAGACAGGTGAGGTCTGGTTATACAGGACAGGAGAGCTCTGGATATACAGGACAGGAGAACTCTGGATATACAGGACAGGAGAACTCTGGATATACAGGACAGGAGAACTCTGGATATACAGGACAGGAGAGCTCTGGATAAACAGGACAGGAGAGCTCTGGATATACAGGACAGGAGAGCTCTGGATATACAGTAAAGGAGAACTCTGGATATACAGGAAAGGAGAGCACTGGATATACAGGACAGGAGAGCTCTGGATAAACAGGACAGGAGAGCACTGGATATACAGGACAGGAGAGCTCTGGATAAACAGGACAGGAGAGCTCTGGATATACAGGACAGGAGAACTCTGGATATACAGGACAGGAGAGCTCTGGATATACAGGACAGGAGAGCACTGGATATACAAGACAGGAGAGGTCTGGATATACAGGACAGGAGAGGTCTGGATATACAGGACAGGAGAGCACTGGATATACAGGACAGGAGAGATCTAGATATACAGGACAGGAGAGCTCTGGATATACAGGACAGGAGAGCTCTGGATATACAGGACAGGAGAGCACTGGATATACAGGACAGGAGAGCACTGGATATACAGGACAGGAGAGATCTAGATATACAGGACAGGAGAGCTCTGGATATACAGGACAGGAGAGCTCTGGATATACAGGACAGGAGAGGTCTGGATATACAGGACAGGAGAGCACTGGATATACAGGACAGGAGAGATCTAGATATACAGGACAGGAGAGCTCTGGATATACAGGACAGGAGAGCTCTGGATATACAGGACAGGAGAGCACTGGATATACAGGACAGGAGAGCACTGGATATACAAGACAGGTGAGGTCTGGTTATACAGGACAGGAGAACTCTGGATATACAGGACAGGAGAGGTCTGGATATACAGGACAGGAGAGCACTGGATATACAGGACAGGAGAGATATAGATATACAGGACAGGAGAGCTCTGGATATACAGGACAGGAGAGCTCTGGATATACAGGACAGGAGAGAACTGGATATACAGGACAAGAGAGCTCTGGATATACAGGACAGTAGAGCTCTGGATAAACAGGACAGGAGAGCTCTGGATATACAGGAAAGGAGAGCTCTGGATATACAGGACAGGAGAGCTCTGGATATACAGGACAGGAGAACTCTGGATATACAGGACAGGAGAGCTCTGGATAAACAGGACAGGAGAGCTCTGGATATACAGGACAGGAGAGCTCTGGATATACAGTAAAGGAGAACTCTGGATATACAGGAAAGGAGAGCACTGGATATACAAGACAGGAGAGCTCTGGATAAACAGGACAGGAGAGCACTGAATATACAGGACAGGAGAGCTCTGGATAAACAGGACAGGAGAGCTCTGGATATACAGGACAGGAGAACTCTGGATATACAGGACAGGAGAGCACTGGATATACAGGACAGGAGAGCTCTGGATATACAGGACAGGAGAGGTCTGGATATACAGGACAGGAGTGCACTGGATATACAGGACAGGAGAGATCTAGATATACAGGACAGGAGAGCTCTGGATATACAGGACAGGAGAGCTCTGGATATACAGGACAGGAGAGCACTGGATATACAGGACAGGAGAGCACTGGATATACAAGACAGGTGAGGTCTGGTTATACAGGACAGGAGAGCTCTGGATATACAGGACAGGAGAGGTCTGGATATACAGGACAGGAGAGCACTGGATATACAGGACAGGAGAAATCTAGATATACAGGACAGGAGAGCTCGGGATATACAGGACAGGAGAGCTCTGGATATACAGGACAGGAGAGAACTGGATATACAGGACAAGAGAGCTCTGGATATACAGGACAGGAGAGCTCTGGATAAACAGGACAGGAGAGCTCTGGATATACAGGAAAGGAGAGCTCTGGATATACAGGACAGGAGAGCTATGGATATACAGGACAGGAGAGGACTGGATATACAGGACAGGAGAGCACTGGATATACAGGACAGGAGAGATCTAGATATACAGGACAGGAGAGCTCTGGATATACAGGACAGGAGAGCTCTGGATATACAGGACAGGAGAGCACTGGATATACAGGACAGGAGAGCACTGGATATACAAGACAGGTGAGGTCTGGTTATACAGGACAGGAGAGCTCTGGATATACAGGACAGGAGAACTCTGGATATACAGGACAGGAGAACTCTGGATATACAGGACAGGAGAGCTCTGGATATACAGGACAGGAGAGCTCTGGATATACAGGAAAGGGGACTTCTGGATATACAGGACAGAAGAGCTCTGGATATACAGGACAGGGGAGATCTGGATATACAGGACAAGAGAGCACTGGATATACAGGACAGGAGAGCTCTGGATATACAGGACAGGAGAGCACTGGATATACAGGGAAAGAACGCTCTGGATATACAGGACATGGCAGCTCTGGATATACAGGGCAAGAGAGCTCAATATATATAGGACAGGAGAGCTCTGGATATACAGGGAAAGAGAGCTCTGGATATACAGGACAGGGGAGCTCTGGATATACAGGACAGGGGAGCTCTGGATATACAGGGCAATGGAGCTCAATATATATAGGACAGGAGAGCTCTGGATATACAGGGAAAGAGAGCTCTGGATATACAGGACAGGGGAGCTCTGGATATACAGGACAGGGGAGCTCTGGTTATACAGGACATGGAAGCTCTTGATATACAGGACAGGAAAGCTCTGGATATACAGGACAGGAGAGCTCTGGGTATACAGGACAGGAGAGCTCTGGGTATACAGGACAGGAGAGCTCTGGATATACAGGACAAGAGAGCACTGGACATACAGGACAGGAGAGCTCTGGATATACAGGACAGGGGACCTCTGGATATACAGGACAGAAGAGCTCTGGATATACAGGACAGGGGAGATCTGGATATACAGGACAGGAGAGCTCTGGATATACAGGACAAGAGAGCACTGGATATACAGGACAGGAGAGCTCTGGATATACAGGACAGGGGACCTCTGGATATACAGGACAGAAGAGCTCTGGATATACAGGACAGGAGAGCTCTGGATATACAGGACAGGAGAGCTCTGGATATACAGGACAAGAGAGCACTAGATATACAGGACAGGAGAGCTCTGGATATACAGGACAGGGGACCTCTGGATATACAGGACAGAAGAGCTCTGGATATACAGGACAGGGGAGATCTGGATATACAGGACAAGAGAGCACTGGATATACGGGGCAAGAGAGCTCTGGATATACAGGACAGGAGAGCTCTGGATATACAGGGAAAGAGAGCTCTGGATATACAGGACAGGGGAATTCTGGATATACAGGACAGGGGAGCTCTGGATATACAGGACAGGGGAGCTCTGGATAAACAGGGCAATGGAGCTCAATATATATAGGACAGGAGAACTCTGGATATACAGGGAAAGAGAGCTCTGGATATACAGGACAGGGGAGCTCTGGATATACAGGACAGGGGAGCTCTGGATATACAGGACAGGGGAGCTCTGGTTATACAGGACAGGGAAGCTCTTGATATACAGGACAGGAAAGGTCTGGATATACAGGACAGGAGAGCTCTGGGTATACAGGACAGGAGAGCTCTCGATATACAGGACAGGAGAGCTCTGGATATACAGGACAATAGAGCACTGGATATACAGGACAGGAGAGCACTGGATATACAGGACAGGAGAGCTCTGGATATACAGGACAGGAGAGCGCTGGATATACAGGACAGGAGAGCGCTGGATATACAGGACAGGAGAGCTCTGAACATACAGGACAGGGGAGCTCTGGATATACAGGACAGGAGAGCTCTGGATATACAGGACAGTAGAGCTCTGGGTATACAGGACAGTCGAGCTCAGGATATACAGGACAGGGGAGCTCTGGATATACAGGACTGGAGAGCTCTGGATATACAGGACAGGAGAGCTCTGGGTATACAGGACAGGGGAGCACTGGATATACAGGACAGGAGAGCTCTGGGTATACAGGACAGGGGAGCTCTGGATATACAGGACAGGGGAGCTCTGGATATACAGGACTGGAGAACTCTGGATATACAGGACAGGAGAGCTCTGGATATACAGGACAGGAGAGCTCTGGATATACAGGACAGGGGAGCTCTGGGTATACAGGACAGGGGAGCTCTGGGTATATAGGACAGGAGAGCTCTGGATATACAGGACAGGAGAGCTCTGGATATACAGAACAGGAGTTCTCTGGATATACAGGACAAGAGAGCACTGGATATACAGGACAGTAGAGCACTGGATACACAGGACAGGAGAGCACTGGATATACAGGACAGGAGAGCACTGGATATACAGGACAGGAGAGAACTAGATATACAGGACAGGAGAGTTCTGGTTATACAGGACAGCAGAGCTCTGGATATACAGGACAGGAGAGCACTGGATATACAGGACAGGAGAGCTCTAGTTATACAGGAGAGCAGAGCTCTGGATATACAGGACAGGAGAGCTCTGGATATACAGGAAAGGAGAGCTCTGGATATACAGGAAAGGAGAGCTCTGGATATACAGGACAGGAGAGCTCTGGATATACAGGAAAGGAGAGCTCTGGATATACAGGACAGGAGAGCTCTGGATATACAGGACAGGAGAGCTCTGGATATACAGGACAGGGGAGCTCTGGATATACAGGACAGGAGAGCTCTGGATATACAGGACAGGAGATCTCTGGATATACAGGATAGGAGAGCTCAGGATATACAGGACAGGAGAGCTCTGGATATACAGGACAGGGGAGCTCTGGATATACAGGACAGGAGACCTCTGGATATACAGGAAAGGAGAGATCTGGATATACAGTAGAGGAGAGCTCTGGATAAACAGGACAGGAGAGCTCTGGATATACAGGACAAGAGAGCTGTGCATATACTGGACAGGAGAGCTCTGGATATACAGGTCAAGAGAGCATTGGATATACAGGACAGGAGAGCACTGGATATACAGGACAGGACAGCTCTAGATATACAGGTCAAGAGATCTCTGGATATACAGGACAAGAGAGCTCTGGATATACAGGACAGGAGAGCTCTGGATATACAGGACAGGACAGCTCTAGATATACAGGACAGGAGAGGTCTGGATATACAGGACAGGAGAGGTCTGGATATACAGGACAGGAGAGGTCTGGATATACAGGACAGGAGAGCACTGGATATACAGGACAGGAGAGATCTAGATATACAGGACAGGAGAGCTCTGGATATACAGGACAGGAGAGCTCTGGATATAAAGGACAGGAGAGAACTGGATATACAGGACAAGAGAGCTCTGGATATACAGGACAGGAGAGCTCTGGATAAACAGGACAGGAGAGCTCTGGATATACAGGAAAGGAGAGCTCTGGATATACAGGACAGTAGAGCTCTGGATATACAGGACAGGAGAGGTCTGGATATACAGGACAGGAGAGCACTGGATATACAGGACAGGAGAGATCTAGATATACAGGACAGGAGAGCTCTGGATATACAGGACAGGAGAGCTCTGGATATACAGGACAGGAGAGCACTGGATATACAGGACAGGAGAGCACTGGATATACAAGACAGGTGAGGTCTGGTTATACAGGACAGGAGAGCTCTGGATATACAAGACAGGAGAGATCTAGATATACAGGACAGGAGAGGTCTGGATATACAGGACAGGAGAGCACTGGATATACAAGACAGGAGAGATCTAGATATACAGGACAGGAGAGCTCTGGATAAACAGGACAGGAGAGCTCTGGATATACAGGAAAGGAGAGCTCTGGATATACAGGACAGGAGAGCTCTGGATATACAGGACAGGAGAGGTCTGGATATACAGAACAGGAGAGCACTGGATATACAGGACAGGAGAGATCTAGATATACAGGACAGGAGAGCTCTGGATATACAGGACAGGAGAGCTCTGGATATACAGGACAGGAGAGCACTGGATATACAGGACAGGAGAGCACTGGATATACAAGACAGGTGAGGTCTGGTTATACAGGACAGGAGAGCTCTGGATATACAGGACAGGAGAACTCTGGATATACAGGACAGGAGAACTCTGGATATACAGGACAGGAGAACTCTGGATATACAGGACAGGAGAGCTCTGGATAAACAGGACAGGAGAGCTCTGGATATACAGGACAGGAGAGCTCTGGATATACAGTAAAGGAGAACTCTGGATATACAGGAAAGGAGAGCACTGGATATACAGGACAGGAGAGCTCTGGATAAACAGGACAGGAGAGCACTGGATATACAGGACAGGAGAGCTCTGGATAAACAGGACAGGAGAGCTCTGGATATACAGGACAGGAGAACTCTGGATATACAGGACAGGAGAGCTCTGGATATACAGGACAGGAGAGGTCTGGATATACAGGACAGGAGAGCACTGGATATACAGGACAGGAGAGATCTAGATATACAGGACAGGAGAGCTCTGGATATACAGGACAGGAGAGCTCTGGATATACAGGACAGGAAAGCACTGGATATACAGGACAGGAGAGCACTGGATATACAGGACAGGAGAGATCTAGATATACAGGACAGGAGAGCTCTGGATATACAGGACAGGAGAGCTCTGGATATACAGGACAGGAGAGAACTGGATATACAGGACAAGAGAGCTCTGGATATACAGGACAGTAGAGCTCTGGATAAACAGGACAGGAGAGCTCTGGATATACAGGAAAGGAGAGCTCTGGATATACAGGACAGGAGAGCTCTGGATATACAGGACAGGAGAACTCTGGATATACAGGACAGGAGAGCTCTGGATATACAGTAAAGGAGAACTCTGGATATACAGGAAAGGAGAGCACTGGATATACAGGACAGGAGAGCTCTGGATAAACAGGACAGGAGAGCACTGAATATACAGGACAGGAGAGCTCTGGATAAACAGGACAGGAGAGCTCTGGATAAACAGGACAGGAGAACTCTGGATATACAGGACAGGAGAGCACTGGATATACAGGACAGGAGAGCTCTGGATATACAGGACAGGAGAGGTCTGGATATACAGGACAGGAGAGCACTGGATATACAGGACAGGAGAGATCTAGATATACAGGACAGGAGAGCTCTGGATATACAGGACAGGAGAGCTCTGGATATAGAGGACAGGAGAGCTCTGGATATACAGGACAGGAGAGAACTGGATATACAGGACAAGAGAGCTCTGGATATACAGGACAGGAGAGCTCTGGATAAACAGGACAGGAGAGCTCTGGATATACAGGAAAGGAGAGCTCTGGATATACAGGACAGGAGAGCTCTGGATATACAGGACAGGAGAGGTCTGGATATACAGGACAGGAGAGCACTGCATATACAGGACAGGAGAGATCTAGATATACAGGACAGGAGAGCTCTGGATATACAGGACAGGAGAGCTCTGGATATACAGGACAGGAGAGCTCTGGATATAGAGGACAGGAGAGCTCTGGATATACAGGACAGGAGAGAACTGGATATACAGGACAAGAGAGCTCTGGATATACAGGACAGGAGAGCTCTGGATAAACAGGACAGGAGAGCTCTGGATATACAGGAAAGGAGAGCTCTGGATATACAGGACAGGAGAGCTCTGGATATACAGGACAGGAGAGGTCTGGATATACAGGACAGGAGAGCTCTGGATATACAGGACAGGAGAGCTCTGGATCAACAGGACAGGAGAGCTCTGGTTATACAGGACAGGAGAGCTCTGGATATACAGGACAGGAGAACTCTGGATATACAGGACAGGAGAACTCTGGATATACAGGACAGGAGAACTCTGGATATACAGGACAGGAGAGCTCTGGATAAACAGGACAGGAGAGCTCTGGATATACAGGACAGGAGAGCTCTGGATATACAGTAAAGGAGAACTCTGGATATACAGGAAAGGAGAGCACTGGATATACAGGACAGGAGAGCTCTGGATAAACAGGACAGGAGAGCACTGGATATACAGGACAGGAGAGCTCTGGATAAACAGGACAGGAGAGCTCTGGATATACAGGACAGGAGAACTCTGGATATACAGGACAGGAGAGCACTGGATATACAGGACAGGAGAGCTCTGGATATACAGGACAGGAGAGGTCTGGATATACAGGACAGGAGAGCACTGGATATACAGGACAGGAGAGATCTAGATATACAGGACAGGAGAGCTCTGGATATACAGGACAGGAGAGCTCTGGATATACAGGACAGGAAAGCACTGGATATACAGGACAGGAGAGCACTGGATATACAAGACAGGTGAGGTCTGGTTATACAGGACAGGAGAACTCTGGATATACAGGACAGGAGAGGTCTGGATATACAGGACAGGAGAGCACTGAATATACAGGACAGGAGAGATCTAGATATACAGGACAGGAGAGCTCTGGATATACAGGACAGGAGAGCTCTGGATATACAGGACAGGAGAGAACTGGATATACAGGACAAGAGAGCTCTGGATATACAGGACAGGAGAGGTCTGGATATACAGGACAGGAGAGCACTGAATATACAGGACAGGAGAGATCTAGATATACAGGACAGGAGAGCTCTGGATATACAGGACAGGAGAGCTCTGGATATACAGGACAGGAGAGAACTGGATATACAGGACAAGAGAGCTCTGGATAAACAGGACAGGAGAGCTCTGGATATACAGGAAAGGAGAGCTCTGGATATACAGGACAGGAGAGCTCTGGATATACAGGACAGGAGAACTCTGGATATACAGGACAGGAGAGCTCTGGATATACAGTAAAGGAGAACTCTGGATATACAGGAAAGGAGAGCACTGGATATACAGGACAGGAGAGCTCTGGATATACAGGACAGGAGAGGTCTGGATATACAGGACAGGAGAGCACTGGATATACAGGACAGGAGAGATCTAGATATACAGGACAGGAGAGCTCTGGATATACAGGACAGGAGAGCTCTGGATCAACAGGACAGGAGAGCTCTGGTTATACAGGACAGGAGAGCTCTGGATATACAGGACAGGAGAACTCTGGATATACAGGACAGGAGAACTCTGGATATACAGGACAGGAGAGCACTGGATATACATGACAGGTTAGCTCTGGTTATACAGGACAGGAGAGCTCTGGATATACAGGACAGGAGAACTCTGGATAAACAGGACAGGAGAGCTCTGGATATACAGGAAAGGAGAGCTCTGGATATACAGGACAGGAGAGCTCTGGATATACAGGACAGGAGAGGTCTGGATATACAGGAGAGGAGAGCACTGGATATACAGGACAGGAGAGATCTAGATATACAGGACAGGAGAGCTCTGGATATACAGGACAGGGGAGCTATGGATATACAGGACAGGAGAGCACTGGATATACAGGACAGGAGAGCACTTGATATATAAGACAGGTGAGGTCTGGTTATATAGGACATTAGAGCTCTGGATATACAGGACAGGAGAACTCTGGATATACAGGACAGGAGAACTCTGGATATACAGGACAGGAGAGCTCTGGATATACAGGACAGGAGAGCTCTGGATATACAGTAAAGGAGAACTCTGGATATACAGGAAAGGAGAGCACTGGATATACAGGACAGGAGAGCTCTGGATAAACAGTACAGGAGAGCACTGGATATACAGGACAGGAGAGCTCTAGATAAACAGGACAGGAGAGCTCTGGATATACAGGACAGGAGAACTCTGGATATACAGGACAGGAGAGCACTGGATATACAGGACAGGAGAGCTCTGGATCAACAGGACAGGAGAGCTCTGGTTATACAGGACAGGAGAGCTCTGGATATACAGGACAGGAGAACTCTGGATATACAGGACAGGAGAACTCTGGATATACAGGACAGGAGAGCACTGGATATACAAGACAGGTTAGCTCTGGTTATACAGGACAGGAGAGCTCTGGATATACAGGACAGGAGAGCTCTGGATATACAGGACAGAGGAGCTCTGGATATACAGGACAGGAGAGCTCTGGATATACAGGACAGGAGAGATCTGGATATACAGGACAGGGGAGCTCTGGATATACAAGACAGATGAGCTCTGGATATACTGGACAGGAGAGCTCTGGATATACAGGACAGGAGAGATCTGGATATACAGGACACAGGAGCTCTGGATATACAGGATAGGGGAGCTCTGGATATACAAGACAGATGAGCTCTGGATATACAGGACAGGAGAGCTCTGGATATACAGGACAGGAGAGCTCTGGATATACAGGACAGGAGAGCTCTGGATATACAGGGCAAGAGAGCTCTGGATATACAGGACAGGAGAACTCTGGATATACAGGACAGGAGAGATCTGGATATACAGGACAGGAGAACTCTGGATATACAGGACAGGAGAACTCTGGATATACAGGACAGGAGAACTCTGGATATACAGGACAGGAGAGATCTGGATATACAGGACAGGAGAGCTCTGGATATACAGTAAAGGAGAACTCTGGATATACAGGACAGGAGAACTCTGGATATACAGGACAGGAGAACTCTGGATATACAGGACAGGAGAGCACTGGATATACAGGACAGGAGAGCACTGGATATACAACACAGGTTAGCTCTGGTTATACAGGACAGGAGAGATCTGGATATACAGGACAGGAGAACTCGGATATACAGGACAGGAGAGATCTGGATATACAGGACAGGGGAACTCTGGATATACTGGACAGGAGAGCACTGGATATACAGGACAGAAGAGCTCTGGATATACAGGACAGGAGAGCTCTGGATATACAGGACAGGAGAGGACTGGATATACAGGACAGGAGAGCACTGGATATACAGGACAGGAGAGCTCTGGATATACAGGACAAGGGAGCTCTGGATATACAGGACAGGAGAGATCTGGATATACAGGACAGGAGAACTCGGATATACAGGACAGGAGAGCTCTGGATATACAGGACAGGAGAGCTCTGGATATACAGGACAGGAGAGCTCTGGATATACAGGACAGGAGAGATCTGGATATACAGGACAGGAGAGATCTGGATATACAGGACAGGAGAACTCTGGATATACAGGACAGGAGAGCTCTGGATATACAGGACAGGAGAGATCTGGATATACAGGACAGGAGAGCTCTGGATATACAGGACAGGAGAGCCCTGGATATACAGGACAGGAGAGCTCTGGATATACAAGACAGGAGAGCTCTGGATATACAGGACAGGAGAGCTCTCGATATACAGGACAGGAGAGCTCTGGATATACAGGACAGGAGAGCTCTGGATATACAGGACAGGAGAGCACTGGATATACACGACAGGAGAGCTCTGGATATACAGGACAGGAGAGCACTGGATATAGAGGACAGAAGAGATCTTGATATACAAGACAGGTGAGCTTTGGTTATACAGGACAGGAGAGCTCTGGATATACAGGACAGGAGAGATCTGGATATACAGGAGAGCGGAGCTCTGGATATACAGGACAGGAGAGCTCTGGATATACAGGACAGGAGAGCTCTGGATATACAGGACAGGGGAGCTTTGGATATACAGGACAGAAGAGATCTGGATATACAGGACAGGAGAGCGCTGGATATACAGGACAGGAGAGCTCTGGATATACAGGACAGGAGAGCTCTCGATATACAGGACAGGAGAGCTCTGGATATACAGGACAGGAGAGCTCTGGATATACAGGAAAGGAAAGCTTTGGATATACAGGACAGAAGAGATCTGGATATACAAGACAGGTGAGCTTTGGTTATACAGGACAGGAGAGCTCTGGATATACAGGACAGGAGAGCTCTGGATATACAGGACAGGAGAGCTCTGGATATACAGGACAGGAGAGCTCTCGATATACAGGACAGGGGCGCTCTGGATATACAGGACAGGAGAGCTCTGGATATACAGGACAGGAGAGCATTGGATATACAGTACAGGAGAGGTCTGGATATACAGGACAGGAGAGCACTGGATATACAGGACAGGAGAGCTCGGGATATACAGGACAGGAGAGCTCTGGATATACAGGATAGGAGAGCTCTGGATATACAGGACAGGAGAGCTCTGGATATACAGGACAGGAGAGCTCTGGATATACAGGACAGGAGAGCTCTGTATAGACAGGACAGGAGAGCACTGGATATACAGGACAGGAGAGCACTGGATATACAAGACAGGAGAGCTCTGGATATACAGGACAGGAGAGCTCTGGATATACAGGACAGGGGAGCTCTGGATATACAGGACAGGAGAGCCCTGGATATACAAGACAGGTGAGCTCTGGATATACAGGACAGGAGAGCTCTGGATATACAGGACAGGAGAGCACTGGATATACAAGACAGGTGAGCTCTGGATATACAGGACAGGAGAGCTCTGGATATACAGGACAGGAGAGCACTGGATATACAAGACAGGTGAGCTCTGGATATACAGGACAGGAGAGCTCTGGATATACAGGACAGGAGAGGTCTGGATATACAGGACAGGAGAGCACTGGATTCACATGACAGGAGAGCACTGGATATACAGGACAGGGGAGCTCTGGATATACAGGACAGGGGAGCTCTGGATATACAGGACAGGGGAGCTCTGGATATACAGGACAGGAGAGATCTGGATATACAGGACAGGAGAGCACTGGATTCACATGACAGGAGAGCACTGGATATACAGGACAGGGGAGCTCTGGATATACAGGACAGGAGAGCTCTGGATATACAGGACAGGAGAGCTATGGATATACAGGACAGGAGATCTCTGGATATACAGGACAGGAGATCTCTGGATATACAGGACAGGGGAGCTCTGGATTTACAGGACAGGAGAGCTCTGGATATACAGGACAGGGGAGCTATGGATATACAGGACAGGAGATCTCTGGATATACAGGACAGGAGAGCTCTGGATATACAGGACAGGAGAACTCTGGATATACAGGACAAGAGAGCACTGGATTCACAGGACAGGAGAGCACTGGATATACAGGACAGGAGAGCTATGGATATACAGGACAGGAGATCTCTGGATATACAGGACAGGAGAGCTCTGGATATACAGGACAGGAGAGCTATGGATATACAGGACAGGAGATCTCTGGATATACAGGACAGGAGAGCTCTGGATATACAGGACAGGAGAACTCTGGATATACAGGACAAGAGAGCACTGGATTCACAGGACAGGAGAGCACTGGATATACAGGACAGTTGAGCTCTGGATATACAGGACAGGAGAGCACTGGATATACAGGACAGGAGAGCTCTGGATATACAGGACAGGAGAGCTATGGATATACAGGACAGGAGATCTCTGGATATACAGGACAGGAGAGCTCTGGATATACAGGACAGGAGAGCACTGGATATACAGGACAGGGGAGCTCTGGATATACAGGACAGGAGAGCTCTGGATATACAGGACAGGAGAGCTATGGATATACAGGACAGGAGAACTCTGGATATACAAGACAGGAGAACTCTGGATATACAGGACAAGAGAGCACTGGATTCACAGGACAGGAGAGCACTGGATATACAGGACAGTTGAGCTCTGGATATACAGGACAGGAGAGCACTGGATATACAGGACAGGAGAGCTCTGGATATACAAGACAGGTGAGCTCTGGATATACAGGACAGGAGAGATCTGGATATACAGGACAGGAGAGCCCTGGATATACAAGACAGGTGAGCTCTGGATATACAGGACAGGAGAGCTCTGGATATACAGGACAGGAGAGCTCTGGATATACATGACAGGAGAGCTCTGGATATACAGGACAGGAGAGCACTGGATATACAAGACAGGTGAGCTCTGGATATACAGGACAGGAGAGCTCTGGATATACAGGACAGGAGAGCACTGGATATACAAGACAGGTGAGCTCTGGATATACAGGACAGGAGAGATCTGGATATACAGGACAGGAGAGCACTGGATTCACATGACAGGAGACAACTGGATATACAGGACAGGGGAGCTCTGGATATACAGGACAGGGGAGCTCTGGATATACAGGACAGGAGAGCTCTGGATATACAGGACAGGAGAGCTCTGGATATACAGGACAGGAGAGCTCTGGATATACAGGACAGGAGAGCACTGGATTCACAGGATAGGAGAGCACTGGATATACAGGAGAGGAGATCTCTGGATATATGACTCGCCCCCTGGGCCAGTGCTGCAGTGCGGCGCGCATGCGCGCGGGGGATACCCGGAGCCGGATCCGATGGGGGTAGTAGTCTTCGTGTGGCGGTGACCCGGTCCGCGCCCAGGGTGGTCAAACTAAGTGGCAGTTATTGGTATGATGGTATTAGTGTCCGACTACGCCACCCGTTGAATGCGGCTATGAAACCGCCGCTGCAGGGCAGACCGCTGAGGGTGGTGGTATAGGTGTGCAGCAATGTTGATATAACCCCCAACGGGAGAGGTATGGCCTCAGGGCAGCGGATGTGGGTGATGTTGGGAGTGATGGTGTGGATGTCCCAGCACTAACGGTGCGACAAGGAAGCACGGAGACGCGAGAGTACAGTTCAGGGCCTTTACTGATGGTACAAGGCAAATTCCCCCGGGAGTACTGGCTAGTAGTTGGGGCCTGGTTAGTCTGCGAGTAAGCCGGAGTTCCCCTGGCCAGGTGGAGTTGTAGGCCTTCCCGTTAGTCTGTACCCTTCCTGGCTACCCTGCTTTCAGCGGTTACAAGTAGCCCACGTCCCTGGGTATACCGTGTGGTGCTCACCCGTATGGCTGGTGACCTGGGGCCTCCTGTTAGCCTCCGCTCCGGGATGGCGGTGCTGGTCCCTTCGTTGTGACTGAGCCTCCGGGCTTTTATGGCCAGAGGACCTGGAATCCCCTGCCGGATGGATTCTGCTGCTGGGTATATCTTAGTCCCCACAGCCTCGGACTCCTGTGTCCGGTTTTAGTACCTTCTCCCAGGGCGAGCTCTGCACGGCTCCAGCCCCTGGCGCTTCTCCTTGGCTCCTACAGAGCTCCTGATGTCTATCTGTCCCTGTTTCTGCGTGTCCAGACCAGACTCCGTCTCTGTCTGGAACTCCCCTCTCTAACCCTGCCTCAGCCCCAGTTTATGTAGGGGAAGTTCTTCCCCTCCCAGGACTGGGCAGGAGGTGTGGCATGCTTAGGATTCCTGCCCAGGAGACCTCCCACCTGCTCTCAGACATAACATTGCTATTACTGTGGAAACCAGACCCCTGGGGTGCCACATATACAGTACAGGAGAGCAATGGATTCACAGGACAGGAGAGCACTGGATATACAGGACAGGGGAGCTCTGGATATACAGGACAGGAGAGCACTGGATATACAGGACAGGAGAGCTCTGGATATACAGGACAGGAGAGCTATGGATATACAGGACAGGAGAGCTCTGGATAAACAGGACAGGAGAGCACTGGATATACAGGACAGGAGAGCTCTGGATATACAGGACAGGAGAGCTATGGATATACAGGACAGGAGAGCACTGGATATACAGGACAGGAGAGCTCTGGATATACAGGACAGGAGAGCTCTGGATATACAGGACAGGAGAGCTCTGGATATACAGGACAGGAGAACTCTGGATATACAGGACAGGAGAGCTCTGGATACACAGGACAGGGGATCTCTGGATATACAGGACAGGAGAGCTCTGGATATACAGGACAGGAGAGCTCTGGATATACGGGACAGGGGAGCTCTGGATATACAGGACAGGAGAGCTCTGGATATACAGGACAGGAGAGCTCTGGATATACGGGACAGGAGATCTCTGGATATACAGGACAGGAGAGCTCTGGATACACAGGACAGGGGAGCTCTGGATATACAGGACAGGAGAGCTCTGGATATACAGGACAGGGGAGCTCTGGATATACAGAACAGGAAAGCTCTGGATATACGGGACAGGTGAGCTCTGGATATACAGGACAGGTGAGCTCTGGATATACAGGACAGGAGAGCTCTGGATATACAGGACAGGGGAGCTCTGGATATACAGGACAGGAAAGCTCTGGATATACGGGACAGGTGAGCTCTGGATATACAGGACAGGAGAGCTCTCGATATACAGAACAGGGGAGCTCTGGATATACAGTACAGGGGAGCTCTGGATATACAGGACAGGAGAGCTCTGGATATACGGGACAGGTGAGCTCTGGATATACGGGACAGGGGAGCTCTGGATACACAGGACAGGTGAGCTCTGGATATACAGGACAGGAGAGCTCTGGATATACGGGACAGGTGAGCTCTGGATATACGGGACAGGGGAGCTCTGGATACACAGGACAGGTGAGCTCTGGATACACAGGACAGGTGAGCTCTGGATATACAGGACAGGAGAGCTCTGGATATACAGGACAGGGGAGCTCTGGATATACAGGACAGGAAAGCTCTGGATATACGGGACAGGTGAGCTCTGGATATACAGGACAGGAGAGCTCTCGATATACAGAACAGGGGAGCTCTGGATATACAGGACAGGGGAGCTCTGGATATACAGGACAGGAGAGCTCTGGATATACGGGACAGGTGAGCTCTGGATATACGGGACAGGGGAGCTCTGGATATACAGGACAGGAGAGCTCTGGATATACGGGACAGGTGAGCTCTGGATATACAGGACACGAGAGCTCTGGATATACAGAACAGCAGAGCTCTGGATATACAGGACAGGAGAGCTCTGGATATACAGGACAGGGGAGCTCTGGATATACAGGACAGGGGAGCTCTGGATATACAGGACAGGGGAGCTCTGGATATACGGGACAGGTGAGCTCTGGATATACAGGACAGGAGAGCTCTGGATATACGGGACAGGAGAGCTCTGGATATACAGGACAGGGGAGCTCTGGATATACAGGACAGGGGAGCTCTGGATATACAGGACAGGGGAGCTCTGGATATACGGGACAGGTGAGCTCTGGATATACAGAACAGCAGAGCTCTGGATATACAGGACAGGAGAGCACTGGATATACAGGACAGGAGAGCGCTGGATATACAGGACAGGAGAGCTCTGGATATACAGGACATGAGAGCTCTGGATATACAGGACAGCAGAGCTCTGGATATACAGGACAGGAGAGCACTGGATATACAGGACAGGAGAGTGCTGGATATACAGGACAGGAGAGCGCTGGATATACAGGACAGCAGAGCTCTGGATATACAGGACAGGAGAGCTCTGGATATACAGGACTGGGGAGCTCTAGATATACAGGACAGGAGCGCTCTGGTTATACAGGACAGCAGAGCTCTGGATATACAGGACAGCAGAGCACTGGATATACAGGACACGAGAGCTTTGGTTATACAGGACACCAAAGCTCTGGATATACAGGACAGGAGAGCTCTGGATACAGAGGACAGGAGAGCTCTGGATATACAGGACAGTAGAGCTCTGGATATACAGGGTAAGAGAGCTCTGGATATACAGGACAGGAGAGCACTGGATATACAGGACAGGAGAGCTCCGGATATACAGGACAGGAGAGCTCCGGATATACAGGAAAGGAGAGCTCTGGATATACAGGACAGGAGAGCTCTGTATATACAGGACAGGTGAGCTCTGGATATACAGAACAGAAGAGCTCTGAATATACAGGAAAGGAGAGCAATGGATATACAGGACAGGTGAGCTCTGGATATACAGAACAGAAGAGCACTGGATATACAGGACAGGGGAGCTCTGGATATACAGGACAGGGGAGCTCTGGATATACAGGACAGGAGATCTCTGGATATACAGGACAAGAGAGCTCTGTATATACAGGACGGTTAATCTCTGGATATACAGGACAGGTGATCTCTGGATATACAGCACAGGAGAGCTCTGGATATACAGGACAGGAGAGCTCTGGATATACAGGACAGGAGAGCTCTGGATATACAGGACAGGTGATCTCTGGATATACAGGACAGGAGAGCTCTGGATATACAGGACAGGAGAGCTCTGTATATACAGGACAGGAGAGCTCTGGAAATACAGGACAGGTGATCTCTGGATATACAGGACAGGAGAGCTCTGGAAATACAGGACAGGAGAGCTCTGGATATACAGGACAAGAGAGCTCTGGTTATACAGGACAGGAGAGCTCTGGATATACAGGACAGGAGAGCTCTGGATATACAGGACAGGAGAGCTCTGGATATATATTACAGGAGAGCTGTGGATATACAGGACAGTAGAGCTCTGGATATACAGTACAAGAGAGCACTGGATATACAGGACAGGAGAGCACTGGATACACAGGACAGGAGAGCTCTGGATATACAGGACAGCAGAGCACTGGATATACAGGACAGGAGAGCTCTGGATATACAGGACAGGAGAGCACTGGATATACAGGATAGGAGAACTCGTGATATACAGGGCAAGAGAGCTCTGGATATACATTACAGTAGAGCACTGGATATACAGGATAGGAGAGCTCGGGATATACAGGACAGGAGAGCTCTGGATATACAGGACAGGAGAGCTCTGGATATACAGGACAGGAGAGCACTGGATATACAAGACAGGTGAGCTCTGGATATACAGGACAGGAGAGCTCTGGATATACAGGACAGGAGAGCTCTGGATATACAGGACAGGAGAGCTCTGGATATACAGGACAGGTGATCTCTGGATATACAGGACAGGAGAGCTCTGGATATACAGGACAGGAGAGCTCTGTATATACAGGACAGGTGAGCTCTGGAAATACAGGACAGGTGATCTCTGGATATACAAGACAGGAGAGCTCTGGAAATACAGGACAGGAGACCTCTAGATACACAGGACAGGAGAGCTCTGGATATACAGGACAAGAGAGCTCTGGTTATACAGGACAGGAGAGCTCTGGATATACAGGACAGGAGAGCTCTGGATATATATTACAGGAGAGCTGTGGATATACAGGACAGTAGAGCTCTGGATATACAGTACAAGAGAGCACTGGATATACAGGACAGGAGAGCACTGGATACACAGGACAGGAGAGCTCTGGATATACAGGACAGCAGAGCACTGGATATACAGGACAGGAGAGCTCTGGATATACAGGACAGGAGAGCACTGGATATACAGGATAGGAGAACTCGTGATATACCGGGCAAGAGAGCTCTGGATATACATTACAGTAGAGCACTGGATATACAGGATAGGAGAGCTCGGGATATACAGGACAGGAGAGCTCTGGATATACAGGACAGGAGAGCTCTGGATATACAGGACAGGAGAGCACTGGATATACAAGACAGGTGAGCTCTGGATATACAGGACAGGAGAGCTCTGGATATACAGGACAGGAGAGCTCTGGATATACAGGACAGGAGAGCTCTGGATATACAGGACAGGAGAGATCTGGATATACAGGACAGGAGAGCACTGGATTCACATGACAGGAGAGCACTGGATATACAGGACAGGGGAGCTCTGGATATACAGGACAGGAGAGCTCTGGATATACAGGACAGGAGAGCTATGGATATACAGGACAGGAGATCTCTGGATATACAGGACAGGAGAGCTCTGGATTTACAGGACAGGAGAGCTCTGGATATACAGGACAGGAGAGCTCTGGATATACAGGACAGGAGAACTCTGGATATACAGGACAAGAGAGCACTGGATTCACAGGACAGGAGAGCACTGGATATACAGGAGAGGAGATCTCTGGATATACAGTACAGGAGAGCAATGGATTCACAGGACAGGAGAGCACTGGATATACAGGACAGGGGAGCTCTGGATATACAGGACAGGAGAGCACTGGATATACAGGACAGGAGAGCTCTGGATATACAGGACAGGGGAGCTCTGGATATACAGGACAGGAGAGCTCTGGATATACAGGATAGGAGAGCTCTGGATATACAGGACAGGAGAGCTCTGGATATACAGGACAGGAGAGCTCTGGATATACAGGACAGGAGAGCTCTGTATAGACAGGACAGGAGAGCACTGGATATACAGGACAGGAGAGCACTGGATATACAAGACAGGAGAGCTCTGGATATACAGGACAGGAGAGCTCTGGATATACAGGACAGGGGAGCTCTGGATATACAGGACAGGAGAGCCCTGGATATACAAGACAGGTGAGCTCTGGATATACAGGACAGGAGAGCTCTGGATATACAGGACAGGAGAGCACTGGATATACAAGACAGGTGAGCTCTGGATATACAGGACAGGAGAGCTCTGGATATACAGGACAGGAGAGCACTGGATATACAAGACAGGTGAGCTCTGGATATACAGGACAGGAGAGCTCTGGATATACAGGACAGGAGAGGTCTGGATATACAGGACAGGAGAGCACTGGATTCACATGACAGGAGAGCACTGGATATACAGGACAGGGGAGCTCTGGATATACAGGACAGGGGAGCTCTGGATATACAGGACAGGAGAGATCTGGATATACAGGACAGGAGAGCACTGGATTCACATGACAGGAGAGCACTGGATATACAGGACAGGGGAGCTCTGGATATACAGGACAGGAGAGCTCTGGATATACAGGACAGGAGAGCTATGGATATACAGGACAGGAGATCTCTGGATATACAGGACAGGGGAGCTCTGGATTTACAGGACAGGAGAGCTCTGGATATACAGGACAGGGGAGCTATGGATATACAGGACAGGAGATCTCTGGATATACAGGACAGGAGAGCTCTGGATATACAGGACAGGAGAACTCTGGATATACAGGACAAGAGAGCACTGGATTCACAGGACAGGAGAGCACTGGATATACAGGACAGGAGAGCTATGGATATACAGGACAGGAGATCTCTGGATATACAGGACAGGAGAGCTCTGGATATACAGGACAGGAGAGCTATGGATATACAGGACAGGAGATCTCTGGATATACAGGACAGGAGAGCTCTGGATATACAGGACAGGAGAACTCTGGATATACAGGACAAGAGAGCACTGGATTCACAGGACAGGAGAGCACTGGATATACAGGACAGTTGAGCTCTGGATATACAGGACAGGAGAGCACTGGATATACAGGACAGGAGAGCTCTGGATATACAGGACAGGAGAGCTATGGATATACAGGACAGGAGATCTCTGGATATACAGGACAGGAGAGCTCTGGATATACAGGACAGGAGAGCACTGGATATACAGGACAGGGGAGCTCTGGATATACAGGACAGGAGAGCTCTGGATATACAGGACAGGAGAGCTATGGATATACAGGACAGGAGAACTCTGGATATACAAGACAGGAGAACTCTGGATATACAGGACAAGAGAGCACTGGATTCACAGGACAGGAGAGCACTGGATATACAGGACAGTTGAGCTCTGGATATACAGGACAGGAGAGCACTGGATATACAGGACAGGAGAGCTCTGGATATACAAGACAGGTGAGCTCTGGATATACAGGACAGGAGAGATCTGGATATACAGGACAGGAGAGCCCTGGATATACAAGACAGGTGAGCTCTGGATATACAGGACAGGAGAGCTCTGGATATACAGGACAGGAGAGCACTGGATATACTGGACAGGAGAGCTCTGGATATACATGACAGGAGAGCTCTGGATATACAGGACAGGAGAGCACTGGATATACAAGACAGGTGAGCTCTGGATATACAGGACAGGAGAGCTCTGGATATACAGGACAGGAGAGCACTGGATATACAAGACAGGTGAGCTCTGGATATACAGGACAGGAGAGATCTGGATATACAGGACAGGAGAGCACTGGATTCACATGACAGGAGACAACTGGATATACAGGACAGGGGAGCTCTGGATATACAGGACAGGGGAGCTCTGGATATACAGGACAGGAGAGCTCTGGATATACAGGACAGGAGAGCTATGGATATACAGGACAGGAGATCTCTGGATATACAGGACAGGTGAGCTCTGGATTTACAGGACAGGAGAGCTCTGGATATACAGGACAGGAGAGCTCTGGATATACAGGACAGGAGAGCTCTGGATATACAGGACAGGAGAGCTCTGGATATACAGGACAGGAGAGCACTGGATTCACAGGATAGGAGAGCACTGGATATACAGGAGAGGAGATCTCTGGATATATGACTCGCCCCCTGGGCCAGTGCTGCAGTGCGGCGCGCGTGCGCGCGGGGGATACCCGGAGCCGGATCCGATGGGGGTAGTAGTCTTCGTGTGGCGGTGACCCGGTCCGCGCCCAGGGTGGTCAAACTAAGTGGCAGTTATTGGTATGATGGTATTAGTGTCCGACTACGCCACCCGTTGAATGCGGCTATGAAACCGCCGCTGCAGGGCAGACCGCTGAGGGTGGTGGTATAGGTGTGCAGCAATGTTGATATAACCCCCAACGGGAGAGGTATGGCCTCAGGGCAGCGGATGTGGGTGATGTTGGGAGTGATGGTGTGGATGTCCCAGCACTAACGGTGCGACAAGGAAGCACGGAGACGCGAGGGTACAGTTCAGGGCCTTTACTGATGGTACAAGGCAAATTCCCCCGGGAGTACTGGCTAGTAGTTGGGGCCTGGTTAGTCTGCGAGTAAGCCGGAGTTCCCCTGGCCAGGTGGAGTTGTAGGCCTTCCCGTTAGTCTGTACCCTTCCTGGCTACCCTGCTTTCAGCGGTTACAAGTAGCCCACGTCCCTGGGTATACCGTGTGGTGCTCACCCGTATGGCTGGTGACCTGGGGCCTCCTGTTAGCCTCCGCTCCGGGATGGCGGTGCTGGTCCCTTCGTTGTGACTGAGCCTCCGGGCTTTTATGGCCAGAGGACCTGGAATCCCCTGCCGGATGGATTCTGCTGCTGGGTATATCTTAGTCCCCACAGCCTCGGACTCCTGTGTCCGGTTTTAGTACCTTCTCCCAGGGCGAGCTCTGCACGGCTCCAGCCCCTGGCGCTTCTCCTTGGCTCCTACAGAGCTCCTGATGTCTATCTGTCCCTGTTTCTGCGTGTCCAGACCAGACTCCGTCTCTGTCTGGAACTCCCCTCTCTAACCCTGCCTCAGCCCCAGTTTATGTAGGGGAAGTTCTTCCCCTCCCAGGACTGGGCAGGAGGTGTGGCATGCTTAGGATTCCTGCCCAGGAGACCTCCCACCTGCTCTCAGACATAACATTGCTATTACTGTGGAAACCAGACCCCTGGGGTGCCACATATACAGTACAGGAGAGCAATGGATTCACAGGACAGGAGAGCACTGGATATACAGGACAGGGGAGCTCTGGATATACAGGACAGGAGAGCACTGGATATACAGGACAGGAGAGCTCTGGATATACAGGACAGGAGAGCTATGGATATACAGGACAGGAGAGCTCTGGATAAACAGGACAGGAGAGCACTGGATATACAGGACAGGAGAGCTCTGGATATACAGGACAGGAGAGCTATGGATATACAGGACAGGAGAGCACTGGATATACAGGACAGGAGAGCTCTGGATATACAGGACAGGAGAGCTCTGGATATACAGGACAGGAGAGCTCTGGATATACAGGACAGGAGAACTCTGGATATACAGGACAGGAGAGCTCTGGATACACAGGACAGGGGATCTCTGGATATACAGGACAGGAGAGCTCTGGATATACAGGACAGGAGAGCTCTGGATATACGGGACAGGGGAGCTCTGGATATACAGGACAGGAGAGCTCTGGATATACAGGACAGGAGAGCTCTGGATATACGGGACAGGAGATCTCTGGATATACAGGACAGGAGAGCTCTGGATACACAGGACAGGGGAGCTCTGGATATACAGGACAGGAGAGCTCTGGATATACAGGACAGGGGAGCTCTGGATATACAGAACAGGAAAGCTCTGGATATACGGGACAGGTGAGCTCTGGATATACAGGACAGGTGAGCTCTGGATATACAGGACAGGAGAGCTCTGGATATACAGGACAGGGGAGCTCTGGATATACAGGACAGGAAAGCTCTGGATATACGGGACAGGTGAGCTCTGGATATACAGGACAGGAGAGCTCTCGATATACAGAACAGGGGAGCTCTGGATATACAGTACAGGGGAGCTCTGGATATACAGGACAGGAGAGCTCTGGATATACGGGACAGGTGAGCTCTGGATATACGGGACAGGGGAGCTCTGGATACACAGGACAGGTGAGCTCTGGATATACAGGACAGGAGAGCTCTGGATATACGGGACAGGTGAGCTCTGGATATACGGGACAGGGGAGCTCTGGATACACAGGACAGGTGAGCTCTGGATACACAGGACAGGTGAGCTCTGGATATACAGGACAGGAGAGCTCTGGATATACAGGACAGGGGAGCTCTGGATATACAGGACAGGAAAGCTCTGGATATACGGGACAGGTGAGCTCTGGATATACAGGACAGGAGAGCTCTCGATATACAGAACAGGGGAGCTCTGGATATACAGGACAGGGGAGCTCTGGATATACAGGACAGGAGAGCTCTGGATATACGGGACAGGTGAGCTCTGGATATACGGGACAGGGGAGCTCTGGATATACAGGACAGGAGAGCTCTGGATATACGGGACAGGTGAGCTCTGGATATACAGGACACGAGAGCTCTGGATATACAGAACAGCAGAGCTCTGGATATACAGGACAGGAGAGCTCTGGATATACAGGACAGGGGAGCTCTGGATATACAGGACAGGGGAGCTCTGGATATACAGGACAGGGGAGCTCTGGATATACGGGACAGGTGAGCTCTGGATATACAGGACAGGAGAGCTCTGGATATACGGGACAGGAGAGCTCTGGATATACAGGACAGGGGAGCTCTGGATATACAGGACAGGGGAGCTCTGGATATACAGGACAGGGGAGCTCTGGATATACGGGACAGGTGAGCTCTGGATATACAGAACAGCAGAGCTCTGGATATACAGGACAGGAGAGCACTGGATATACAGGACAGGAGAGCGCTGGATATACAGGACAGGAGAGCTCTGGATATACAGGACATGAGAGCTCTGGATATACAGGACAGCAGAGCTCTGGATATACAGGACAGGAGAGCACTGGATATACAGGACAGGAGAGTGCTGGATATACAGGACAGGAGAGCGCTGGATATACAGGACAGCAGAGCTCTGGATATACAGGACAGGAGAGCTCTGGATATACAGGACTGGGGAGCTCTAGATATACAGGACAGGAGCGCTCTGGTTATACAGGACAGCAGAGCTCTGGATATACAGGACAGCAGAGCACTGGATATACAGGACACGAGAGCTTTGGTTATACAGGACACCAAAGCTCTGGATATACAGGACAGGAGAGCTCTGGATACAGAGGACAGGAGAGCTCTGGATATACAGGACAGTAGAGCTCTGGATATACAGGGTAAGAGAGCTCTGGATATACAGGACAGGAGAGCACTGGATATACAGGACAGGAGAGCTCCGGATATACAGGACAGGAGAGCTCCGGATATACAGGAAAGGAGAGCTCTGGATATACAGGACAGGAGAGCTCTGTATATACAGGACAGGTGAGCTCTGGATATACAGAACAGAAGAGCTCTGAATATACAGGAAAGGAGAGCAATGGATATACAGGACAGGTGAGCTCTGGATATACAGAACAGAAGAGCACTGGATATACAGGACAGGGGAGCTCTGGATATACAGGACAGGGGAGCTCTGGATATACAGGACAGGAGATCTCTGGATATACAGGACAAGAGAGCTCTGTATATACAGGACGGTTAATCTCTGGATATACAGGACAGGTGATCTCTGGATATACAGCACAGGAGAGCTCTGGATATACAGGACAGGAGAGCTCTGGATATACAGGACAGGAGAGCTCTGGATATACAGGACAGGTGATCTCTGGATATACAGGACAGGAGAGCTCTGTATATACAGGACAGGAGAGCTCTGGAAATACAGGACAGGTGATCTCTGGATATACAGGACAGGAGAGCTCTGGAAATACAGGACAGGAGAGCTCTGGATATACAGGACAAGAGAGCTCTGGTTATACAGGACAGGAGAGCTCTGGATATACAGGACAGGAGAGCTCTGGATATATATTACAGGAGAGCTGTGGATATACAGGACAGTAGAGCTCTGGATATACAGTACAAGAGAGCACTGGATATACAGGACAGGAGAGCACTGGATACACAGGACAGGAGAGCTCTGGATATACAGGACAGCAGAGCACTGGATATACAGGACAGGAGAGCTCTGGATATACAGGACAGGAGAGCACTGGATATACAGGATAGGAGAACTCGTGATATACAGGGCAAGAGAGCTCTGGATATACATTACAGTAGAGCACTGGATATACAGGATAGGAGAGCTCGGGATATACAGGACAGGAGAGCTCTGGATATACAGGACAGGAGAGCTCTGGATATACAGGACAGGAGAGCACTGGATATACAAGACAGGTGAGCTCTGGATATACAGGACAGGAGAGCTCTGGATATACAGGACAGGAGAGCTCTGGATATACAGGACAGGAGAGCTCTGGATATACAGGACAGGTGATCTCTGGATATACAGGACAGGAGAGCTCTGGATATACAGGACAGGAGAGCTCTGTATATACAGGACAGGTGAGCTCTGGAAATACAGGACAGGTGATCTCTGGATATACAGGACAGGAGAGCTCTGGATATACAGGACAAGAGAGCTCTGGTTATACAGGACAGGAGAGCTCTGGATATACAGGACAGGAGAGCTCTGGATATATATTACAGGAGAGCTGTGGATATACAGGACAGTAGAGCTCTGGATATACAGTACAAGAGAGCACTGGATATACAGGACAGGAGAGCACTGGATACACAGGACAGGAGAGCTCTGGATATACAGGACAGCAGAGCACTGGATATACAGGACAGGAGAGCTCTGGATATACAGGACAGGAGAGCACTGGATATACAGGATAGGAGAACTCGTGATATACAGGGCAAGAGAGCTCTGGATATACATTACAGTAGAGCACTGGATATACAGGATAGGAGAGCTCGGGATATACAGGACAGGAGAGCTCTGGATATACAGGACAGGAGAGCTCTGGATATACAGGACAGGAGAGCACTGGATATACAAGACAGGTGAGCTCTGGATATACAGGACAGGAGAGCTCTGGATATACAGGACAGGAGAGCTCTGGATATACAGGACAGGAGAGCTCTGGATATACAGGACAGGAGAGATCTGGATATACAGGACAGGAGAGCACTGGATTCACATGACAGGAGAGCACTGGATATACAGGACAGGGGAGCTCTGGATATACAGGACAGGAGAGCTCTGGATATACAGGACAGGAGAGCTATGGATATACAGGACAGGAGATCTCTGGATATACAGGACAGGAGAGCTCTGGATTTACAGGACAGGAGAGCTCTGGATATACAGGACAGGAGAGCTCTGGATATACAGGACAGGAGAACTCTGGATATACAGGACAAGAGAGCACTGGATTCACAGGACAGGAGAGCACTGGATATACAGGAGAGGAGATCTCTGGATATACAGTACAGGAGAGCAATGGATTCACAGGACAGGAGAGCACTGGATATACAGGACAGGGGAGCTCTGGATATACAGGACAGGAGAGCACTGGATATACAGGACAGGAGAGCTCTGGATATACAGGACAGGGGAGCTCTGGATATACAGGACAGGAGAGCACTGCATGTACAGGACAGGAGAGCTCTGGATATACAAGACAGGAGAGCTCTGGATACACAGGACAGGAGAGCTCTGAATATACAGGACAGGAGAGCTCTGGATATACAGGACAGGGGAGCTCTGGATATACAGGACAGGGGAGCTCTGGATATACAGGACAGGAGAGCTCTGGATATACAGGACAGGAGAGCACTGGATATACAAGACAGGGGAGCTCTGGATATACAGGACAGGAGAGCTCTGGATATACAGGACAGGAGAGCTCTGGATATACAGGACAGGAGAGCACTGGATATACAGGACAGGAGAGCTCTGGATATACAGGACAGGAGAGCTCTGGATATACAGGACAGGAGAGCTCTGGATATACAGGACAGGAGAGCTCTGGATATACAGGACAGGAGATCTCTGGATATACAGGACAGGTGAGCTCTGGATTTACAGGACAGGAGAGCTCTGGATATACAGGACAGGAGAGCTCTGGATATACAGGACAGGAGAACTCTGGATATACAGGACAGGAGAGCTCTGGATATACAGGACAGGAGAGCTCTGGATATACAGGACAGGAGAGCTCTGGATATACAGGACAGGAGAGCACTGGATTCACATGACAGGAGAGCACTGGATATACAGGACAGGGGAGCTCTGGATATACAGGACAGGAGAGCTATGGATATACAGGACAGGAGATCTCTGGATATACAGGACAGGAGAGCTATGGATATACAGGACAGGAGATCTCTGGATATACAGGACAGGTGAGCTCTGGATTTACAGGACAGGAGAGCTCTGGATATACAGGACAGGAGAGCTCTGGATATACAGGACAGGAGAACTCTGGATATACAGGACAGGAGAGCGCTGGATATACAGGACAGGAGAGCTCTGGATATACAGGACATGAGAGCTCTGGATATACAGGACAGCAGAGCTCTGGATATACAGGACAGGAGAGCACTGGATATACAGGACAGGAGAGTGCTGATATACAGGACAGGAGAGCGCTGGATATACAGGACAGCAGAGCTCTGGATATACAGGACAGGAGAGCTCTGGATATACAGGACTGGGGAGCTCTAGATATACAGGACAGGAGCGCTCTGGTTATACAGGACAGCAGAGCTCTGGATATACAGGACAGCAGAGCACTGGATATACAGGACACGAGAGCTCTGGTTATACAGGACACCAAAGCTCTGGATATACCAGACAGGAGAGCTCTGGATATACAGGACAGGAGAGCTCTGGATACACAGGACAGGAGAGCTCTGGATATACAGGGTAAGAGAGCTCTGGATATACAGGACAGGAGAGCACTGGATATACAGGACAGGAGAGCTCCGGATATACAGGACAGGAGAGCTCCGGATATACAGGAAAGGAGAGCTCTGGATATACAGGACAGGAGAGCTCTGTATATACAGGACAGGTGAGCTCTGGATATACAGAACAGAAGAGCTCTGAATATACAGGAAAGGAGAGCAATGGATATACAGGACAGGTGAGCTCTGGATATACAGAACAGAAGAGCACTGGATATACAGGACAGGGGAGCTCTGGATATACAGGACAGGGGAGCTCTGGATATACAGGACAGGAGATCTCTGGATATACAGGACAAGAGAGCTCTGTATATACAGAACGGGTAATCTCTGGATATACAGGACAGGTGATCTCTGGATATACAGGACAGGAGAGCTCTGGATGTACAGCACAGGAGAGCTCTGGATATACAGGACAGGAGAGCTCTGGATATACAGGACAGGAGAGCTCTGGATATACAGGACAGGAGAGCTCTCGATATACAGGACAGGAGAGCTCTGGATATACAGGACAGGTGATCTCTGGATATACAGGACAGGAGAGCTCTCGATATACAGGACAGGAGAGCTCTGGATATACAGGACAGGAGACCTCTAGATACACAGGACAGGAGAGCTCTGGATATACAGGACAAGAGAGCACTGGATATACAGGACAGGAGAGCTCTGGATATATATTACAGGAGAGCTGTGGATATACAGGACAGTAGAGCTCTGGATATACAGTACAAGAGAGCACTGGATATACAGGACAGGAGAGCACTGGATATACAGGACAGGAGAGCTCTGGATATACAGGACAGCAGAGCACTGGATATACAGGACAGGAGAGCTCTGGATATACAGGACAGGAGAGCACTGGATATACAGGATAGGAGAGCTCTGGTTATACAGGACAGGAGAGCTCTGGATATACAGGACAGGAGAGCACTGGATATACAAGACAGGTGAGCTCTGGATATACAGGACAGGAGAGCTCTGGATATACAGGACAGGAGAGCACTGGATATACAAGACAGGTAAGCTCTGGATATACAGGACAGGAGAGATCTGGATATACAGGACAGGAGAGCACTGGATTCACATGACAGGAGAGCACTGGATATACAGGACAGGGGAGCTCTGGATATACAGGACAGGAGAGCTCTGGATATACAGGACAGGAGAGCTATGGATATACAGGACAGGAGATCTCTGGATATACAGGACAGGAGAGCTCTGGATTTACAGAACAGGAGAGCTCTGGATATACAGGACAGGAGAGCTCTGGATATACAGGACAGGAGAACTCTGGATATACAGGACAAGAGAGCACTGGATTCAAAGGACAGGAGAGCACTGGATATACAGGAGAGGAGATCTCTGGATATACAGTACAGGAGAGCAATGGATTCACAGGACAGGAGAGCACTGGATATACAGGACAGGGGAGCTCTGGATATACAGGACAGGAGAGCACTGGATATACAGGACAGGAGAGCTCTGGATATACAGGACAGGGGAGCTCTGGATATACAGGACAGGGGAGCTCTGGATATACAGGACAGGAGAGCCCTGGATATACAAGACAGGTGAGCTCTGGATATACAGGACAGGAGAGCTCTGGATATACAGGACAGGAGAGCTCTGGATATACAGGACAGGAGAGCACTGGATATACTGGACAGGAGAGCACTGCATGTACAGGACAGGAGAGCTCTGGATATACAAGACAGGAGAGCTCTGGATATACAGGACAGGAGAGCTCTGGATATACAGGACAGGGGAGCTCTGGATATACAGGACAGGAGAGCTCTGGATATACAGGACAGGAGAGCTCTGGATATACAGGACAGGAGAGCACTGGATATACAAGACAGGTGAGCTCTGGATATACAGGACAGGAGAGATCTGGATATACAGGACAGGAGAGCACTGGATATACAGGACAGGGGAGCTCTGGATATACAGGACAGGAGAGCTATGGATATACAGGACAGGAGATCTCTGGATATACAGGACAGGAGAGCTCTGGATATACAGGACAGGAGAACTCTGGATATACAGGACAAGAGAGCACTGGATTCACAGGACAGGAGAGCACTGGATATACAGGACAGGAGAGATCTGGATATACAGGACAGGAGAGCACTGGATATACAGGACAGGGGAGCTCTGGATATACAGGACAGGAGAGCTATGGATATACAGGACAGGAGATCTCTGGATATACAGGACAGGAGAGCTCTGGATATACAGGACAGGAGAGCACTGGATATACAGGACAGGAGATCTCTGGATATACAGGACAGGTGAGCTCTGGATTTACAGGACAGGAGAGCTCTGGATATACAGGACAGGAGAGCTCTGGATATACAGGACAGGAGAACTCTGGATATACAGGACAAGAGAGCACTGGATTCACAGGACAGGAGAGCACTGGATATACAGGAGAGGAGATCTCTGGATATATGACTCGCCACCTGGGCCAGTGCTGCAGTGCGGCGCGCGTGCGCGCGGGGGATACCCGGAGCCGGATCCGATGGGGGTAGTAGTCTTCGTGTGGCGGTGACCCGGTCCGCGCCCAGGGTGGTCAAACTAAGTGGCAGTTATTGGTATGATGGTATTAGTGTCCGACTACGCCACCCGTTGAATGCGGCTATGAAACCGCCGCTGCAGGGCAGACCGCTGAGGCTGGTGGTATAGGTGTGCAGCAATGTTGATATAACCCCCAACGGGAGAGGTATGGCCTCAGGGCAGCGGATGTGGGTGATGTTGGGAGTGATGGTGTGGATGTCCCAGCACTAACGGTGCGACAAGGAAGCACGGAGACGCGAGGGTACAGTTCAGGGCCTTTACTGATGGTACAAGGCAAATTCCCCCGGGAGTACTGGCTAGTAGTTGGGGCCTGGTTAGTCTGCGAGTAAGCCGGAGTTCCCCTGGCCAGGTGGAGTTGTAGGCCTTCCCGTTAGTCTGTACCCTTCCTGGCTACCCTGCTTTCAGCGGTTACAAGTAGCCCACGTCCCTGGGTATACCGTGTGGTGCTCACCCGTATGGCTGGTGACCTGGGGCCTCCTGTTAGCCTCCGCTCCGGGATGGCGGTGCTGGTCCCTTCGTTGTGACTGAGCCTCCGGGCTTTTATGGCCAGAGGACCTGGAATCCCCTGCCGGATGGATTCTGCTGCTGGGTATATCTTAGTCCCCACAGCCTCGGACTCCTGTGTCCGGTTTTAGTACCTTCTCCCAGGGCGAGCTCTGCACGGCTCCAGCCCCTGGCGCTTCTCCTTGGCTCCTACAGAGCTCCTGATGTCTATCTGTCCCTGTTTCTGCGTGTCCAGACCAGACTCCGTCTCTGTCTGGAACTCCCCTCTCTAACCCTGCCTCAGCCCCAGTTTATGTAGGGGAAGTTCTTCCCCTCCCAGGACTGGGCAGGAGGTGTGGCATGCTTAGGATTCCTGCCCAGGAGACCTCCCACCTGCTCTCAGACATAACATTGCTATTACTGTGGAAACCAGACCCCTGGGGTGCCACATATACAGTACAGGAGAGCAATGGATTCACAGGACAGGAGAGCACTGGATATACAGGACAGGGGAGCTCTGGATATACAGGACAGGAGAGCACTGGATATACAGGACAGGAGAGCTCTGGATATACAGGACAGGAGAGCTATGGATATACAGGACAGGAGAGCTCTGGATAAACAGGACAGGAGAGCACTGGATATACAGGACAGGAGAGCTCTGGATATACAGGACAGGAGAGCTATGGATATACAGGACAGGAGAGCACTGGATATACAGGACAGGAGAGCTCTGGATATACAGGACAGGAGAGCTCTGGATATACAGGACAGGAGAGCTCTGGATATACAGCACAGGAGAGCTCTGGATATACAGGACAGGAGAGCTCTGGATATACAGGACAGGAGAGCTCTGGATATACGGGACAGGGGAGCTCTGGATATACAGGACAGGAGAGCTCTGGATATACAGGACAGGAGAGCTCTGGATATACGGGACAGGAGAGCTCTGGATATACGGGACAGGAGATCTCTGGATATACAGGACAGGAGAGCTCTGGGTATACAGGACTGGAGATCTCTGGATATACAGGACAGGAGAGCTCTGGATATACAGGACAAGAGAGCTCTGGATATACAGGACAGGAGAGCTCTGGATATACAGGACAGGAGATCTCTGTTTATACAGGACAGGAGATCTCTGGATATACAGGACAGGAGAGCTCTGGGTATACAGGACTGGAGATCTCTGGATATACAGGACAGGAGAGCTCTGGATATACAGGACAAGAGAGCACTGGATATACAGGAGAGGAGATCTCTGGATATACAGTACAGGAGAGCAATGGATTCACAGGACAGGAGAGCACTGGATATACAGGACAGGGGAGCTCTGGATATACAGGACAGGAGAGCACTGGATATACAGGACAGGAGAGCTCTGGATATACAGGACAGGGGAGCTCTGGATATACAGGACAGAAGAGCTCTGGATATACAGGACAGGAGAGCCCTGGATATACAAGACAGGTGAGCTCTGGATATACAGGACAGGAGAGCTCTGGATATACAGGACAGGAGAGCTCTGGATATACAGGACAGGAGAGCACTGGATATACTGGACAGGAGAGCTCTGGCTCTACAGGACAGGAGAGCACTGCATGTACAGGACAGGAGAGCTCTGGATATACAAGACAGGAGAGCTCTGGATATACAGGACAGGAGAGCTCTGGATATGCAGGACAGGGGAGCTCTGGATATACAGGACAGGAGAGCTCTGGATATACAGGACAGGAGAGCTCTGGATATACAGGACAGGAGAGCACTGGATATACAGGACAGGGGAGCTCTGGATATACAGGACAGGAGATCTCTGGATATACAGGACAGGAGAGCTATGGATATACAGGACAGGAGAGCTCTGGATATACAGGACAGGAGAGCTCTGGATATACAGGACAGGAGAGCACTGGATATACAGGACAGGGGAGCTCTGGATATACAGGACAGGAGATCTCTGGATATACAGGACAGGAGAGCTATGGATATACAGGACAGGAGATCTCTGGATATACAGGACAGGTGAGCTCTGGATTTACAGGACAGGAGAGCTCTGGATATACAGGACAGGAGAGCTCTGGATATACAGGACAGGAGAACTCTGGATATACAGGACAAGAGAGCACTGGATTCACAGGACAGGAGAGCACTGGATATACAGGAGAGGAGATCTCTGGATATATGACTCGCCCCCTGGGCCAGTGCTGCAGTGCGGCGCGCGTGCGCGCGGGGGATACCCAGAGCCGGATCCGATGGGGGTAGTAGTCTTCGTGTGGCGGTGACCCGGTCCGCGCCCAGGGTGGTCAAACTAAGTGGCAGTTATTGGTATGATGGTATTAGTGTCCGACTACGCCACCCGTTGAATGCGGCTATGAAACCGCCGCTGCAGGGCAGACCGCTGAGGCCGGTGGTATAGGTGTGCAGCAATGTTGATATAACCCCCAACGGGAGAGGTATGGCCTCAGGGCAGCGGATGTGGGTGATGTTGGGAGTGATGGTGTGGATGTCCCAGCACTAACGGTGCGACAAGGAAGCACGGAGACGCGAGGGTACAGTTCAGGGCCTTTACTGATGGTACAAGGCAAATTCCCCCGGGAGTACTGGCTAGTAGTTGGGGCCTGGTTAGTCTGCGAGTAAGCCGGAGTTCCCCTGGCCAGGTGGAGTTGTAGGCCTTCCCGTTAGTCTGTACCCTTCCTGGCTACCCTGCTTTCAGCGGTTACAAGTAGCCCACGTCCCTGGGTATACCGTGTGGTGCTCACCCGTATGGCTGGTGACCTGGGGCCTCCTGTTAGCCTCCGCTCCGGGATGGCGGTGCTGGTCCCTTCGTTGTGACTGAGCCTCCGGGCTTTTATGGCCAGAGGACCTGGAATCCCCTGCCGGATGGATTCTGCTGCTGGGTATATCTTAGTCCCCACAGCCTCGGACTCCTGTGTCCGGTTTTAGTACCTTCTCCCAGGGCGAGCTCTGCACGGCTCCAGCCCCTGGCGCTTCTCCTTGGCTCCTACAGAGCTCCTGATGTCTATCTGTCCCTGTTTCTGCGTGTCCAGACCAGACTCCGTCTCTGTCTGGAACTCCCCTCTCTAACCCTGCCTCAGCCCCAGTTTATGTAGGGGAAGTTCTTCCCCTCCCAGGACTGGGCAGGAGGTGTGGCATGCTTAGGATTCCTGCCCAGGAGACCTCCCACCTGCTCTCAGACATAACATTGCTATTACTGTAGAAACCAGACCCCTGGGGTGCCACATATACAGTACAGGAGAGCAATGGATTCACAGGACAGGAGAGCACTGGATATACAGGACAGGGGAGCTCTGGATATACAGGACAGGAGAGCACTGGATATACAGGACAGGAGAGCTCTGGATATACAGGACAGGAGAGCTATGGATATACAGGACAGGAGAGCTCTGGATAAACAGGACAGGAGAGCACTGGATATACAGGACAGGAGAGCTCTGGATATACAGGACAGGAGAGCTATGGATATACAGGACAGGAGAGCACTGGATATACAGGACAGGAGAGCTCTGGATATACAGGACAGGAGAGCTATGGATATACAGGACAGGAGAGCTCTGGATATACAGGACAGGGGAGCTCTGGATATACAGGACAGGAGAGCCCTGGATATACAAGACAGGTGAGCTCTGGATATACAGGACAGGAGAGCTCTGGATATACAGGACAGGAGAGCTCTGGATATACAGGACAGGAGAGCACTGGATATACTGGACAGGAGAGCACTGCATGTACAGGACAGGAGAGCTCTGGATATACAAGACAGGAGAGCTCTGGATATACAGGACAGGAGAGCTCTGGATATACAGGACAGGGGAGCTCTGGATATACAGGACAGGAGAGCTCTGGATATACAGGACAGGAGAGCTCTGGATATACAGGACAGGAGAGCACTGGATATACAAGACAGGTGAGCTCTGGATATACAGGACAGGAGAGATCTGGATATACAGGACAGGAGAGCACTGGATATACAGGACAGGGGAGCTCTGGATATACAGGACAGGAGAGCTATGGATATACAGGACAGGAGATCTCTGGATATACAGGACAGGAGAGCTCTGGATATACAGGACAGGAGAACTCTGGATATACAGGACAAGAGAGCACTGGATTCACAGGACAGGAGAGCACTGGATATACAGGACAGGAGAGATCTGGATATACAGGACAGGAGAGCACTGGATATACAGGACAGGGGAGCTCTGGATATACAGGACAGGAGAGCTATGGATATACAGGACAGGAGATCTCTGGATATACAGGACAGGAGAGCTCTGGATATACAGGACAGGAGAGCACTGGATATACAGGACAGGAGATCTCTGGATATACAGGACAGGTGAGCTCTGGATTTACAGGACAGGAGAGCTCTGGATATACAGGACAGGAGAGCTCTGGATATACAGGACAGGAGAACTCTGGATATACAGGACAAGAGAGCACTGGATTCACAGGACAGGAGAGCACTGGATATACAGGAGAGGAGATCTCTGGATATATGACTCGCCACCTGGGCCAGTGCTGCAGTGCGGCGCGCGTGCGCGCGGGGGATACCCGGAGCCGGATCCGATGGGGGTAGTAGTCTTCGTGTGGCGGTGACCCGGTCCGCGCCCAGGGTGGTCAAACTAAGTGGCAGTTATTGGTATGATGGTATTAGTGTCCGACTACGCCACCCGTTGAATGCGGCTATGAAACCGCCGCTGCAGGGCAGACCGCTGAGGCTGGTGGTATAGGTGTGCAGCAATGTTGATATAACCCCCAACGGGAGAGGTATGGCCTCAGGGCAGCGGATGTGGGTGATGTTGGGAGTGATGGTGTGGATGTCCCAGCACTAACGGTGCGACAAGGAAGCACGGAGACGCGAGGGTACAGTTCAGGGCCTTTACTGATGGTACAAGGCAAATTCCCCCGGGAGTACTGGCTAGTAGTTGGGGCCTGGTTAGTCTGCGAGTAAGCCGGAGTTCCCCTGGCCAGGTGGAGTTGTAGGCCTTCCCGTTAGTCTGTACCCTTCCTGGCTACCCTGCTTTCAGCGGTTACAAGTAGCCCACGTCCCTGGGTATACCGTGTGGTGCTCACCCGTATGGCTGGTGACCTGGGGCCTCCTGTTAGCCTCCGCTCCGGGATGGCGGTGCTGGTCCCTTCGTTGTGACTGAGCCTCCGGGCTTTTATGGCCAGAGGACCTGGAATCCCCTGCCGGATGGATTCTGCTGCTGGGTATATCTTAGTCCCCACAGCCTCGGACTCCTGTGTCCGGTTTTAGTACCTTCTCCCAGGGCGAGCTCTGCACGGCTCCAGCCCCTGGCGCTTCTCCTTGGCTCCTACAGAGCTCCTGATGTCTATCTGTCCCTGTTTCTGCGTGTCCAGACCAGACTCCGTCTCTGTCTGGAACTCCCCTCTCTAACCCTGCCTCAGCCCCAGTTTATGTAGGGGAAGTTCTTCCCCTCCCAGGACTGGGCAGGAGGTGTGGCATGCTTAGGATTCCTGCCCAGGAGACCTCCCACCTGCTCTCAGACATAACATTGCTATTACTGTGGAAACCAGACCCCTGGGGTGCCACATATACAGTACAGGAGAGCAATGGATTCACAGGACAGGAGAGCACTGGATATACAGGACAGGGGAGCTCTGGATATACAGGACAGGAGAGCACTGGATATACAGGACAGGAGAGCTCTGGATATACAGGACAGGAGAGCTATGGATATACAGGACAGGAGAGCTCTGGATAAACAGGACAGGAGAGCACTGGATATACAGGACAGGAGAGCTCTGGATATACAGGACAGGAGAGCTATGGATATACAGGACAGGAGAGCACTGGATATACAGGACAGGAGAGCTCTGGATATACAGGACAGGAGAGCTCTGGATATACAGGACAGGAGAGCTCTGGATATACAGCACAGGAGAGCTCTGGATATACAGGACAGGAGAGCTCTGGATATACAGGACAGGAGAGCTCTGGATATACGGGACAGGGGAGCTCTGGATATACAGGACAGGAGAGCTCTGGATATACAGGACAGGAGAGCTCTGGATATACGGGACAGGAGAGCTCTGGATATACGGGACAGGAGATCTCTGGATATACAGGACAGGAGAGCTCTGGGTATACAGGACTGGAGATCTCTGGATATACAGGACAGGAGAGCTCTGGATATACAGGACAAGAGAGCTCTGGATATACAGGACAGGAGAGCTCTGGATATACAGGACAGGAGATCTCTGTTTATACAGGACAGGAGATCTCTGGATATACAGGACAGGAGAGCTCTGGGTATACAGGACTGGAGATCTCTGGATATACAGGACAGGAGAGCTCTGGATATACAGGACAAGAGAGCACTGGATATACAGGAGAGGAGATCTCTGGATATACAGTACAGGAGAGCAATGGATTCACAGGACAGGAGAGCACTGGATATACAGGACAGGGGAGCTCTGGATATACAGGACAGGAGAGCACTGGATATACAGGACAGGAGAGCTCTGGATATACAGGACAGGGGAGCTCTGGATATACAGGACAGAAGAGCTCTGGATATACAGGACAGGAGAGCCCTGGATATACAAGACAGGTGAGCTCTGGATATACAGGACAGGAGAGCTCTGGATATACAGGACAGGAGAGCTCTGGATATACAGGACAGGAGAGCACTGGATATACTGGACAGGAGAGCTCTGGCTCTACAGGACAGGAGAGCACTGCATGTACAGGACAGGAGAGCTCTGGATATACAAGACAGGAGAGCTCTGGATATACAGGACAGGAGAGCTCTGGATATGCAGGACAGGGGAGCTCTGGATATACAGGACAGGAGAGCTCTGGATATACAGGACAGGAGAGCTCTGGATATACAGGACAGGAGAGCACTGGATATACAAGACAGGTGAGCTCTGGATATACAGGACAGGAGAGATCTGGATATACAGGACAGGAGAGCACTGGATATACAGGACAGGGGAGCTCTGGATATACAGGACAGGAGAGCTATGGATATACAGGACAGGAGATCTCTGGATATACAGGACAGGAGAGCTATGGATATACAGGACAGGAGATCTCTGGATATACAGGACAGGTGAGCTCTGGATTTACAGGACAGGAGAGCTCTGGATATACAGGACAGGAGAGCTCTGGATATACAGGACAGGAGAACTCTGGATATACAGGACAAGAGAGCACTGGATTCACAGGACAGGAGAGCACTGGATATACAGGAGAGGAGATCTCTGGATATATGACTCGCCCCCTGGGCCAGTGCTGCAGTGCGGCGCGCGTGCGCGCGGGGGATACCCAGAGCCGGATCCGATGGGGGTAGTAGTCTTCGTGTGGCGGTGACCCGGTCCGCGCCCAGGGTGGTCAAACTAAGTGGCAGTTATTGGTATGATGGTATTAGTGTCCGACTACGCCACCCGTTGAATGCGGCTATGAAACCGCCGCTGCAGGGCAGACCGCTGAGGCCGGTGGTATAGGTGTGCAGCAATGTTGATATAACCCCCAACGGGAGAGGTATGGCCTCAGGGCAGCGGATGTGGGTGATGTTGGGAGTGATGGTGTGGATGTCCCAGCACTAACGGTGCGACAAGGAAGCACGGAGACGCGAGGGTACAGTTCAGGGCCTTTACTGATGGTACAAGGCAAATTCCCCCGGGAGTACTGGCTAGTAGTTGGGGCCTGGTTAGTCTGCGAGTAAGCCGGAGTTCCCCTGGCCAGGTGGAGTTGTAGGCCTTCCCGTTAGTCTGTACCCTTCCTGGCTACCCTGCTTTCAGCGGTTACAAGTAGCCCACGTCCCTGGGTATACCGTGTGGTGCTCACCCGTATGGCTGGTGACCTGGGGCCTCCTGTTAGCCTCCGCTCCGGGATGGCGGTGCTGGTCCCTTCGTTGTGACTGAGCCTCCGGGCTTTTATGGCCAGAGGACCTGGAATCCCCTGCCGGATGGATTCTGCTGCTGGGTATATCTTAGTCCCCACAGCCTCGGACTCCTGTGTCCGGTTTTAGTACCTTCTCCCAGGGCGAGCTCTGCACGGCTCCAGCCCCTGGCGCTTCTCCTTGGCTCCTACAGAGCTCCTGATGTCTATCTGTCCCTGTTTCTGCGTGTCCAGACCAGACTCCGTCTCTGTCTGGAACTCCCCTCTCTAACCCTGCCTCAGCCCCAGTTTATGTAGGGGAAGTTCTTCCCCTCCCAGGACTGGGCAGGAGGTGTGGCATGCTTAGGATTCCTGCCCAGGAGACCTCCCACCTGCTCTCAGACATAACATTGCTATTACTGTGGAAACCAGACCCCTGGGGTGCCACATATACAGTACAGGAGAGCAATGGATTCACAGGACAGGAGAGCACTGGATATACAGGACAGGGGAGCTCTGGATATACAGGACAGGAGAGCACTGGATATACAGGACAGGAGAGCTCTGGATATACAGGACAGGAGAGCTATGGATATACAGGACAGGAGAGCTCTGGATAAACAGGACAGGAGAGCACTGGATATACAGGACAGGAGAGCTCTGGATATACAGGACAGGAGAGCTATGGATATACAGGACAGGAGAGCACTGGATATACAGGACAGGAGAGCTCTGGATATACAGGACAGGAGAGCTCTGGATATACAGGACAGGAGAGCTCTGGATATACAGCACAGGAGAGCTCTGGATATACAGGACAGGAGAGCTCTGGATATACAGGACAGGAGAGCTCTGGATATACGGGACAGGGGAGCTCTGGATATACAGGACAGGAGAGCTCTGGATATACAGGACAGGAGAGCTCTGGATATACGGGACAGGAGAGCTCTGGATATACGGGACAGGAGATCTCTGGATATACAGGACAGGAGAGCTCTGGGTATACAGGACTGGAGATCTCTGGATATACAGGACAGGAGAGCTCTGGATATACAGGACAAGAGAGCTCTGGATATACAGGACAGGAGAGCTCTGGATATACAGGACAGGAGATCTCTGTTTATACAGGACAGGAGATCTCTGGATATACAGGACAGGAGAGCTCTGGGTATACAGGACTGGAGATCTCTGGATATACAGGACAGGAGAGCTCTGGATATACAGGACAAGAGAGCACTGGATATACAGGAGAGGAGATCTCTGGATATACAGTACAGGAGAGCAATGGATTCACAGGACAGGAGAGCACTGGATATACAGGACAGGGGAGCTCTGGATATACAGGACAGGAGAGCACTGGATATACAGGACAGGAGAGCTCTGGATATACAGGACAGGGGAGCTCTGGATATACAGGACAGAAGAGCTCTGGATACACAGGACAGGAGAGCCCTGGATATACAAGACAGGTGAGCTCTGGATATACAGGACAGGAGAGCTCTGGATATACAGGACAGGAGAGCTCTGGATATACAGGACAGGAGAGCACTGGATATACTGGACAGGAGAGCTCTGGCTCTACAGGACAGGAGAGCACTGCATGTACAGGACAGGAGAGCTCTGGATATACAAGACAGGAGAGCTCTGGATATACAGGACAGGAGAGCTCTGGATATGCAGGACAGGGGAGCTCTGGATATACAGGACAGGAGAGCTCTGGATATACAGGACAGGAGAGCTCTGGATATACAGGACAGGAGAGCACTGGATATACAGGACAGGGGAGCTCTGGATATACAGGACAGGAGATCTCTGGATATACAGGACAGGAGAGCTATGGATATACAGGACAGGAGAGCTCTGGATATACAGGACAGGAGAGCTCTGGATATACAGGACAGGAGAGCACTGGATATACAGGACAGGGGAGCTCTGGATATACAGGACAGGAGATCTCTGGATATACAGGACAGGAGAGCTATGGATATACAGGACAGGAGATCTCTGGATATACAGGACAGGTGAGCTCTGGATTTACAGGACAGGAGAGCTCTGGATATACAGGACAGGAGAGCTCTGGATATACAGGACAGGAGAACTCTGGATATACAGGACAAGAGAGCACTGGATTCACAGGACAGGAGAGCACTGGATATACAGGAGAGGAGATCTCTGGATATATGACTCGCCCCCTGGGCCAGTGCTGCAGTGCGGCGCGCGTGCGCGCGGGGGATACCCAGAGCCGGATCCGATGGGGGTAGTAGTCTTCGTGTGGCGGTGACCCGGTCCGCGCCCAGGGTGGTCAAACTAAGTGGCAGTTATTGGTATGATGGTATTAGTGTCCGACTACGCCACCCGTTGAATGCGGCTATGAAACCGCCGCTGCAGGGCAGACCGCTGAGGCTGGTGGTATAGGTGTGCAGCAATGTTGATATAACCCCCAACGGGAGAGGTATGGCCTCAGGGCAGCGGATGTGGGTGATGTTGGGAGTGATGGTGTGGATGTCCCAGCACTAACGGTGCGACAAGGAAGCACGGAGACGCGAGGGTACAGTTCAGGGCCTTTACTGATGGTACAAGGCAAATTCCCCCGGGAGTACTGGCTAGTAGTTGGGGCCTGGTTAGTCTGCGAGTAAGCCGGAGTTCCCCTGGCCAGGTGGAGTTGTAGGCCTTCCCGTTAGTCTGTACCCTTCCTGGCTACCCTGCTTTCAGCGGTTACAAGTAGCCCACGTCCCTGGGTATACCGTGTGGTGCTCACCCGTATGGCTGGTGACCTGGGGCCTCCTGTTAGCCTCCGCTCCGGGATGGCGGTGCTGGTCCCTTCGTTGTGACTGAGCCTCCGGGCTTTTATGGCCAGAGGACCTGGAATCCCCTGCCGGATGGATTCTGCTGCTGGGTATATCTTAGTCCCCACAGCCTCGGACTCCTGTGTCCGGTTTTAGTACCTTCTCCCAGGGCGAGCTCTGCACGGCTCCAGCCCCTGGCGCTTCTCCTTGGCTCCTACAGAGCTCCTGATGTCTATCTGTCCCTGTTTCTGCGTGTCCAGACCAGACTCCGTCTCTGTCTGGAACTCCCCTCTCTAACCCTGCCTCAGCCCCAGTTTATGTAGGGGAAGTTCTTCCCCTCCCAGGACTGGGCAGGAGGTGTGGCATGCTTAGGATTCCTGCCCAGGAGACCTCCCACCTGCTCTCAGACATAACATTGCTATTACTGTAGAAACCAGACCCCTGGGGTGCCACATATACAGTACAGGAGAGCAATGGATTCACAGGACAGGAGAGCACTGGATATACAGGACAGGGGAGCTCTGGATATACAGGACAGGAGAGCACTGGATATACAGGACAGGAGAGCTCTGGATATACAGGACAGGAGAGCTATGGATATACAGGACAGGAGAGCTCTGGATAAACAGGACAGGAGAGCACTGGATATACAGGACAGGAGAGCTCTGGATATACAGGACAGGAGAGCTATGGATATACAGGACAGGAGAGCACTGGATATACAGGACAGGAGAGCTCTGGATATACAGGACAGGAGAGCTATGGATATACAGGACAGGAGAGCTCTGGATATACAGGACAGGGGAGCTCTGGATATACAGGACAGGAGAGCCCTGGATATACAAGACAGGTGAGCTCTGGATATACAGGACAGGAGAGCTCTGGATATACAGGACAGGAGAGCTCTGGATATACAGGACAGGAGAGCACTGGATATACTGGACAGGAGAGCACTGCATGTACAGGACAGGAGAGCTCTGGATATACAAGACAGGAGAGCTCTGGATATACAGGACAGGAGAGCTCTGGATATACAGGACAGGGGAGCTCTGGATATACAGGACAGGAGAGCTCTGGATATACAGGACAGGAGAGCTCTGGATATACAGGACAGGAGAGCACTGGATATACAAGACAGGTGAGCTCTGGATATACAGGACAGGAGAGATCTGGATATACAGGACAGGAGAGCACTGGATATACAGGACAGGGGAGCTCTGGATATACAGGACAGGAGAGCTATGGATATACAGGACAGGAGATCTCTGGATATACAGGACAGGAGAGCTCTGGATATACAGGACAGGAGAACTCTGGATATACAGGACAAGAGAGCACTGGATTCACAGGACAGGAGAGCACTGGATATACAGGACAGGAGAGATCTGGATATACAGGACAGGAGAGCACTGGATATACAGGACAGGGGAGCTCTGGATATACAGGACAGGAGAGCTATGGATATACAGGACAGGAGATCTCTGGATATACAGGACAGGAGAGCTCTGGATATACAGGACAGGAGAGCACTGGATATACAGGACAGGAGATCTCTGGATATACAGGACAGGTGAGCTCTGGATTTACAGGACAGGAGAGCTCTGGATATACAGGACAGGAGAGCTCTGGATATACAGGACAGGAGAACTCTGGATATACAGGACAAGAGAGCACTGGATTCACAGGACAGGAGAGCACTGGATATACAGGAGAGGAGATCTCTGGATATATGACTCGCCACCTGGGCCAGTGCTGCAGTGCGGCGCGCGTGCGCGCGGGGGATACCCGGAGCCGGATCCGATGGGGGTAGTAGTCTTCGTGTGGCGGTGACCCGGTCCGCGCCCAGGGTGGTCAAACTAAGTGGCAGTTATTGGTATGATGGTATTAGTGTCCGACTACGCCACCCGTTGAATGCGGCTATGAAACCGCCGCTGCAGGGCAGACCGCTGAGGCTGGTGGTATAGGTGTGCAGCAATGTTGATATAACCCCCAACGGGAGAGGTATGGCCTCAGGGCAGCGGATGTGGGTGATGTTGGGAGTGATGGTGTGGATGTCCCAGCACTAACGGTGCGACAAGGAAGCACGGAGACGCGAGGGTACAGTTCAGGGCCTTTACTGATGGTACAAGGCAAATTCCCCCGGGAGTACTGGCTAGTAGTTGGGGCCTGGTTAGTCTGCGAGTAAGCCGGAGTTCCCCTGGCCAGGTGGAGTTGTAGGCCTTCCCGTTAGTCTGTACCCTTCCTGGCTACCCTGCTTTCAGCGGTTACAAGTAGCCCACGTCCCTGGGTATACCGTGTGGTGCTCACCCGTATGGCTGGTGACCTGGGGCCTCCTGTTAGCCTCCGCTCCGGGATGGCGGTGCTGGTCCCTTCGTTGTGACTGAGCCTCCGGGCTTTTATGGCCAGAGGACCTGGAATCCCCTGCCGGATGGATTCTGCTGCTGGGTATATCTTAGTCCCCACAGCCTCGGACTCCTGTGTCCGGTTTTAGTACCTTCTCCCAGGGCGAGCTCTGCACGGCTCCAGCCCCTGGCGCTTCTCCTTGGCTCCTACAGAGCTCCTGATGTCTATCTGTCCCTGTTTCTGCGTGTCCAGACCAGACTCCGTCTCTGTCTGGAACTCCCCTCTCTAACCCTGCCTCAGCCCCAGTTTATGTAGGGGAAGTTCTTCCCCTCCCAGGACTGGGCAGGAGGTGTGGCATGCTTAGGATTCCTGCCCAGGAGACCTCCCACCTGCTCTCAGACATAACATTGCTATTACTGTGGAAACCAGACCCCTGGGGTGCCACATATACAGTACAGGAGAGCAATGGATTCACAGGACAGGAGAGCACTGGATATACAGGACAGGGGAGCTCTGGATATACAGGACAGGAGAGCACTGGATATACAGGACAGGAGAGCTCTGGATATACAGGACAGGAGAGCTATGGATATACAGGACAGGAGAGCACTCGATATACAGGACAGGAGAGCTCTGTTTATACAGGACAGCAGAGCTCTGGATATACAGGACAGGAGAGCACTGGATATACAGGACAGGAGAGCTCTGGAAATACAGGACAGGAGAACTCTAGTTATACAGGACAGGGGAGCTCTGGATCTACAGGACAGGAGAGCACTGGATATACAGGACAGGAGAGCTCTGGATATACAGGACAGGGGAGCTCTGGACATACAGGACAGGAGAGCACTGGAAATACAGGACAGGAGAGCTCTGGATATACAGGACAGGGGAGCTCTGGATATACAGGACAGGAGAACACTGGATATACAGGACAGGAGAGCTCTGGATATACAGGACAGGAGAGCTCTGGATATACAGGACAGAGAAGCGCTGGATATACAGGACAGGAGAGCTCTGGATATACAGGACAGGAGAGCTCTGGATATACAGGACAGGAGAACACTGGATATACAGGACAGGAGAGCTCTGTATATACAGGACAGAAGAGCTCTGGATATACAGGACAGGAGAGCACTGGCTATACAGGACAGGAGAGCACTGGATATACGGGACAGGAGAGCTCTGGATATACAGGACAGGAGAGCTTTGGATATACAGGACAGGAGAGCTCTGGTTATACAGTACAGCAGAGCTCTGGATATACAGGACAGGAGAGCACTGGATATACAGGACAGGAGAGCTCTGGTTATACAGGACAGGAGAGCTCTGGATATACGGGACAGGTGAGCTCTAGATATACAGGACAGTAGATCTCTGGATATACAGGACAGTAGAGCTCTGGATATACAGGACTGGAGATCTCTGGATATACAGGACAGGGGAGCTCTGGATATACAGGACAGGAGAGCTCTGGATATACAGGACAAGAAAGATATGGATATACAGTACAGGAGAGCTCTGAAAATACAGGACAAGAAAGATCTGGATATACAGTACAGGAGAGCTCTGGATATACGGGACAGGTGAACTCTAGATATACAGGACAGGAGATCTCTGGATATACAGGACAGGAGAGCTCTGGATATACAGGACTGGAGATCTCTGGATATACAGGACAGGAGAGCTCTGGATATACAGGACAGGAGAGCACTGGATATACAGGACAAGAGAGCACTGGATATACAAGACAGGAGAGCTCTGGATAAACAGGACAGGAGAGCACTGGATATACAGGACAGGAGAGCTCTGGATATACAGGACAGAGGAGCTCTGAATATACAGGACAGAAGAGCTCTGGATATACAGGACAGAAGAGCTCTGGATATACAGGACAGGAGAGCTCTGGATATACAGGACAGGAGAGCACTGGATATACAGGACAGGAGAGCTCTGGTTATACAGGACAGGAGAGCTCTGGATATACAGGACAGGAGAGCTCTGGATATACAGGACAGGAGAGCTCTGGAAATACAGGACAAGAAAGATCTGGATATACAGTACAGGAGAGCTCTGGATATACGGGACAGGAGAGCTCTGGATATACAGGACTGGAGATCTCTGGATATACAGGACAGGGGAGCACTGGATATACAGGACAGGAGAGCTCTTGTTATACAGGACACGAGAGCTCTGGATATACAGGACAGGAGAGCTCTGGATATACAGGACAGCAGAGCACTGGATATACAGGACAGGAGAGCACTGGATATACAGGACAAGAGAGCTCTGAATATACAGGACAGGAGAGCTTTGGATATACAGGACAGAAGAGCTCTGGATATACAGGACAGGAGAGCTCTGGATATACAGGAGAGGAGAGCTCTGCATATACAGGACAGGAGAGCTTTGGATATACAGGACAGAAGAGCTCTGGATATACAGGACAGGAGAGCTCTGGTTATACAGGAAAGGAAAGCTCTGCATATACAGGACAGGAGAGCTCTGGATATACAGGACAGGAGAGCTCTGGATATACAGGACAAGAGAGCTCTGAATATACAGGACAGGAGAGCTCTTGTTATACAGGACAGGAGAGCACTGGATATACAGGACAAGAGAGCTCTGAATTTACAGGACAGGAGAGCTCTTGATATACAGGACAGTAGAGCTCTGGATATACAGGACAGGAGAGCTCTGGATATACAGGACAGGAGAGCTCTGGATATACAGGACAAGAGAGCTCTGAATATACATGACAGGAGAGCTCTTGTTATACAGGACAGTAGAGCTCTGGATATAAAGGACAGAAGAGCTCTGGATATACAGGACAGGAAAGCTCTGGATATACAGGACAGGAGAGCTCTGGTTATACAGGAAAGGAGAGCTCTGCATATACAGGACAGGAGAGCTCTGGATATACAGGACAGGAGAGCTCTGGATATACAGGACAAGAGAGCTCTGAATATACAGGACAGGAGAGCTCTTGTTATACAGGACAGGAGAGCACTGGATATACAGGACAAGAGAGCTCTGAATTTACAGGACAGGAGAGCTCTTGATATACAGGACAGTAGAGCTCTGGATATACAGGACAGGAGAGCTCTGGATATACAGGACAGGAGAGCTCTGGATATACAGGACAAGAGAGCTCTGAATATACATGACAGGAGAGCTCTGGATATACAGGACAGGAGAGCTCTTGTTATACAGGACAGTAGAGCTCTGGATATAAAGGACAGAAGAGCTCTGGATATACAGGACAGGAGAGCACTGGATATACAAGACAGGAGAGCTCTGTTTATACAGGACAGCAGAGCTCTGGATATACAGGACAGGAGAGCACTGGATATACAGGACAGGAGAGCTCTGGATATACAGGACAGGAGAGCTCTGTTTATACAGGACAGCAGAGCTCTGGATATACAGGACAGGAGAGCACTGGATATACAGGACAGTAGAGCTCTGGATATACAGGACAGGGGAGCGCTGGATATACAGCACAGGAGAGCTCTGGATATACAGGACAGGGGAGCTCTGGATATACAGGACAGGAGAGCTCTGGATATACAGGACAGGAGAGCTCTGGATATACAGGACAGGAGAGCTCTGGATATACAGGACAGGGGAGCTCTGGATATTCAGGACAGGAGAGCTCTGGATATACAGGACAGGAGAGCTCTGGATATACAGGACAGGAGAGCTCTGGATATACAGGACAGGAGAACTCTGGATATAAAGGACAGAAGAGATCTGGATATACAGGACAGGAGAGCTCTGGCTATTCAGGACAGGAGAGCTCTGGATATACAGGACAGGAGAGCTCTGGATATACAGGACAAGAGAGAGCTCTGGATATACAGGACAGGAGAGCTCTAGATATACAGGACAGGAGAGCTCTGGATATACAGGACAAGAGAGCTTTGGATATACAGGACAGAAGAGCTCTGGATATACAGGACAGGAGAGCTCTGGCTATACAGGACAGGAGAGCACTGGATATACAGGACAGGAGAGCTCCGGATATACAGGACAGGAGAGCTCCGGATATACAGGAAAGGAGAGCTCTGTATATACAGGACAGGTGAGCTCTGTATATACAGGACAGGTGAGCTCTGGATATACAGAACAGAAGAGCTCTGAATATACAGGAAAGGAGAGCAATGGATATACAGGACAGGTGAGCTCTGGATATACAGAACAGAAGAGCACTGGATATACAGGACAGGGGAGCTCTGGATATACAGGACAGGAGAGCTCTGTATATACAGGACAGGTGAGCTCTGGATATACAGAACAGAAGAGCTCTGAATATACAGGAAAGGAGAGCAATGGATATACAGGACAGGTGAGCTCTGGATATACAGAACAGAAGAGCACTGGATATACAGGACAGGGGAGCTCTGGATATACAGGACAGGGGAGCTCTGGATATACAGGACAGGAGATCTCTGGATATCCAGGACAAGAGAGCTCTGTATATACAGGACGGTTAATCTCTGGATATACAGGACAGGTGATCTCTGGATATACAGGACAGGAGAGCTCTGTATATACAGGACAGGTGAGCTCTCGATATACAGGACAGGAGAGCTCTGGATATACAGGACAGGTGATCTCTGGATATACAGGACAGGAGAGCTCTGGATATACAGGACAAGAGAGCACTGGATATACAGGACAGGAGAGCTCTGGATATATATTACAGGAGAGCAGTGGATATACAGGACAGTAGAGCTCTGGATATACAATACAAGAGAGCACTGGATATACAGGACAGGAGAGCACTGGATATACAGGACAGGAGAGCTCTGGATATACAGGACAGCAGAGCACTGGATATACAGGACAGGAGAGCTCTGGATATACAGGACAGGAGAGCACTGGATATACAGGATAGGAGAGCTCGGGATATACAGGACAGGAGAGCTCTGGATTTACAGGACAGGAGAGCTCTGGATATACAGGACAGGAGAGCAGAGCTCTGGATATACAGGACAGGAGAGCTCTGGATATACAGGACAGGAGAGCTCTGGATATACAGGACAGGAGAGCTCTGGATATACAGGACAGGAGAGCTCAGGATGTACAGGACAGGAGAGCAGAGCTCTGGATATACAGGACAGGAGAGCGCTGGATATACAGGACAGGAGAGCTCTGGATACACAGGACAGGAGAGCTCTGGATATACAGGACAGGAGAGCACTGGATGTACAGGACAGGAGAGCAGAGCTCTGGATATACAGGACAGGAGACCGCTGGATATACAGGACAGGAGAGCTCTGGATATACAAGACAGGGGAGCTCTGGATATGCAGGACAGCAGAGCACTGGATATACAGGACAGGGGAGCTCTGAATATACAGGACAGGGGAGCTCTAGATATACTGGACAGGAGATCTCTGGATATAAAGGACAAGAGAGCTCTGGATATACAGGACAGGAGAGCACTGGATATACAGGATAGGAGAGCTCGGGATATACAGGACAGGAGAGCTCTGGATATACAGGACAGGAGAGCTCTGGATATACAGGAAAGGAGAGCTCTGGATATACAGGACAGGGGAGCGCTGGATATACAGGACAGGAGAGCTCTGTATATACAGGACAGAAGAGCTCTGGATATACAGGACAGAAAAGCTCTGGATATACAGGACAGGAGAGCTCTGGATATACAGGACAAGAGAGCTCTGGATATACAGGACAGGAGAGCTCTGGATATACAGGACAGGAGATCTCTGTTTATACAGGACAGGAGAGCACTGGATATACAGGACAGGAGAGCTCTGGATATAAAGTACAGGAGAGCTCTGGATATACAGGACAGGAGAGCTCTGGGTATACAGGACAGGAGAGCACTGGATATACAGGACAGGAGAGCTCTGGATATACAGGACAGGAGAGCTCTGGATATACAGGACAGGAGATCTCTGTTTATACAGGACAGGAGAGCACTGGATATACAGGACAGGAGAGCTCTGGATATAAAGTACAGGAGAGCTCTGGATATACAGGACAGGAGAGCTCTGGGTATACAGGACAGGAGAGCTCTGGATATACAGGACAGGAGAGCTCTGGGTATACAGGACAGGAGAGCACTGGATATACAGGACAGGAGAGCTCTGGATATACAGGACAGGAGAGCTCTGGGTATACAGGACTGGAGATCTCTGGATATACAGGACAGGAGAGCTCTGGATATACAGGACAAGAGAGCTCTGGATATACAGGACAGGAGAGCTCTGGATATACAGGACAGGAGATCTCTGTTTATACAGGACAGGAGAGCACTGGATATACAGGACAGGAGATCTCTGTTTATACAGGACAGGAGAGCACTGGATATACAGGACAAGAGAGCTCTGGATATACAGGACAGGAGAGCTCTGGATATACAGGACAAGAGAGCACTGGATATACAGGACAGGAGAGCACTGGATATACAGGACAAGAGAGCACTGGATATACAGGACAGGAGAGCACTGGATATACAGGACAGCAGAGCTCTGGATATACAGGACAGGAGAGCTCTGGATATACAGGACGGGAGATCTCTGGATATACAGGACAGGAGAGCACTGAATATACAGGACAGGAGAGCTCTGGATATACAGGACAGGAGAGCACTGGATATACAGGACAGGAGAGCTCTGGATATACAGGACAGGAGATCTCTGTTTATACAGGACAGGAGAGCACTGGATATACAGGACAAGAGAGCTCTGGATATACAAGACAGGAGAGCTCTTGTTATACAGGACAGTAGAGCTCTGGATATAAAGGACAGGAGATCTCTGTTTATACAGGACAGGAGAGCACTGGATATACAGGACAGGAGAGCTCTGGATATACAGGACAAGAGAGCTCTGTATATACAGGACGGGTAATCTCTGGATATACAGGACAGGAGAGCTCTGGATATACAGTACAGGTGATCTCTGGATATACAGGACAGGAGAGCTCTGGATATACAGGACAGGAGAGCTCTGGATATACAGGACAGGTGAGCTCTCGATATACAGGACAGGAGAGCTCTGGATATACAGGACAGGAGAGCTCTGGATATACAGAACAGGAGAGCTCTGGATATACAAGACAGGAGAGCTCTGGAAATACAGGACAGGAGACCTCTAGATATTCAGGACAGGAGAGCTCTGGATATACAGGACAAGAGAGCACTGGATATACAGGACAGGAGAGCTCTGGATATACAGGACAGGAGAGCACTGGATATACAGGACAGGAGAGCAGAGCTCTGGATATACAGGACAGGAGAGCTCTGGATATACAGGACAGGAGAGCTCTGGATATACAGGACAGGAGAGCTCTGGATATACAGGACAGGAGAGCTGTGGATATACAGTACAAGAGAGCTCTGGATATACAGGACAGGAGATCTCTGGATATACAAGACAGCAGAGCACTGGATATACAGGACAGGAGAGCACTGGATATACAGGACAGGAGATCTCTGGATATACAAGACAGCAGAGCACTGGATATACAGGACAGGAGAGCTCTGGATATACAGGACAGGAGAGCACTGGATATACAGGATAGGAGAGCTCGGGATATACAGGGCAAGAGAGCTCTGGATATACATTACAGGAGAGCACTGGATATACAGGATAGGAGAGCTCGGGATATACAGGACAGGAGAGCACTGGATATACAGGACAGGAGAGCTCTGGATATACAGGACAGGAGAGCTCTGGATATACAGGACAGGAGAGCAGAGCTCTGGATATACAGGACAGGAGAGCTCTGGATATACAGGACAGGAGAGCTCTGGATATACAGGACAGGAGAGCTTTGGATATACAGGACAGGAGAGCTCTGGATGTACAGGACAAGAGAGCAGAGCTCTGGATATACAGGACAGGAGAGCAGAGCTCTGGATATACAGGACAGGAGAGCAGAGCTCTGGATATACAGGACAGGAGAGCTCTGGATATACAGGACAGGAGAGCTCTGGATATACAGGACAGGAGAGCTCTGGATATACAGGACAGAGGAGCTCTGGATATACAGGACAGCAGAGCTCTGGATATACAGGACAGGGGAGCTCTGGATATACAGGACAGGGGAGCTCTAGATATACTGGACAGGAGATCTCTGGATATAAAGGACAAGAGAGCTCTGGATATACAGGACAGGAGAGCTCTGGATATACAGGACAGGGGAGCTCTGGATATACAGGACAATAGAGCACTGGATATACAGGACAGGAGAGCACTGGATATACAGGACAGGAGAGCTCTGGATATACAGGACAGGAGAGCACTGGATATACAGGACAGGAGAGCTCGGGATATACAGGACAGGAGAGCTCTGGATATACAGGACAGGAGAGCTCTGGATATACAGGACAGGAGAGCTCTGGATATACAGGACAGGGGAGCGCTGGATATACAGGACAGGAGAGCTCTGGATATACAGGACAAGAGAGCTCTGGATATACAGGACAGGAGAGCTCTGGATATACAGGACTGGAGGTCTCTGGATATACAGGACAGGAGAGCACTGGATATACAGGACAGGAGAGCTCTGGATATACAGGACAGGAGAGCTCTGGATATACAGGACAAGAGAGCTCTGGATATACAGGATAGGAGAGCTCTGGATATACAGGACAGGAGATCTCTGTTTATACAGGACAGGAGAGCACTGGATATACAGGACAAGAGAGCTCTGGATATACAGGACAGGAGAGCTCTGGATATACAGGACTGGAGATCTCTGTTTATACAGGACAGGAGAGCACTGGATATACAGGACAGGAGAGCGCTGGATATACAGGACAAGAGAGCTCTGGATATACAGGACAGTAGAGCTCTGGATATACAGGACAGAAGAACTCTGGATATACGGGACAGAAAAGCTCTGTATATACAGGACAGGAGAGCTCTGGATATACAGGACAATAGAGCTCTAGATATACAGGACTGGAGATCTCTGGATATACAGGACAGGAGAGCTCTGGATATACAGGACAGGAGAGCTCTGGATATACAGGACTGGAGATCTCTGGATATACAGGACAGGAGAGCACTGCATATACAGGACAGGAGAGCTCTGGATATACAGGACAGGAGAGCTCTGGATATACAGGACAAGAGAGCTCTGGATATACAGGACAGGAGAGCTCTGGATATACAGGACTGGAGATCTCTGTTTATACAGGACAGGAGAGCACTGGATATACAGGACAGGGGAGCTCTGGATATACAGGACAGGAGAGCTCTGGATATACAGGACAGGAGAGCACTGGATATACAGGACAGGAGAGCTCTGGATATACAGGACAGGGGAGCGCTGGATATACAGGACAGAAGAGCTCTGGATATACAGGACAGAAAATCTCTGAATATACAGGACAGGAGAGCTCTGGATATACAGGACAGGAGAGCTCTGGATATACAGGACAGAAGAGCTCTGGATATACAGGACAAGAGAGCTCTTAATATACAGGACAGGAGAGCTCTGGATATACAGGACAAGAGAGCTCTTAATATACAGGACAGGAGAGCTCTGGATATACAGGACAGGAGAGCTCTGGATATACAGGACAGGAAAGCTCTGAATATACAGGACAAGAGAGCTCTGGATATACAGGACAGGAGAGCTCTGGATATACAGGACAGGAGAGCTCTGGATATACAGGACAGGAGAGCTCTGTTTATACAGGACAGCAGACCTCTGGATATACAGGACAGTAGAGCACTGGATATACAGGACAGGAGAGCTCTGGATATACAGGACAGGAGAGCTCTGGATATACAGGACAGGAGAGCACTTGTTATACAGGACAGGAGAGCTCTGGATATACAGGACAGGAGAGCACTGGATATACAGGACAGGAGAGCTCTGGATATACAGGACAGGAGAGCTCTGGATATACAGGACAGGAGAGCTCTGGATATACAGGACAGGAGAGCACTGGATATACAGGACAGGAGAGCTCTGTTTATACAGGACAGGAGAGCTCTGGTTATTAAGGGCAGCAGAGCACTGTATATACAGGACAGGAGACCTCTGGATATACAGGACAGGAGAGCTCTGGATATACAGGACAGGAGAGCACTGGATATACAGGACAGGAGAGCTCTGGATATACAGGACAGGAGAGCTCTGGATATACAGGACAGGAGAGCACTGGATATACAGGACAGGAGAGCTCTGGATATACAGGATAGGGGAGCTCTGGATATACGGGACAGGAGAGCACATGATATACAGGACAGGAGAGCTCTGGATATACAGGACAGGAGAGCACTGGATATACAGGACAGGAGAGCTCCGGATATACAGGACAGGAGAGCTCCGGATATACAGGAAAGGAGAGCTCTGGATATACAGGACAGGTGAGCTCTGGATATACAGAACAGAAGAGCTCTGAATATACAGGAAAGGAGAGCAATGGATATACAGGACAGGTGAGCTCTGGATATAAAGAACAGAAGAGCACTGGATATACAGGACAGGGGAGCTCTGGATATACAGGACAGGGGAGCTCTGGATATACAGGACAGGAGATCTCTGGATATACAGGACAAGAGAGCTCTGTATATACAGGACGGGTTATCTCTGGATATACAGGACAGGTGATCTCTGGATATACAGGACAGGAGAGCTCTGGATATACAGGACAGGAGAGCTCTGGATATACAGGACAGGTGAGCTCTCGATATACAGGACAGTAGAGCTCTGGATATACAGGACAGGAGAGCTCTGGATGTACAGCACAGGAGAGCTCTGGATATACAGGACAGGACAGCTCTGTATATACAGGACAGGTGAGCTCTCGATATACAGGACAGGAGAGCTCTGTATATACAGGACAGGAGACCTCTAGATATACAGGACAGGAGAGCTCTGGATATACAGGACAAGAGAGCACTGGATATACAGGACAGGAGAGCTCTGGATATATATTACAGGAGAGCAGTGGATATACAGGACAGGTGAGCTCTCGATATACAGGACAGGAGAGCTCTGTATATACAGGACAGGAGACCTCTCGATATACAAGACAGGAGAGCTCTGGATATACAGGACAGAAAAGCTCTGGATATACAGGACAGGAGAGCTCTGGATATACAATACAAGAGAGCACTGGATATACAGGACAGGAGAGCACTGGATATACAGGACAGGAGAGCTCTGGATATACAGGACAGCAGAGCACTGGATATACAGGACAGGAGAGCTCTGGATATACAGGACAGGAGAGCACTGGATATACAGGATAGGAGAGCTCGTGATATACAGGGCAAGAGAGCTCTGGATATACATTACAGGAGAGCACTGGATATACATGATAGGAGAGCTCGGGATATACAGGACAGGAGAGCTCTGGATATACAGGACAGGAGAGCTCTGGATATACAGGACAGGAGAGCTCTGTATATACAGGACAGGAGAGCAGAGCTCTGGATATACAGGACAGGAGAGCTCTGGATATACAGGACAGGAGAGCTCTGGATATACAGGACAGGAGAGCTCTGGATATACAAGACAGGGGAGCTCTGGATATAAAGGACAGCAGAGCACTGGATATACAGGACAGGGGAGCTCTGGATATACAGGACAGGGGAGCTCTAGATATACTGGACAGGAGAGCTCTGGATATAAAGGACAAGAGAGCTCTGGATATACAGGACAGGAGAGCACTGGATATACAGGATAGGAGAGCTCGGGATATACAGGACAGGAGATCTCTGTTTATATAGGACAGGAGAGCACTGGATATACAGGACAAGAGAGCTCTGGATATACAGGACAGGAGAGCACTGGATATACAGGATAGGAGAGCTCGGGATATACAGGACAGGAGAGCTCTGGATATACAGGACAGGAGAGCTCTGGATATACAGGACAGGAGAGCTCTGGATATACAGGAAAGGAGAGCTCTGGATATACAGGACAGGGGAGCGCTGGATATACAGGAGAGGAGAGCTCTGTATATACAGGACAGGAGAGCTCTGGGTATACAGGACTGGAGATCTCTGGATATACAGGACAGGAGAGCTCTGGATATACAGGACAAGAGAGCTCTGGATATACAGGACAGGAGAGCTCTGGATATACAGGACAGGAGATCTCTGTTTATACAGGACAGGAGAGCACTGGATATACAGGACAGGAGATCTCTGTTTATACAGGACAGGAGAGCACTGGATATACAGGACAAGAGAGCTCTGGATATACAGGACAGGAGAGCTCTGGATATACAGGACAAGAGAGCACTGGATATACAGGACAGGAGAGCACTGGATATACAGGACAAGAGAGCACTGGATATACAGGACAGGAGAGCACTGAATATACAGGACAGCAGAGCTCTGGATATACAGGACAGGAGAGCTCTGGGTATACAGGACTGGAGATCTCTGGATATACAGGACAGGAGAGCACTGGATATACAGGACAGGAGAGCTCTGGATATACAGGACAGGAGAGCACTGGATATACAGGACAGGAGAGCTCTGGATATACAGGACAGGAGATCTCTGTTTATACAGGACAGGAGAGCACTGGATATACAGGACAAGAGAGCTCTGGATATACAGGACAGGAGAGCTCTGGATATACAGGACAAGAGAGCTCTGGATATACAGGACAGGAGAGCTCTGGATATACAGGACAGGAGATCTCTGTTTATACAGGACAGGAGAGCACTGGATATACAGGACAAGAGAGCTCTGGATATACAGGACAGGAGAGCTCTGGATATACAGGACAAGAGAGCTCTGGATATACAGGACAGGAGAGCTCTGGATATACAGGACTGGAGATCTCTGTTTATACAGGACAGGAGGGCACTGGATATACAGGACAGGAGAGCTCTGGATATACAGGACAAGAGAGCTCTGTATATACAGGACGGGTAATCTCTGGATATACAGTACAGGTGATCTCTGGATATACAGGACAGGAGAGCTCTGGATATACAGGACAGGAGAGCTCTGGATATACAGCACAGGAGAGCTCTGGATATACAGGACAGGTGAGCTCTCGATATACAGGACAGGAGAGCTCTGGATATACAGGACAGGTGATCTCTGGATATACAGGACAGGAGAGCTCTGGAAATACAGGACAGGAGACCTCTAGATATTCAGGACAGGAGAGCTCTGGATATACAGGACAAGAGAGCACTGGATATATATTACAGGAGAGCTGTGGATATACAGTACAAGAGAGCACTGGATATACAGGACAGGAGAGCACTGGATATACAGGACAGGAGATCTCTGGATATACAAGACAGCAGAGCACTGGATATACAGGCCAGGAGAGATCTGGATATACAGGACAGGAGAGCACTGGATATACAGGATAGGAGAGCTCGGGATATACAGGGCAAGAGAGCTCTGGTTATACATTACAGGAGAGCACTGGATATACAGGATAGGAGAGCTCGGGATATACAGGACAGGAGAGCACTGGATATACAGGACAGGAGAGCTCTGGATATACAGGACAGGAGAGCTCTGGATACACAGGACAGGAGAGCAGAGCTCTGGATATACAGGACAGGAGAGCTCTGGATATACAGGACAGGAGAGCACTGGATATACAGGACAGGAGAGCTCTGGATATACAGGACAGGAGAGCTCTGGATATACAGCACAGGAGAGCTCTGGATATACAGGACAGGAGAGCTCTGGATGTACAGGACAAGAGAGCGCTGGATATACAGGACAGGAGAGCAGAGCTCTGGATATACAGGACAGGAGAGCTCTGGATATACAGGACAGGAGAGCTCTGGATATACAGGACAGGAGAGCTCTGGATACACAGGACAGGAGAGCTCTGGATATACAGGACAGGAGAGCTCTGGATATACAGGACAGGAGAGCTCTGGATATACAGGACAGGAGAGCTCTGGATGTACAGGACAAGAGAGCGCTGGATATACAGGACAGGAGAGCAGAGCTCTGGATATACAGGACAGGAGAGCTCTGGATATACAGGACAGGAGAGCTCTGGATATACAGGACAGGAGAGCTCTGGATACACAGGACAGGAGAGCTCTGGATATACAGGACAGGAGAGCTCTGGATATACAGGACAGGAGAGCTCTGGATATACAGGACAGGGGAGCTCTGGATATACACGACAGCAGAGCTCTGGATATACAGGACAGGGGAGCTCTGGATATACAGGACAGGGGAGCTCTGGATATACACGACAGCAGAGCTCTGGATATACAGGACAGGGGAGCTCTGGATATACAGGACAGGGGAGCTCTAGATATACTGGACAGGAGATCTCTGGATATAAAGGACAAGAGAGCTCTGGATATACAGGACAGGAGAGCTCTGGATATACAGGACAGGGGAGCTCTGGATATACAGGACAATAGAGCACTGGATATACAGGACAGGAGAGCACTGGATATACAGGACAGGAGAGCTCTGGATATACAGGACAGGAGAGCACTGGATATACAGGACAGGAGAGCTCGGGATATACAGGACAGGAGAGCTCTGGATATACAGGACAGGAGAGCTCTGGATATACAGGACAGGAGAGCTCTGGATATACAGGACAGGGGAGCGCTGGATATACAGGACAGGAGAGCTCTGTATATACAGGACAGAAGAGCTCTGGATATACAGGACAGAAAAGCTCTGGATATACAGGACAGGAGAGCTCTGGATATACAGGACAAGAGAGCTCTGGATATACAGGACAGGAGAGCTCTGCATATACAGGACAGGAGAGCACTGGATATACAGGACAGGAGAGCTCTGGATATACAGGACAGGAGAGCTCTGGATATACAGGACAGAAAATCTCTGGATATACAGGACAGAAAATCTCTGGATATACAGGACAGGAGAGCTCTGGATATACAGGACAGGAGATCTCTGTTTATACAGGACAGGAGAGCACTGGATATACAGGACAAGAGAGCTCTGGATATACAGGACAGGAGAGCTCTGGATATACAGGACAATAGAGCTCTGGATATACAGGACAGGAGAGCTCTGGATAGACAGGACAGGAGAGCGCTGGATATACAGGACAGGTGAGCTCTGGATATACAGGACAGGAGAGCTCTGGATATACAGGACAGGAGAGCACTGGATATACAGGACAGGTGAGCTCTGGATATACAGGACAATAGAGCTCTGGATATACAGGACAGGAGAGCTCTGGATAGACAGGACAGGAGAGCGCTGGATATACAGGACAGGAGAGCACTGGATATACAAGACAGGTGAGCTCTGGATATACAGGACAATAGAGCTCTGGATATACAGGACAGGAGAGCTCTGGATAGACAGGACAAGAGAGCTCTGGATATACAGGACAGGAGAGCTCTGGATATACAGGACAATAGAGCTCTGGATATACAGGACAGGAGAGCTCTGGATAGACAGGACAGGAGAGCGCTGGATATACAGGACAGGTGAGCTCTGGATATACAGGACAGGAGAGCTCTGGATATACAGGACAGGAGAGCACTGGATATACAAGACAGGTGAGCTCTGGATATACAGGACAGGAGAGCTCTGGATATACAGGACAGGAGAGCACTTGTTATACAGGACAGGAGAGCTCTGGATATACAGGACAGGAGAGCACTGGATATACAGGACAGGAGAGCTCTGGATATACAGGACAGGAGAGCTCTGGATATACAGGACAGGAGAGATCTGGATATACAGGACAGGAGAGCACTGGATATACAGGACAGGAGAGCTCTGTTTATACAGGACAGCAGACCTCTGGATATACAGGACAGGAGAGCACTGGATATACAGGACAGGAGACCTCTGGATATACAGGACAGGAGAGCACTGGATATACAGGACAGGAGAGCTCTGGATATACAGGACAGGAGAGCTCTGGATATACAGGACAGGAGAGCACTGGATATACAGGACAGGAGAGCTCTGGATATACAGGATAGGGGAGCTCTGGATATACGGGACAGAAGAGCTCTGGATATACGGGACAGGAGAGATCTGGATATACAGGACAGGAGAGCTCTGGATATACAGGACTGGAGATCTCTGGATATACAGGACAGGAGAGCTCTGGATATACAGGACAGGAGATCTCTGTTTATACAGGACAGGAGAGCACTGGATATACAGGACAGGAGAGCTCTGGATATACAGGACAAGAGAGCTCTGTATATACAGGACGGGTAATCTCTGGATATACAGTACAGGTGATCTCTGGATATACAGGACAGGAGATCTCTGTTTATACAGGACAGGAGAGCACTGGATATACAGGACAAGAGAGCTCTGGATATACAGGACAGGAGAGCTCTGGATATACAGGACTGGAGATCTCTGGATATACAGGACAGGAGAGCTCTGGATATACAGGACAGGAGATCTCTGTTTATACAGGACAGGAGAGCACTGGATATACAGGACAGGAGAGCTCTGGATATACAGGACAGGGGAGCGCTGGATATACAGGACAGGAGAGCTCTGTATATACAGGACAGAAGAGCTCTGGATATACAGGACAGAAAAGCTCTGGATATACAGGACAGGAGAGCTCTGGATATACAGGACAAGAGAGCTCTGGATATACAGGACAGGAGAGCTCTGGATATACAGGACTGGAGATCTCTGCATATACAGGACAGGAGAGCACTGGATATACAGGACAGGAGAGCTCTGGATATACAGGACAGGAGAGCTCTGGATATACAGGACAAGAGAGCTCTGGATATACAGGACAGGAGAGCTCTGGATATACAGGACAGGAGATCTCTGTTTATACAGGACAGGAGAGCACTGGATATACAGGACAAGAGAGCTCTGGATATACAGGACAGGAGAGCTCTGGATATACAGGACAAGAGAGCTCTGGATATACAGGACAGGAGAGCTCTGGATATACAGGACTGGAGATCTCTGTTTATACAGGACAGGAGAGCACTGGATATACAGGACAGGAGAGCGCTGGATATACAGGACAAGAGAGCTCTGGATATACAGGACAGGAGAGCTCTGGATATACAGGACAGAAGAGCTCTGGATATACAGGACAAGAGAGCTCTGGATATACAGTACAGAAAAGCTCTGGATATACAGGACAGGAGAGCTCTGGATATACAGTACAGAAAAGCTCTGGATATACAGGACAGGAGAGCTCTGGATATACAGGACAATAGAGCTCTAGATATACAGGACAGGAGAGCTCTGGATATACAGGACTGGAGATCTCTGGATATACAGGACAGGAGAGCACTGGATATACAGGACAGGAGAGCTCTGGATATATAGGACAGGAGAGCTCTGGATATACAGGACAGGAGAGCTCTGGATATACAGGATAGGAGAGCTCTGGATATACAGGACTGGAGATCTCTGTTTATACAGGACAGGAGAGCACTGGATATACAGGACAGGGGAGCTCTGGATATACAGGACAGGAGAGCTCTGGATATACAGGACAGGAGAGCACTGGATATACAGGACAGGAGAGCTCTGGATATACAGGACAGGGGAGCTCTGGATATACAGGACAGAAGCGCTCTGGATATACAGGACAGAAAATCTCTGAATATACAGGACAGGAGAGCTCTGGATATACAGGACAGGAGAGCTCTGGATATACAGGACAGGAGAACTCTGGATATACAGGACAGGAAAGCTCTGAATATACAGGACAAGAGAGCTCTGGATATACAGGACAGGAGAGCTCTGGATATACAGGACAGGAGAGCACTGAAAATACAGGACAGCAGACCTCTGGATATACAGGACAGGAGAGCTCTGGATATACAGGACAGGAGAGCACTTGTTATACAGGACAGGAGAGCTCTGGATATACAGGACAGGAGAGCACTGGATATACAGGACAGGAGAGCTCTGGATATACAGGACAGGAGAGCTCTGGATATACAGGACAGGAGAGCTCTGGATATACAGGACAGGAGAGCACTGGATATACAGGACAGGAGAGCTCTGTTTATACAGGACAGCAGACCTCTGGATATACAGGACAGGAGAGCACTGGATATACAGGACAGGAGACCTCTGGATATACAGGACAGGAGAGCACTGGATATACAGGACAGGAGAGCTCTGGATATACAGGACAGGAGAGCTCTGGATATACAGGACAGGAGAGCACTGGATATACAGGACAGGAGAGCTCTGGATATACAGGATAGGGGAGCTCTGGATATACGGGACAGAAGAGCTCTGGATATACGGGACAGGAGAGATCTGGATATACAGGACTGGAGATCTCTGGATATACAGGACAGGAGAGCTCTGGATATACAGGACAGGAGATCTCTGTTTATACAGGACAGGAGAGCACTGGATATACAGGACAAGAGAGCTCTGTATATACAGGACGGGTAATCTCTGGATATACAGGACAGGAGATCTCTGTTTATACAGGACAGGAGAGCACTGGATATACAGGACAAGAGAGCTCTGGATATACAGGACAGGAGAGCTCTGGATATACAGGACAAGAGAGCTCTGGATATACAGGACAGGAGATCTCTGTTTATACAGGACAGGAGAGCTCTGGATATACAGGACAAGAGAGCTCTGTATATACAGGACGGGTAATCTCTGGATATACAGGACAGGAGATCTCTGTTTATACAGGACAGGAGAGCACTGGATATACAGGACAAGAGAGCTCTGGATATACAGGACAGGAGAGCTCTGGATATACAGGACAAGAGAGCTCTGGATATACAGGACAGGAGAGCTCTGGATATACAGGACAGGAGAACTCTGTTTATACAGGACAGGAGAGCTCTGGATATACAGGACAGGAGAGCTCTGGATATACAGGACAGGAGAGCACTGGATATACAGGACAGGAGAACTCTGTTTATACAGGACAGGAGAGCACTGGATATACAGGACAGGAGAGCTCTGGATATACAGGACAGGAGACCTCTGAATATACAGGACAGGAGATCTCTGGATATACAGGACAGGAGAGCTCTGGATATACAGGACAAGAGAGCTCTGGATATACAGGACAGGAGAACTCTGGATATACAGGACAGGAGAGCTCTGGATATACAGGACTGGAGATCTCTGTTTATACAGGACAGGAGAGCACTGGATATACAGGACAGGAGAGCTCTGGATATACAGGACAGGAGACCTCTGAATATACAGGACAGGAGATCTCTGGATATACAGGACAGGAGAGCTCTGGATATACAGGACAGGAGAGCTCTGGATATACAGGACAGGAGAACTCTGGATATACAGGACAGGAGAGCTCTGTATATACAGGACAGGTAATCTCTGGATATACAGGACAGGAGCGCTCTGGATATACAGGACAGGAGAGCTCTGTATATACAGGACAGGTGAGCTCTCGATATACAGTACAGGAGAGCTCTGGAAATACAGGACAGGAGAGCACTGGATATACAGGACAGGAGAGCTCTGGATATATATTACAGGAGAGCTGTGGATATACAGGACAGGAGAGCTCTGGATATACAGGACAGGGGAGCTCTGGATATACAGGACAGGAGAGATCTGGATATACAGGACAAGAGAGCACTGGATATACAGTACAGGAGAGCTCTGGATATATATTACAGGAGAGCTGTGGATATACAGGACAGGAGAGCTCTGGATATACAGTACAAGAGAGCACTGGATATACAGGACAGGAGAGCACTGGATATACAGGACAGGAGAGCTCTGGATATACAGGACAGCAGAGCACTGGATATACAGGACAGGAGAGCTCTGGATATACAGGACAGGAGAGCTCTGGATATACAGGATAGGAGAGCTCGGGATATACAGGGCAAGAGTACTCTAGATATACATTACAGGAGAGCTCTGGATATACAGGACAGGAGAGCACTGGATATACAGGACAGGAGAGCTCTGGATATACAGGACAGGAGAGCAATGGATATACAGGACAGGAGAGCTCTGTATATACAGGACAGGAGAGCAGAGCTCTGGATATACAGGACAGGAGAGCTCTGGATATACAGGACAGGAGAGCTCTGGATATACAGGACAGGAGAGCTCTGGATATACAGGACAGGAGAGCTCTGGATATACAGGACAGGGGAGCTCTGGATATACAGGACAGGAGAGCTCTGGATACACAGGACAGGAGAGCTCTGGATATACAGGACAGGAGAGCAGAGCTCTGGATATACAGGACAGGAGAGCTCTGGATACACAGGACAGGAGAGTTCTGGATATACAGGACAGGAGAGCTCTGGATATACAGGACAGGGGAGCTCTGGATATACAGGACAGCAGAGCTCTGGATATACAGGACAGGGGAGCTCTGGATATACAGGACAGGGGAGCTCTAGATATACTGGACAGGAGATCTCTGGATATAAAGGACAAGAGAGCTCTGGATATACAGGACAGGAGAGCTCTGGATATACAGGACAGGGGAGCTCTGGATATACAGGACAATAGAGCACTGGATATACAGAACAGGAGAGCACTGGATATACAGGACAGGAGAGCTCTGGATATACGGGACAGGAGAGCACTGGATATACAGGACAGGAGAGCTCTGGATATACAGGACAGGAGAGCTCTGGATATACAGGACAGGAGAGCTCTGGATATACAGGACAGGAGAACTCTGGATATACAGGACAGGAGAGCTCTGGATATACAGGACAGGAGAGCTCGGGATATACAGGACAGGAGAGCTCTGGATATACTGGACAGGAGAGCTCTGGATATACAGGACAGGAGAGCTCTGGATATACAGGACAGGGGAGCGCTGGATATACAGGACAGGAGAGCTCTGGATATACAGGACAGAATAGCTCTGGATATACAGGACAGAAAAGCTCTGGATATACAGGACAGGAGAGCTCTGGATATACAGGACAAGAGAGCTCTGGATATACAGGACAGCAGAGCTCTGGATATACAGGACTGGAGATCTCTGGATATACAGGACAGGAGAGCACTGGATATACAGGACAGGAGAGCTCTGGTTATACAGGACAGGAGAGCTCTGGATATACAGGTCAAGAGAGCTCTGGATATACAGGACAGGAGAGCTCTGGATATACAGGACAGGAGATCTCTGTTTATACAGGACAGGAGAGCACTGGATATACAGGACAAGAGAGCTCTGGATATACAGGACAGGAGAGCTCTGGATATACAGGACAAGAGAGCTCTGGATATACAGGACAGGAGAGCTCTGGATATACAGGACTGGAGATCTCTGTTTATACAGGACAGGAGAGCACTGGATATACAGGACAGGAGAGCTCTGGATATACAGGACAAAAGAGCTCTGGATATACAGGACAGGAGAGCTCTGGATATACAGGACAGGAGAGCTCTGTCTATACAGGACAGAAGAGCTCTGGATATACAGGACAGAAAAGCTCTGGATATAGAGGACAGGAGAGCTCTGGATATACAGGACAAGAGAGCTCTAGATATACAGGACAGGAGAGCTCTGGATATACAGGACTGGAGATCTCTGGATATACAGGACAGGAGAGCACTGGATATACAGGACAGGAGTGCTCTGGATATACAGGACAGGAGAGCTCTGGATATACAGGACAGGAGAGCTCTGGATATACAGGACAGGAGAGCTCTGGATATACAGGACAGGAGAGCTCTGGATATACAGGACAGGAGAGCACTGGATATACAGGACAGGAGAGCTCTGGATATACAGGACAGGGGAGCGCTGGATATACAGGACAGGAGAGCTCTGGATATACAGGACAGGAGATCTCTGGATATACAGGACAGTGGAGCGCTGGATATACAGGACAGGAGAGCTCTGGATATACAGGACAGGGGAGCGCTGGATATACAGGACAGAAGAGCTCTGGATATACAGGACAGAAAAGCTCTGGATATACAGGACAGGAGAGCTCTGGATATACAGGACAGGAGAGCACTGGATATACAGGACAGGAGAGCTCTGGATATACAGGACAGGAGAGCTCTGGATATACAGGACAGGGGAGCGCTGGATATACAGGACAGGAGAGCTCTGGATATACAGGACAGAAGAGCTCTGGATATACAGGACAGGAGAGCTTTGGATATACAGGACAAGAGAGCTCTGGATATACAGGACAGGAGAGCACTGGATATACAGGACAGGAGAGCTCTGTTTATACAGGACAGCAGACCTCTGGATATACAGGACAGGAGAGCACTGGATATACAGGACAGGAGAGCTCTGGATATACAGGACAGGAGAGCTCTGGATATACAGGACAGGAGAGCACTTGTTATACAGGACAGGAGAGCTCTGGATATACAGGACAGGAGAGCACTGGATATACAGGACAGGAGAGCTCTGGATATACAGGACAGGAGAGCTCTGGATATACAGGACAGGAGAGCACTGGATATACAGGACAGGAGAGCTCTGGTTATACAGGGCAGTAGAGCTCTGTATATACAAGACAGAAGAGCTCTGGATATACAGGACAGGAGAGCTCTAGATATACGGGACAGAAGAGCTCTGGATATACAGGACAGGAGAGCTCTAGATATACGGAACAGGAGAGATCTGGATATACAGGACAGGAGAGCTCTGGATATACAGGACAGGGGAGCTCTAGATATACGGAACAGGAGAGATCTGGATATACAGGACTGGAAATCTCTGGATATACAGGACAGGAGAGCACTGGATATACAGGACAGGGGAGCTCTGGATATAAAGGACAGAAGAGCTCTGGATATACAGGACAGGGGAGCTCTGGATATACAGGACAGAAGAGCTCTGGATATACAGGACAGGAGAGCTCTGAATTTACAGGACAAGAGAGCACTGGATATACAGGACAGGAGAGCTCTGGATATACAGGACAGGAGAGCACTCGATATACAGGACAGGAGAGCTCTGTTTATACAGGACAGCAGAGCTCTGGATATACAGGACAGGAGAGCACTGGATATACAGGACAGGAGAGCACTGGATATACAGGACAGGAGAGCTCTGGTTATACAGGACAGGAGAGCTCTGGAAATACAGGACAGGAGAACTCTAGTTATACAGGACAGGGGAGCTCTGGATATACAGGACAGGAGAGCTCTGGATATACAGGACAGAGAAGCGCTGGATATACAGGACAGAAGAGCTCTGGATGTACAGGACAGAAGAGCTCTGGATATACAGGACAGCAGAGCTCTGGATATACAGGACAGGAGAGCACTGGATATACAGGACAGGAGAGCTCTGTATATACAGGACAGAAGAGCTCTGGATATACAGGACAGGAGAGCACTGGCTATACAGGACAGGAGAGCACTGGATATACGGGACAGGAGAGCTCTGGATATACAGGACAGGAGAGCTTTGGATATACAGGACAGGAGAGCTCTGGATATACAGGACAGGAGAGCTCTGGTTATACAGGACAGCAGAGCTCTGGATATACAGGACAGGAGAGCACTGGATATACAGGACAGGAGATCTCTGAATATACAGGACAGGAGAGCTCTGGATATACAGGACTGGAGATCTCTGGATATACAGGACAGGAGAGCTCTGGATATACAGGACAAGAAAGATCTGGATATACAGTACAGGAGAGCTCTGGATATACGGGACAGGAGAGCTCTGGAAATACAGGACAAGAAAGATCTGGATATACAGTACAGGAGAGCTCTGGATATACGGGACAGGTGAGCTCTAGATATACAGGACAGGCGATCTCTGGATATACAGGACTGGAGATCTCTGGATATACAGGACAGGAGAGCTCTGGATATACAGGACAGGAGAGCTCTGGATATACAGGACAGGAGAGCTCTGGATATACAGGACAGGAGAGCACTGGATATACAGGACAAGAGAGCACTGGATATACAAGACAGGAGAGCTCTGGATAAACAGGACAGGAGAGCACTGGATATACAGGACAGGAGAGCTCTGGATATACAGGACAGAGGAGCTCTGGATATACAGGACAGAAGAGCTCTGGATATACAGGACAGGGGAGCTCTGGATATACAGGATAGGAGAGCTCTGGATATACAGCACAGGAGAGCTCTGGATATACAGGACAGGAGAGCACTGGATATACAGGACAAGAGAGCACTGGATATACAAGACAGGAGAGCTCTGGATATACAGGACAGAGGAGCTCTGGATATACAGGACAGAAGAGCTCTGGATATACAGGACAGTAGAGCTCTGGATATACAGGACAGGAGAGCACTGGATATACAGGACAGGAGAGCTCTGGTTATACAGGACAGGAGAGCTCTGGATATACAGGACAGGAGAGCTCTGGATATACAGGACAGGAGAGCTCTGGATATACAGGACAGGAGAGCTCTGGAAATACAGGACAAGAAAGATCTGGATATACAGTACAGGAGAGCTCTGGATATACGGGACAGGAGAGCTCTGGATATACAGGACTGGAGATCTCTGGAAATACAGGACAAGAAAGATCTGGATATACAGGACAGGAGAGCTCTTGTTATACAGGACACGAGAGCTCTGGATATACAGGACAGGAGAGCTCTAGATATACAGGACAGCAGAGCTCTGGATATACAGGACAGGAGAGCTTTGGATATACAGGACAGGAGAGCTCTGGATATACAGGAGAGGAGAGCTCTGGTTATACAGGACAGCAGAGCTCTGGATATACAGGACAGGAGAGCACTGGATATACAGGACAGGAGAGCTCTGGTTATACAGGAAAGGAGAGCTCTGCATATACAGGACAGGAGAGCTCTGGATATACAGGACAGGAGAGCTTTGGATATACAGGACAAGAGAGCTCTGAATATACAGGACAGGAGAGCTCTTGTTATACAGGACAGGAGAGCACTGGATATACAGGACAAGAGAGCTCTGAATTTACAGGACAGGAAAGCTCTTGATATACAGGACAGTAGAGCTCTGGATATACAGGACAGGAGAGCTCTGGATATACAGGACAAGAGAGCTCTGAATATACAGGACAGGAGAGCTCTTGTTATACAGGACAGGAAAGCTCTGGATATACAGGACAGGAGAGCACTGGATATACAGGACAGGAGAGCTCTGTTTATACAGGACAGCAGAGCTCTGGATATACAGGACAGGAGAGCACTGGATATACAGGACAGGAGAGCTCTGGATATACAGGACAGGGGAGCTCTGGATATACAGGACAGGAGAGCACTGGATATACAGGACAGGAGAGCTCTGGATATACGGAACAGGAGAGCTCTGGATATACAGGACAGGGGAGCTCTGGATATACAGGACAGGAGAGCTCTGGATATACAGGACAGGAGAGCTCTGGATATACAGGACAGGAGAGCTCTGGATATACAGGACAGGGGAGCTCTGGATATTCAGGACAGGAGAGCTCTGGATATACAGGACAGGAGAGCTCTGGATATACAGGACAGGAGAGCTCTGGATATACAGGACAGGAGAGCTCTGGATATACAGGACAGGAGAGCTCTGGATATACAGGACAAGAGAGAGCTCTGGATATACAGGACAGGAGAGCTCTGGATATACAGGACAAGAGAGCTCTGAATATACAGGACAGGAGAGCTTTGGATATACAGGACAGAAGAGCTCTTGATATACAGGAAAGGAGAGCTCTGGATATACAGGACAGGAGAGCACTGGATATACAGGACAGGAGAGCTCTAGTTATACAGGACAGCAGAGCTCTGGATATACAGGACAGGAGAGCACTGGATATACAGGACAGGAGAGTTCTGGTTATACAGGAAAGGAGAGCTCTGCATATACAGGACAGGAGAGCTCTGGATATACAAGACAGGAGAGCTCTGGATATACAGGACAGGAGAGCATTTGTTATACAGGACTGTAGAGTTCTGGATATAAAGGACAAAAGAGCTCTGGATATACAGGACAGGAGAGCTCTGTTTATACAGGACAGCAGAGCTCTGGATATAAAGGACAGGAGAGCACTGGATATACAGGATAGGAGAGCTCTGGATATACAGGACAGGAGAGCACTGGATATACAGGACAAGAGAGCTCTGAATATACAGGACAGGAGAGCATTTGTTATACAGGACTGTAGAGTTCTGGATATACAGGACAGGAGAGCTCTGTTTATACAGGACAGGAGAGCTCTGGATATAAAGGACAGGAGAGCACTGGATATACAGGACAGGAGAGCTCTGGATATACAGGACAGGAGAGCACTGGATATACAGGACAAGAGAGCTCTGAATATACAGGACAGGAGAGCATTTGTTATACAGGACTGTAGAGTTCTGGATATAAAGGACAGAAGAGCTCTGGATATACAGGACAGGAGAGTTCTGTTTATACAGGACAGCAGAGCTCTGGATATAAAGGACAGGAGAGCACTGGATATACAGGACAGGAGAGCTCTGGATATACAGGACAGGAGAGCACTGGATATACAGGACAAGAGAGCTCTGAATATACAGGACAGGAGAGCATTTGTTATACAGGACTGTAGAGTTCTGGATATACAGGACAGGAGAGCTCTGGATATAAAGGACAGGAGAGCACTGGATATACAGGACATGAGAGCTCTGGATATACAGGACAGGGGAGCGCTGGATATACAGCACAGGAGAGCTCTGGATATACAGGACAGGAGAGCTCTGGATATACAGGACAGGAGAGCACTGGATATACAGGACAGGAGAGCACTGGATATACAGGACAGGAGAGCTCTGGATATACAGGACAGGAGAGCTCTGGATATACAGGACAGGAGAGCTCTGGATATACAGGACAGGAGAGCACTGGATATACAGGACAGGAGAGCTCTGGATATACAGGACAGGAGAGCTCTGGATATAAAGGACAGAAGAGATCTGGATATACAGGACAGGAGAGCTCTGGATATACAGGACAGAAGAGCTCTGGATATACAGGACAGGAGAGCTCTGGGTATACAGGACAGGAGAGCACTGGATATACAGGACAGGAGAGCTCTGGATATACAGGACAAGAGAGCTCTGAATATACAGGACAGGAGAGCTCTGGATATACAGGACAGGAGAGCTCTGGATATACAGGACAGGAGAGCTCTGGATATACAGGACAAGAGTGCTCTGGATATACAGGACAGGAGAGCTCTGTTTATACAGGACAGCAGAGCTCTGGATATACAGTACAGGAGAGCACTGGATATACAGGACAGGAGAGCTCTGGATATACAGGACAGGGGAGCGTTGGATATACAGGACAGAAGAGCTCTGGACATACATGACAGAAAAGCTCTGGATATACAGGACAGGAGACCTCTGGATATACAGGACAGGAGAGCACTGGATATACAGGACAGGAGAGCTCTGGTTATACAGGACAGCAGAGCTCTGGATATACAGGACAGGAGAGCACTGGATATACAGGACAGGAGAGCTCTGGTTATACAGGGCAGCAGAGCTCTGGATATACAGGACAAGAGAGCTCTGGATATACAGGACAAGTGAGCTCTGGATATACAGGACAGGAGAGCGCTGGAAATACAGGAAAGGAGAGCTCTGGATATACAGGACAGGAACGCTCTGGATATACAGGACAGGAGAGCTCTGGAAATACAGGACAGGGGAGCTCTGGATATACAGGACAGGAGAGCTCTGGATATACAGGATAGGAGAGCTCTGGATATACAGGACAGGGGAGCTCTGGATATACAGGACAGGAGACCTCTGGATATACAGGACAGGAGAGCTCTGGATATACAGGACAGGAGAACTCTGGATATACAGGACAGGGGAGCTCTGGATATACAGGACAGGAGAGCTCTGGATATACAGGACAGGAGAGCTCTGGATATACAGGACAGGGGAGCTCTGGATATACAGGACAGGAGAGCTCTGGATATACAGGACAGGAGAGCTCTGGATATACAGGACTGGAAACCTCTGGATATACAGGACAGGAGAGCTCTGGATATACAGGACAGGAGAGATCTGGATATACAGGACAAGAGAGTTCTGGATATACAGGACAGGAGAGCTCTGGATATACATTATAGGAGAGCTCTGGATATACAGGACAGGAGAGCTCTGGATATACAGGACAGGAGAGCTCTGGATATACAGGACAGGAGAGCTCTGGATATAAAGGACAGGAGAGCTCTGGATATACAGGATAGGAGAGCTCTGGATATACAGGACAGGAGAGCTCTGGATATACAGGATAGGTGAGCTCTGGATATACAGGACAGGAGAGCACTGGATATACAGGACAGGAGAGCTCTGGATATACAGGACAGGAGAGCTCTGGATATACAGTACAGGAGAGCTCTGGATATACAGGACAGGAGAGCTCTGGATATACAGGACAGGAGAGCTCTGGATATACAGGACAGGAGAGCGCTGGATATACAGGACAGGAGAGCGCTGGATATACAGGACAGGAGAGCTCTGGATATACAGGACAGGAGAGCTCTGGATATACAGGACAGGAGATCACTGAATATACAGGACAGGGAAGCTCTGGATATACAGGACAGGAGAGCTCTGGATATACAGGACAGGAGATCACTGGATATACAGGACAGGAGAGCGCTGGATATACAGTACAGGAGAGCTCTGGATATACAGGACAGGAGAGCTCTGCATATACAGGACAGAAGAGCTCTGGATGGACAGGAGAGCTCTGGATATACAGAACAGCAGAGCTCTGGATATACAGGACATGAGAGCTCTGGATATACAAGACAGCAGAGCTCTGGATATACAGGACAGGAGAGCACTGGATATACAGGACAGGAGAGCTCTGGATATAGAGGACAAGAGAGCTGTGAATATACAGGACAGGAGAACTCTTGTTATACAGGACAGGAGAGCACTGGATATACAGGACAAGAGAGCTCTGAATATACAGGACAGGAGAGCTCTTGATATACAGGACAGTAGAGCTCTGGATATACAGGACAGGAGAGCTCTGGATATACAGGACAAGAGAGCTCTGAATATACAGGACAGGAGAGCTCTTGTTATACAGGACAGGAGAGCTCTGGATATAAAGGACAGAAGAGCTCTGGATATACAGGACAGGAGAGCTCTGGATATACAGGACAGGAGAGCACTGGATATACAGGACAGGAGAGCTCTGTTTATACAGGACAGCAGAGCTCTGGATATACAGGACAGGAGAGCACTGGATATACAGGACAGGAGAGCACTGGATATAAAGGACAGGGGAGCGCTGGATATACAGCACAGGAGACCTCTGGATATACAGGACAGGAGAGCTCTGGATATACAGGGCAGGAGAGCTCTGGATATACAGGACAAGAGAGCACTGGATATACAGGACAGGAGAGCTCTGGAAATACAGGACAGGAGAGCTCTGGATATACAGGACAGGAGAGCTCTGGATATACAGGACAGGAGAGCTCTGGATATACAGGACAGGAGAGCTCTGGATATACAGGACAGGAGAGCTCTGGATATACAGGACAGGAGAGCACTGGATATACAGGACAGGAGAGCTCTGGATATACAGGACAGGAGAGCTCTGGATATACAGGACAGGAGATCTCTGGATATACAGGACAGGAGATCTCAGGATATACAGGACAGGAGAGAACTGGATATACAGGACAGTAGAGCTCTGGATATACAGGACAGGAGAGCACTGGATATACAGGACAGGAGAGCTCGGGATATACAGGACAGGAGAGTTCTGGATATACAGGACAGGAGAGCTCTGGATATACAGGACAGGAGAGCTCTGGATATACAGGACAGGAGATCTCTGGATATACAGGACAGGTGAGCTCTGGATAGACAGGACAGGAGAGCTCTGGATATACAGGACAGGAGAGCTCTGGATATACAGGACAGGAGAGCACTGGATATACAGGACAAGAGAGCACTTGTTATACAGGACAAGAGAGCACTGGATATACAGGACAGGAGAACTCTGGATATACAGGACAGGAGAGCTCTGGATATACAGGACAAGAGAGCACTGGATATACAGGACAGGAGAACTCTGGATATACAGGACAGGAGAGCACTTGTTATACAGGACAAGAGAGCACTGGATATACAGGACAGGAGAACTCTGGATATACAGGACAAGAGAGCACTGGATATACAGGACAGGAGAGCTCTGGATATACAGGACAGCAGAGTTCTGGATATACAGGGCAGGAGAGCTCTGGATATACAGGACAGGAGAGCTCTGGATATACAGTACAAGAGAGCACTGGATATACAGGACAGGAGAGCTCTGGATATACAGGACAGTAGATCTCTGGATATACAGGACAGGAGAGCTCTGGATATACAGGACAGCAGAGCTCTGGATATACAGGGCAGGAGAGCTCTGGATATACAGGACAAGATAGCACTGGATATACAGGACAGGAGAGCTCTGGATATACAGGACAGTAGAGCTCTGGTTATACAGGACAGGAGAGCTCTGGATATACAGGACAGGAGAGCACTAAATATACAGGACAGGAGAGCTCTGGATATACAGGACAGGAGAGCACTAGATATACAGGACAGGAGAGCTCTGGTTATACAGGACAGGGGAGCTCTGGATATACAGGACAGGAGAGCTCTGGATATACAGGACAGGAGAGCTCTGGATATACAGGACAGGAGAGCACTGGTTATACAGGACAGGGGAGCTCTGGATATACAGGACAGTAGAGCTCTGGATATACAGGACAGGAGAGCTCTAGATATACAGGACAGGAGAGCACTAGATATACAGGACAGGAGAGCTCTGGTTATAAAGGACAGGAGAGCCCTGGATATACAGGACAGGAGAGCTCTGGATATACAGGACAGCAGAGCTCTGGATATACAGGGCAGGAGAGCACTGGATATACAGGACAAGAGAGCACTGGATATACAGGACAGGAGAGCTCTGGATATACAGGACAGCAGAGCTCTAGATATACAGGACAGGAGAGCACTAGATATACAGGACAGTAGAGCTCTGGATATACAGGACAGGAGAGCTCTGGATATACAGGACAGGAGAGCTCTGGATATACAGGACAGCAGAGCTCTGGATATACAGGGCAGGAGAGCTCTGGATATACAGGACAAGAGAGCACTGGATATACAGGACAGGAGAGCTCTGGATATACAGGACAGTAGAGCTCTGGATATACAGGACAGGAGAGCTCTGGATATACAGGACAGGAGAGCTCTGGATATACAGGACAGCAGAGCTCTGGATATACAGGGCAGGAGAGCACTGGATATACAGGACAAGAGAGCACTGGATATACAGGACAGTAGAGCTCTGGATATACAGGACAGTAGAGCTCTGGATATACAGGACAGGAGAGCTCTGGATTTACAGGACAGGAGAGCTCTGGATTTACAGGACAGGAGAGCTCTGGTTATACAGGACAGCAGAGCTCTGGATATACAGCACAAGAGAGCTCTGGATATACAGGACAGGAGAGCTCTGGATATACAGGACAAGTGAGCTCTGGATATACAGGACAGGAGAGCTCTGGATATACAGGACAGGAGAGCTCTGGATATACAGGACAGAGAGCTCTGGATATACAGGACAGGGGAGCGCTGGATATACAGGACAGAAGAGCTCTGGATATACAGGACAGGAGAGCTCTGGATATACAGGACAGGAGAGCTCTGGTTATACAGGACAGGAGAGCTCTGGATATACAGGACAGGGGAGCTCTGGATATACAGGACAGGAGAGCTCGGTATATACAGGACAGGAGAGCTCTGGATATACAGAACAGGAGAGCTCTGGTTATACAGGACAGCAGAGCTCTGGATATACAGCACAGGAGAGCTCTGGATATACAGGACAGGGGAGCTTTGGATATACAGGACAGGAGAGCTCTGGATATACAGGACAGGAGAGCTCTGGATATACAGGAAAAGTGAGCTCTGGATATACAGGACAGGAGAGCTCTGGATATACAGGACAGGAGAGCTCTGGAAATACAGGACAGGAGAGCACTGGATATACAGGACAGGAGAGCTCTGGATATACAGGACAGGAGAGCTTTGGATATACAGGACAGGAGAGCTCTGGATATACAGGACAGGAGAGCTTTGGATATACAGGACAGGAGAGCTCTGGATATACAGGACAGGAGAGCTCTGGATATACAGGACAGGGGAGCACTGGATATACAGGATAGCAGAGCACAGGATATACAGGACAGGAGAGCTCTGGATATACAGGACAGGAGAGCTCTGGATATACAGGACAGGAGAGCTCTGGATATACAGGAGAGGAGAGCTCTGGATATACAGGACAGGGGAGCTCTGGATATACAGGATAGCAGAGCACAGGATATACAGGACAAGAGAGCTCTGGATATACAGGACAGGAGAGCTCTGGATATACAGGACAGGAGAGCACTGGATATACAGGACAGGAGAGCTTTGGATATACAGGACAGGAGAGCTCTGGATATACAGGACAGGAGAGCTCTGGATATACAGGACAGGAGAGCTCTGGATATACAGGACAGGAGAGCTCTGGATATACAGGACAGGAGAGCTCTGGATATACAGGAGAGGAGAGCTCTGGATATACAGGACAGGGGAGCTCTGGATATACAGGACAGGAGAGCTCTGGATATACAGGACAGTATAGCTCTGGATATACAGGACAGGAGAGTTCTGGATATACAGGACAGGAGAGCTCTGGATATACAGAATAGGAGAGCTCGGGATATACAGGACAGGGGCGCTCTGGATATACAGGACAGGGGAGCTCTGGATATACATTATAGGAAAACACTGGATATACAGGACAGGAGAGCTCTCGATATACAAGACAGGGGAGCACTGGATATACAGAACAGGAGAGCTCTGGATATACAAGACAGGGGAGCACTGGATATACAGGACAGGAGAGCACTGGATATACAGGACAGGGGAGCTCTGGATATACAGGACAGCGGAGCTCTGGATATACAGGACAGGGGATCTCTGGATATACAGGACAGTAGAGCTCTGGATATACAGGACAGGAGCGCTCTGGATATACAGGACAGGAGAGCTCTGGATATACAGGACAGGAGAGCTCTGTATATACAGTACAGGAGAGCTCTAGAGATACAGGACAGGAGAGCTCTGGATATACAGGACAGGAGAGCTCTGGATATACAGGACAGGAGAACTCTGGATATACAGGACAGGAGATCTCTGGATAAACAGGACAGGGAAGCTCTGGATATACAGGACAGGGGAGCTCTGGATATACTGGACAGGAGAGCTCTGGAGATACAGGACAGGAGAGCTCTGGATATACAGGACAGGAGAGCACTGGATATACAGGACAGGAGAGCTCTGGATATAAACGACAGGAGAGCACTGGATATACAGGACAGGAGAGATCTGGATATACAGGACAGGAGAGCTCTGTATATACAGGACAGGAGAGCTCTGGTTATACAGGACAGGGGAGCTCTCTATATACAGGACAGGCGAGCTCTCTATATACAGGACAGGGGAGCTATGGATATACAGGACAGGAGAGCTCTGGATATACAGGACAGGAGAGCTCTGGATATACAGGACAGGAGAGCTCTGGATATATAGGACAGGGGAGCTCTCTATATACAGGACAGGGGAGCTCTCTATATACAGGACAGGGGAGCTCTCTATATACAGGACAGGAGAGCTCTGGATATACAGGACAGGAGAGCTCTGGATATACAGGACAGGAGAGCTCTGGATATACAGGAGAGGAGAGCTCTGGATATACAGGACAGGGGAGCTCTGGATATACAGGACAGGAGAGCTCTGGATATACAGGACAGTATAGCTCTGGATATACAGGACAGGAGAGTTCTGGATATACAGGACAGGAGAGCTCTGGATATACAGAATAGGAGAGCTCGGGATATACAGGACAGGGGCGCTCTGGATATACAGGACAGGGGAGCTCTGGATATACATTATAGGAAAACACTGGATATACAGGACAGGAGAGCTCTCGATATACAAGACAGGGGAGCACTGGATATACAGAACAGGAGAGCTCTGGATATACAAGACAGGGGAGCACTGGATATACAGGACAGGAGAGCACTGGATATACAGGACAGGGGAGCTCTGGATATACAGGACAGCGGAGCTCTGGATATACAGGACAGGGGATCTCTGGATATACAGGACAGTAGAGCTCTGGATATACAGGACAGGAGCGCTCTGGATATACAGGACAGGAGAGCTCTGGATATACAGGACAGGAGAGCTCTGTATATACAGTACAGGAGAGCTCTAGAGATACAGGACAGGAGAGCTCTGGATATACAGGACAGGAGAGCTCTGGATATACAGGACAGGAGAACTCTGGATATACAGGACAGGAGATCTCTGGATAAACAGGACAGGGAAGCTCTGGATATACAGGACAGGGGAGCTCTGGATATACTGGACAGGAGAGCTCTGGAGATACAGGACAGGAGAGCTCTGGATATACAGGACAGGAGAGCACTGGATATACAGGACAGGAGAGCTCTGGATATAAACGACAGGAGAGCACTGGATATACAGGACAGGAGAGATCTGGATATACAGGACAGGAGAGCTCTGTATATACAGGACAGGAGAGCTCTGGTTATACAGGACAGGGGAGCTCTCTATATACAGGACAGGCGAGCTCTCTATATACAGGACAGGGGAGCTATGGATATACAGGACAGGAGAGCTCTGGATATACAGGACAGGAGAGCTCTGGATATACAGGACAGGAGAGCTCTGGATATATAGGACAGGGGAGCTCTCTATATACAGGACAGGGGAGCTCTCTATATACAGGACAGGGGAGCTCTCTATATACAGGACAGGAGAGCTCTGGATATACAGGACAGGAGAGCTCTGGATATACAGGACAGGAGAGCTCTGGATATACAGGAGAGGAGAGCTCTGGATATACAGGACAGGGGAGCTCTGGATATACAGGACAGGAGAGCTCTGGATATACAGGACAGTATAGCTCTGGATATACAGGACAGGAGAGTTCTGGATATACAGGACAGGAGAGCTCTGGATATACAGAATAGGAGAGCTCGGGATATACAGGACAGGGGCGCTCTGGATATACAGGACAGGGGAGCTCTGGATATACATTATAGGAAAACACTGGATATACAGGACAGGAGAGCTCTCGATATACAAGACAGGGGAGCACTGGATATACAGAACAGGAGAGCTCTGGATATACAAGACAGGGGAGCACTGGATATACAGGACAGGAGAGCACTGGATATACAGGACAGGGGAGCTCTGGATATACAGGACAGCGGAGCTCTGGATATACAGGACAGGGGATCTCTGGATATACAGGACAGTAGAGCTCTGGATATACAGGACAGGAGCGCTCTGGATATACAGGACAGGAGAGCTCTGGATATACAGGACAGGAGAGCTCTGTATATACAGTACAGGAGAGCTCTAGAGATACAGGACAGGAGAGCTCTGGATATACAGGACAGGAGAGCTCTGGATATACAGGACAGGAGAACTCTGGATATACAGGACAGGAGATCTCTGGATAAACAGGACAGGGAAGCTCTGGATATACAGGACAGGGGAGCTCTGGATATACTGGACAGGAGAGCTCTGGAGATACAGGACAGGAGAGCTCTGGATATACAGGACAGGAGAGCACTGGATATACAGGACAGGAGAGCTCTGGATATAAACGACAGGAGAGCACTGGATATACAGGACAGGAGAGATCTGGATATACAGGACAGGAGAGCTCTGTATATACAGGACAGGAGAGCTCTGGTTATACAGGACAGGGGAGCTCTCTATATACAGGACAGGCGAGCTCTCTATATACAGGACAGGGGAGCTATGGATATACAGGACAGGAGAGCTCTGGATATACAGGACAGGAGAGCTCTGGATATACAGGACAGGAGAGCTCTGGATATATAGGACAGGGGAGCTCTCTATATACAGGACAGGGGAGCTCTCTATATACAGGACAGGGGAGCTCTCTATATACAGGACAGGAGAGCTCTGGATATACAGGACAGGAGAGCTCTGGATATACAGGACAGGAGAGCTCTGGATATACAGGACAGTATAGCTCTGGATATACAGGACAGGAGAGTTCTGGATATACAGGACAGGAGAGCTCTGGATATACAGAATAGGAGAGCTCGGGATATACAGGACAGGGGCGCTCTGGATATACAGGACAGGGGAGCTCTGGATATACATTATAGGAAAACACTGGATATACAGGACAGGAGAGCTCTCGATATACAAGACAGGGGAGCACTGGATATACAGAACAGGAGAGCTCTGGATATACAAGACAGGGGAGCACTGGATATACAGGACAGGAGAGCACTGGATATACAGGACAGGGGAGCTCTGGATATACAGGACAGCGGAGCTCTGGATATACAGGACAGGGGATCTCTGGATATACAGGACAGTAGAGCTCTGGATATACAGGACAGGAGCGCTCTGGATATACAGGACAGGAGAGCTCTGGATATACAGGACAGGAGAGCTCTGTATATACAGTACAGGAGAGCTCTAGAGATACAGGACAGGAGAGCTCTGGATATACAGGACAGGAGAGCTCTGGATATACAGGACAGGAGAACTCTGGATATACAGGACAGGAGATCTCTGGATAAACAGGACAGGGAAGCTCTGGATATACAGGACAGGGGAGCTCTGGATATACTGGACAGGAGAGCTCTGGAGATACAGGACAGGAGAGCTCTGGATATACAGGACAGGAGAGCACTGGATATACAGGACAGGAGAGCTCTGGATATAAACGACAGGAGAGCACTGGATATACAGGACAGGAGAGATCTGGATATACAGGACAGGAGAGCTCTGTATATACAGGACAGGAGAGCTCTGGTTATACAGGACAGGGGAGCTCTCTATATACAGGACAGGCGAGCTCTCTATATACAGGACAGGGGAGCTATGGATATACAGGACAGGAGAGCTCTGGATATACAGGACAGGAGAGCTCTGGATATACAGGACAGGAGAGCTCTGGATATATAGGACAGGGGAGCTCTCTATATACAGGACAGGGGAGCTCTCTATATACAGGACAGGGGAGCTCTCTATATACAGGACAGGAGAGCTCTGGATATACAGGACAGGAGAGCTCTGGATATACAGGACAGGGGAGCTCTCTATATACAGGATAGGGTAGCTCTGGATATACAGGACAGGAGAGCTCTGGTTATACAGGACAGCAGAGCACTGGATATACAGGACAGGAGAGCACTGGATATACAGGACAGTAGAGCTCTGGATATACAAGACAGGAGAGCTCTGGTTATACAGGAGAGTAAAGCTCTGGATATACAGGACAGGAGAGCTCTGGATATACAGGATAGGAGAGCTCTGGATATACAGGACAGGAGAGCTGTGGATATTCAGGACAGGGGAGCTCTGGATATACAAGACAGGAGAGCTCTGGATATACAGGACAGGAGAGTTCTGGATATACAGGACAGGGGAGCTCTCTATATACAGGACAGGGGAGCTCTGGATATACAGGACAGGAGAGCTCTGGATATACAGGACAAGAGAGCTCTGGATATACAGGACAGGAGAGCTCTGGATATACAGGACAAGAGAGCTCTGGATATACAGGACAGGAGAGCTCTGTATATACAGGACAGGAGAGCTCTGGATATACAGGACAGGGGAGCTCTGGATATACAGGACAGGAGAGCTCTGGATATTTAGGACAGGAGAGCTCTGGATATACAGAACAGGGGAACTCTGGATATACAGGACATGGGAGCTCTGGATATATAGGACAGGAGAGCTCTGGATATACAGGACAGGAGAGCTCTGGATATACAGGACAGGAGAGCTCTGGATATACAGGACAGGAGAGCTCTGGATATATAGGACAGGAGAGCTCTGGATATACAGGACAGGAGAGCTCTGGATATACAGGACAGGAGAGCACTGGATATACAGGACAGGAGAGCTCTGGATATACAGGACAGGAGAGCACTGGATATACAGGACAGGAGAGCTCTGGATATACAGGACAGGAGAGCACTGGATATACAGGACAGGAGAGCTCTGGATATACAGGACAGGAGAGCACTGGATATACAGGACAGGAGAGCTCTGGATATACAGGACAGGAGAGCACTGGATATACAGGATAGGAGAGCTCGGGATATACAGGACAGGAGAGCTCTGGATATACAGGACAGGAGAGCTCTGGATATACAGGACAGGAGAGCTCTGGATTTACAGGACAAGAGAGCTCTGGATATACAGGACAGGAGAGCTCTGGATATACAGGACAGGAGAGCTCTGGATATACAGGACAGGAGAGCTCTGGATATACAGGACAGGAGAACTCTGGATATACAGGACAGGAGAGCACTTGTTATACAGGACAAGAGAGCACTGGATATACAGGACAGGAGAGCTCTGGATATACAGGACAGGTGAGCACTGGATATACAGGACAGGAGAGCACTGGATATACAGGACAGGAGAGCACTGGATATACAGGACAGGAGAGCTCTGGATATATAGGACAGGAGAACTCTGGATATACAGGACAGGAGAGCTCTGGATATACAGGACAGGAGCGCACTGTATATACAGGACAGGAGAGCACTGGATATACAGGACAGGAGAGCACTGGATATACAGGACAGGAGAGCTCTGGATATACAGGACAGGAGAACTCTGGATATACAGGACAGGAGAGCTCTGGATATACAGGACAGGAGAGCACTGGATATACAGGACAGGAGAGCTCTGGATATACAGGACAGTAGAGCTCTGGATATACTGGACAGGAGAACTCTGGATATACAGGACAGTAGAGCTCTGGATATACAGGACAGGAGAGCTCTGGATATACAGGACAGGAGAGCTCTGGATATACATTACAGGAGAGCTCTGAATATACAGGACAGTAGAGCTCTGGATATACAGGACAGGAGAGCTCTGGATATACAGGACAGTAGAGCACTAGATATACAGGACAGCAGAGCTCTGGTTATACAGGACAGCAGAGCTCTGGATATACAGGACAGGAGAGCTCTGGATATACAGGACAGGAGAGCTCTGGATATACAGGACAGTAGAGCACTAGATATACAGGACAGGAGAGCTCTGGTTATACAGGACAGCAGAGCTCTGGATATACATTACAGGAGAGCTCTGAATATACAGGACAGTAGAGCTCTGGATATACAGGACAGGAGAGCTCTGGATATACAGGACAGTAGAGCACTAGATATACAGGACAGCAGAGCTCTGGTTATACAGGACAGCAGAGCTCTGGATATACAGGACAGGAGAGCTCTGGATATACAGGACAGAAGAGCTCTGGATGTACAGGATATAAGAGCTCTGGATTTACAGGACAGGAGAGGTCTGGATATACAGGACAGGAGAGCTCTGTATATACAGGACAGGAGAGCTCTGGATATACAGGACAGGGGAGCTCTGGATATACAGGACAGGAGAGCTCTGGATATTTAGGACAGGAGAGCTCTGGATATACAGAACAGGAGAACTCTGGATATACAGGACATGGGAGCTCTGGATATATAGGACAGGAGAGCTCTGGATATACAGGACAGGAGAGCTCTGGATATACAGGACAGGAGAGCTCTGGATATATAGGACAGGAGAGCTCTGGATATACAGGACAGGAGAGCTCTGGATATATAGGACAGGAGAGCTCTGGATATACAGGACAGGAGAGCTCTGGATATACAGGACAGGAGAGCTCTGGATATACAGGACAGGAGAGCTCTGGATATATAGGACAGGAGAGCTCTGGATATACAGGACAGGAGAGCTCTGGATATACAGGACAGGAGAGCACTGGATATACAGGAGAGGAGAGCTTTGGATATACAGGACAGGAGAGCACTGGATATACAGGACAGGAGAGCTCTGGATATACAGGAGAGGAGAGCTCTGGTTATACAGGACAGCAGAGCTCTGGATATACAGGACAGGAGAGCACTGGATATACAGGACAGGAGAGCTCTGGTTATACAGGAAAGGAGAGCTCTGCATATACAGGACAGGAGAGCTCTGGATATACAGGACAGGAGAGCTCTGGATATACAGGACAAGAGAGCTCTGAATATACAGGACAGGAGAGCTCTTGTTATACAGGACAGGAGAGCACTGGATATACAGGACAAGAGAGCTCTGAATTTACTGGACAGGAGAGCTCTTGATATACAGGACAGTAGAGCTCTGGATATACAGGACAGGAGAGCTCTGGATATACAGGACAAGAGAGCTCTGAATATACAGGACAGGAGAGCTCTTGTTATACAGGACAGTAGAGCTCTGGATATAAAGGACAGAAGAGCTCTGGATATACAGGACAGGAAAGCTCTGGATATACAGGACAGGAGAGCACTGGATATACAGGACAAGAGAGCTCTGTTTATACAGGACAGCAGAGCTCTGGATATACAGGACAGGAGAGCACTGGATATACAGGACAGGAGAGCTCTGGATATACAGGACAGGGGAGCGCTGGATATACAGGACAGGAGAGCTCTGGATATACAGGACAGGGGAGCGCTGGATATACAGCACAGGAGAGCTCTGGATATACAGGACAGGGGAGCTCTGGATATACAGGACAGGAGAGCTCTGGATATACAGGTCAGGAGAGCTCTGGATATACAGGACAGGAGAGCTCTGGATATACAGGACAGGGGAGCTCTGGATATTCAGGACAGGAGAGCTCTGGATATACAGGACATGAGAGCTCTGGATATACAGGACAGGAGAGCTCTGGATATAAAGGACAGAAGAGATCTGGATATGCAGGACAGGAGAGCTCTGGATATACAGGACAGGAGAGCTCTGGATATACAGGACAAGAGAGAGCTCTGGATATACAGGACAGGAGAGCTCTGGATATACAGGACAAGAGAGCTCTGAATATACAGGACAGGAGAGCTTTGGATATACAGGACAGAAGACCTCTGGATATACAGGACAGGAGAGCTCTGGATATACAGGACAGGAGAGCACTGGATATACAGGACAGGAGAGCTCTAGTTATACAGGACAGCAGAGCTCTGGATATACAGGACAGGAGAGCACTGGATATACAGGACAGGAGAGTTCTGGTTATACAGGAAAGGAGAGCTCTGCATATACAGGACAGGAGAGCTCTGGATATACAAGACAAGAGAGCTCTGGATATACAGGACAAGAGAGCTCTGAATATACAGGACAGGAGAGCATTTGTTATACAGGACTGTAGAGTTCTGGATATAAAGGACAGAAGAGCTCTGGATATACAGGACAGGAGAGCTCTGTTTATACAGGACAGCAGAGCTCTGGATATAAAGGACAGGAGAGCACTGGATATACAGGACAGGAGAGCTCTGGATATACAGGACAGGAGAGCACTGGATATACAGGACAAGAGAGCTCTGAATATACAGGACAGGAGAGCATTTGTTATACAGGACTGTAGAGTTCTGGATATACAGGACAGGAGAGCACTGGATATACAGGACAGGAGAGCTCTGTTTATACAGGACAGCAGAGCTCTGGATATAAAGGACAGGAGAGCACTGGATATACAGGACATGAGAGCTCTGGATATACAGGACAGGGGAGCGCTGGATATACAGCACAGGAGAGCTCTGGATATACAGGACAGGAGAGCTCTGGATATACATGACAGGAGAGCACTGGATATACAGGACAGGAGAGCTCTGGATATACAGGACAAGAGAGCTCTGAATATACAGGACAGGAGAGCTCTGGATATACAGGACAGGAGAGCTCTGGATATACAGGACAGGAGAGCTCTGGATATACAGGACAAGAGAGCTCTGGATATACAGGACAGGAGAGCTCTGTTTATACAGGACAGCAGAGCTCTGGATATACAGTACAGGAGAGCACTGGATATACAGGACAGGAGAGCTCTGGATATACAGGACAGGGGAGCGTTGGATATACAGGACAGAAGAGCTCTGGATATACAGGACAGGAGACCTCTGGATATACAGGACAGGAGAGCACTGGATATACAGGACAGGAGAGCTCTGGTTATACAGGACAGCAGAGCTCTGGATATACAGGACAGGAGAGCACTGGATATACAGGACAGGAGAGCTATGGTTATACAGGGCAGCAGAGCTCTGGATATACAGGACAAGAGAGCTCTGGATATACAGGACAAGTGAGCTCTGGATATACAGGACAGGAGAGCGCTGGAAATACAGGACAGGAGAGCTCTGGATATACAGGACAGGAGAGCTCTGGATACACAGGATAGGAAAGCTCTGGATATACAGGACAGGGGAGCTCTGGATATACAGGACAGCAGAGCTCTGGATATACAGGACAGGAGAACTCTGGATATACAGGACAGGGGAGCTCTGGATATACAGGACAGGAGAGCTCTGGATATACAGGACAGGAACGCTCTGGATATACAGGAGAGGGGAGCTCTGGAAATACAGGACAGGGGAGCTCTGGATATACAGGACAGGAGAGCTCTGGATATACAGGACAGGGGAGCTCTGGATATACAGGACAGGAGAGCTCTGGATATACAGGACAGGAGAGCTCTGGATACACAGGATAGGAGAGCTCTGGATATACAGGACAGGGGAGCTCTGGATATACAGGACAGGAGACCTCTGGATATACAGGACAGGAGAGCTCTGGATATACAGGACAGGAGAACTCTGGATATACAGGACAGGGGAGCTCTGGATATACAGGACAGGAGTGCTCTGGATATACACGACAGGAGAGCTCTGGATATACAGGACAGGAGAGCTCTGGATATACAGGACAGGGGAGCTCTGGATATACAGGACAGGAGAGCTCTGGATATACAGGACAGGAGAGCACTGGATATACAGGACAGGAGAGCTCTGGATATACAGGACTGGAAACCTCTGGATATACAGGACAGGGGAGCTCTGGATATACAGGACAGGAGACCTCTGGATATACAGGACAGGAGAGCTCTGGATATACAGGACAGGAGAGATCTGGATATACAGGACAAGAGAGTTCTGGATATACAAGACAGGAGAGCTCTGGATATACATTATAGGAGAGCTCTGGATATACAGGACAGGAGAGCTCTGGATATACAGGACAGGAGAGCTCTGGATATACTGGACAGGAGAGCTCTGGATATAAATGACAGGAGAGCTCTGGATATACAGGATAGGAGAGCTCTGGATATACAGGACAGGAGAGCTCTGGATATACAGGATAGGAGAGCTCTGGATATACAGGACAGGAGAGCACTGGATATACAGGACAGGAGGGCTCTGGATATACAGGACAGGAGAGCTCTGGATATACAGTACAGGAGAGCTCTGGATATACAGGACAGGAGAGCTCTGGATATACAGGACTGGAGAGCTCTGGATATACAGGACAGGAGAGCGCTGGATATACAGGACAGGAGAGCTCTGGATATACAGGACAGGAGAGCTCTGGATATACAGGACAGGAGATCACTGAATATACAGGACAGGGGAGCTCTGGATATACAGGACAGGAGAGCTCTGGATATACAGGACAGGAGAGCTCTGGATATACAGGACAGGAGAGCACTGGATATACAGGACAGGAGAGCGCTGGATATACAGTACAGGAGAGCTCTGGATATACAGGACAGGAGAGCTCTGGATATACAGGACAGAAGAGCTCTGGATGGACAGGAGAGCTCTGGATATACAGGACAGGTGAGCTCTGGATATACAGGACAGGAGAGCTCTGGATATACAGAGCAGCAGAGCTCTGGATATACAGGACATGAGAGCTCTGGATATACAAGACAGCAGAGCTCTGGATATACAGGACAGGAGAACACTGGATATACAGGACAGGAGAGCTCTGGATATAGAGGACAAGAGAGCTGTGAATATACAGGACAGGAGAGCTCTTGTTATACAGGACAGGAGAGCACTGGATATACAGGACAAGAGAGCTCTGAATATACAGGACAGGAGAGCTCTTGATATACAGGACAGTAGAGCTCTGGATATACAGGACAGGAGAGCTCTGGATATACAGGACAAGAGAGCTCTGAATATACAGGACAGGAGAGCTCTTGTTATACAGGACAGTAGAGCTCTGGATATAAAGGACAGAAGAGCTCTGGATATACAGGACAGGAGAGCTCTGGATATACAGGACAGGAGAGCACTGGATATACAGGACAGGAGAGCTCTGTTTATACAGGACAGCAGAGCTCTGGATATACAGGACAGGAGAGCACTGGATATACAGGACAGGAGAGCACTGGATATACAGGACAGGGGAGCGCTGGATATACAGCACAGGAGACCTCTGGATATACAGGACAGGAGAGCTCTGGATATACAGCACAGGAGAGCTCTGGATATACAGGACAGGAGAACTCTGGATATACAGGGCAGGAGAGCTCTGGATATACAGGACAAGAGAGCACTGGATATACAGGACAGGAGAGCTCTGGAAATACAGGACAGGAGAGCTCTGGATATACAGGACAGGAGAGCTCTGGATATACAGGACAGGAGAGCACTGGATATACAGGACAGGAGAGCGCTGGATATACAGTACAGGAGAGCTCTGGATATACAGGACAGGAGAGCTCTGGATATACAGGACAGGAGAACTCTGGATATACAGGGCAGGAGAGCTCTGGATATACAGGACAAGAGAGCACTGGATATACAGGACAGGAGAGCTCTGGATATACAGGACAGGAGAGCTCTGGATATACAGGACAGGAGAGCACTGGATATACAGGACAGGAGAGCGCTGGATATACAGTACAGGAGAGCTCTGGATATACAGGACAGGAGAGCTCTGGATATACAGGACAGAAGAGCTCTGGATGGACAGGAAAGCTCTGGATATACAGGACAGGTGAGCTCTGGATATACAGGACAGGAGAGCTCTGGATATACAGAACAGCAGAGCACTGGATATACTGGACAGGAGAGCTCTGGATATACAGGACATGAGAGCTCTGGATATACAAGACAGCAGAGCTCTGGATATACAGGACAGAAGAGCTCTGGATATAGAGGACAAGAGAGCTGTGAATATACAGGACAGGAGAGCACTGGATATACAGGACAAGAGAGCTCTGAATATACAGGACAGGAGAGCTCTTGATATACAGGACAGTAGGGCTCTGGATATACAGGACAGGAGAGCTCTGGATATACAGGACAAGAGAGCTCTGAATATACAGGACAGGAGACCTCTTGTTATACAGGACAGGAGAGCTCTGGATATACAGGACAGGAGAGCTCTGGATATACAGGACAGGAGAGCACTGGATATACAGGACAGGAGAGCTCTGTTTATACAGGACAGCAGAGCTCTGGATATACAGGACAGGAGAGCACTGGATACACAGGACAGGAGAGCACTGGATATACAGGACAGGGGAGCGCTGGATATACAGCACAGGAGACCTCTGGATATACAGGACAGGAGAGCTCTGGATATAGAAGACAGGAGAGCTCTGGATATACAGGACAGGAGAACTCTGGATATACAGGGCAGGAGAGCTCTGGATATACAGGACAAGAGAGCACTGGATATACAGGACAGGAGAGCTCTGGAAATACAGGACAGGAGAGCTCTGGATATACAGGACAGGAGAGCTCTGGATATACAGGACAGGAGAGCTCTGGATATACAGGACAGGAGAGCTCTGGATATACAGGACAGGAGAGCTCTGGATATACAGGACAGGAGAGCTCTGGATATACATTATAGCAGAGCACTTGATATACAGGACAGGAGAGCACTGGATATACAGGACAGGAGAGCTCTGGATATACAGGACAGGAGAGCTCTGGATATACAGGACAGGAGATCTCTGGATATACAGGACAGGAGATCTCAGGATATACAGGACAGGAGAGCACTGGATATACAGGACAGTAGAGCTCTGGATATACAGGACAGGAGAGCACTGGATATACAGGACAGGAGAGCTCGGGATATACAGGACAGGAGAGTTCTGGATATACAGGACAGGAGAGCTCTGGATATACAGGACAGGAGAGCTCTGGATATACAGGACAGGAGATCTCTGGATATACAGGACAGGAGAGCTCTGGATATACAGGACAGGAGAGCACTGGATATACAGGACAGGAGAGCTCTGTTTATACAGGACAGCAGAGCTCTGGATATACAGGACAGCAGAGCACTGGATACACAGGACAGGAGAGCACTGGATATACAGGACAGGGGAGCGCTGGATATACAGCACAGGAGACCTCTGGATATACAGGACAGGAGAGCTCTGGATATAGAAGACAGGAGAGCTCTGGATATACAGGACAGGAGAACTCTGGATATACAGGGCAGGAGAGCTCTGGATATACAGGACAAGAGAGCACTGGATATACAGGACAGGAGAGCTCTGGAAATACAGGACAGGAGAGCTCTGGATATACAGGACAGGAGAGCTCTGGATATACAGGACAGGAGAGCTCTGGATATACAGGACAGGAGAGCTCTGGATATACAGGACAGGAGAGCTCTGGATATACAGGACAGGAGAGCTCTGGATATACATTATAGCAGAGCACTTGATATACAGGACAGGAGAGCACTGGATATACAGGACAGGAGAGCTCTGGATATACAGGACAGGAGAGCTCTGGATATACAGGACAGGAGATCTCTGGATATACAGGACAGTAGATCTCAGGATATACAGGACAGGAGAGCACTGGATATACAGGACAGTAGAGCTCTGGATATACAGGACAGGAGAGCACTGGATATACAGGACAGGAGAGCTCGGGATATACAGGACAGGAGAGTTCTGGATATACAGGACAGGAGAGCTCTTGATATACAGGACAGGAGAGCTCTGGATATACAGGACAGGAGATCTCTGGATATACAGGACAGGAGAGCTCTGGATATACAGGACAAGAGAGCACTGGATATACAGGACAGGAGAACTCTGGATATACAGGACAGGAGAGCACTTGTTATACAGGACAAGAGAGCACTGGATATACAGGACAGGAGAACTCTGGATATACAGGACAGGAGAGCTCTGGATATACAGGACAAGAGAGCACTTGTTATACAGGACAAGAGAGCACTGGATATACAGGACAGGAGAGCTCTGGATATACAGGACAGGAGAGCTCTGGATATACAGGACAAGAGAGCACTGGATATACAGGACAGGAGAACTCTGGATATACAGGACAGGAGAGCACTTGTTATACAGGACAAGAGAGCACTGGATATACAGGACAGGAGAACTCTGGATATACAGGACAGGAGAGCTCTGGATATACAGGACAAGAGAGCACTGGATATACAGGACAGGAGAACTCTGGATATACAGGACAGGAGAGCACTTGTTATACAGGACAAGAGAGCATTGGATATACAGGACAGGAGAACTCTGGATATACAGGACAAGAGAGCACTGGATATACAGGACAGGAGAGCTCTGGATATACAGGACAGCAGAGTTCTGGATATACAGGGCAGGAGAGCTCTGGATATACAGGACAGGAGAGCTCTGGATATACAGGACAAGAGAGCACTGGATATACAGGACAGGAGAGCTCTGGATATACAGGACAGTAGAGCTCTGGATATACAGGACAGGAGAGCTCTGGATATACAGGACAGCAGAGCTCTGGATATACAGGGCAGGAGAGCTCTGGATATACAGGACAAGATAGCACTGGATATACAGGACAGGAGAGCTCTGGATATACAGGACAGTAGAGCTCTGGATATACAGGACAGGAGAGCTCTGGATATACAAGACAGGAGAGCACTAGATATACAGGACAGGAGAGCTCTGGATATACAGGACAGGAGAGCACTAGATATACAGGACAGGAGAGCTCTGGTTATACAGGACAGGGGAGCTCTGGATATACAGGACAGGAGAGCTCTGGATATACAGGACAGGAGAGCTCTGGATATACAGGACAGGAGAGCACTGGTTATACAGGACAGGGGAGCTCTGGTTATACAGGACAGGGGAGCTCTGGATATACAGGACAGGAGAGCTCTGGATATACAGGACAGGAGAGCTCTGGATATACAGGACAGGAGAGCACTGGTTATACAGGACAGGGGAGCTCTGGATATACAGGACAGGAGAGCTCTGGATATACAGGACAGGAGAGCACTTGATATACAGGACAAAAGAGCAGTGGATATACAGGACAGGAGAGCTCTGGATATACAGAACAGCAGAGCTCTGGATATACAGGACAGGGGAGATCTGGATATACAGGACAGGGGAGCTCTGGATATACAGGACAGGAGAGCTCTGGATATACAGGACAGTAGAGCTCTGGATATACAGGACAGGAGAGCTCTGGATATACAGGACAGGAGAGCTCTGGATATACAGGACAGCAGAGCTCTGGATATACAGGGCAGGAGAGCACTGGATATACAGGACAGGAGAGCTCTGGATATACAGGACAAGAGAGCACTGGATATACAGGACAGGAGAGCTCTGGATATACAGGACAGTAGAGCTCTGGATATACAGGACAGGAGAGCTCTGGATATACAGGACAGGAGAGCTCTGGATATACAGGACAGCAGAGCTCTGGATATACAGGGCAGGAGAGCACTGGATATACAGGACAAGAGAGCACTGGATATACAGGACAGGAGAGCTCTGGATATACAGGACAGTAGAGCTCTGGATATACAGGACAGGAGAGCTCTGGATATACAGGACAGGAGAGCTCTGAATATACAGGACAAGTGAGCTCTGGATATACAGGACAGGAGAGCTCTGGATATACAGGACAGGAGAGCTCTGCATTTACAGGACAGGAGAGCTCTGCATTTACAGGACAGGAGAGCTCTGGTTATACAGGACAGCAGAGCTCTGGATATACAGGACAGGAGAGCTCTGGATATACAGGACAGGAGAGCTCTGAATATACAGGACAAGTGAGCTCTGGATATACAGGACAGGAGAGCTCTGGATATACAGGACAGGAGAGCTCTGGATATACAGGACAGGAGAGCTCTGAATATACAGGACAAGTGAGCTCTGGATATACAGGACAGGAGAGCTCTGGATATACAGGACAGGAGAGCTCTGGATATACAGGACAGGAGAGCTCTGGATATACAGGACAGGGGAGCGCTGGATATACAGGACAGAAGAGCTCTGGATATACAGGACAGGAGAGCTCTGGATATACAGGACAGGAGAGCTCTGGATATACAGGACAGGAGAGCTCTGGATATACCGGACAGGAGAACTCTGGATATACAGCACAGGAGAGCTCTGGATATACAGGACAGGAGAACTCTGGATATACAGCACAGGAGAGCTCTGGATATACCGGACAGGAGAACTCTGGATATACAGCACAGGAGAGCTCTGGATATACAGGACAGGAGAACTCTGGATATACAGGACAGGAGAGCACTTGTTATACAGGACAAGAGAGCACTGGATATACAGGACAGGAGAGCTCTGGATATACAGGACAGGTGAGCACTGGATATACAGGACAGGAGAGCACTGGATATACAGGACAGGAGAGCACTGGATATACAGGACAGAAGAGCTCTGGATATATAGGACAGGAGAACTCTGGATATACAGGACAGGAGAGCACTTGTTATACAGGACAAGAGAGCACTGGATATACAGGACAGGAGAGCTCTGGATATACAGGACAGGAGAGCACTGGATATACAGGACAGGAGAGCACTGGATATACAGGACAGGAGAGCTCTGGATATACAGGACAGGAGAACTCTGGATATACAGGACAGGAGAGCACTTGTTATACAGGACAAGAGAGCACTAGATATACAGGACAGGAGAGCTCTGGATATACAGGACAGTAGAGCTCTGGATATACTGGACAGGAGAACTCTGGATATACAGGACAGTAGAGCTCTGGATATACAGGACAGGAGAGCTCTGGATATACAGGACAGTGGAGCACTAGATATACAGGACAGGAGAGCTCTGGTTATACAGGACAGGGGAGCTCTGGATATACAGGACAGGAAAGCTCTGAATATACAGGACAGTAGAGCTCTGGATATACAGGACAGGAGAGCTCTGGATATACAGGACAGCAGAGCTCTGGTTATACAGGACAGCAGAGCTCTGGATATACAGGACAGGAGAGCTCTGGATATACAGGACAGGAGAACTCTGGTTATACAGGACAGGAGAGCTCTGGATATACAGGACAGGAGAGCTCTGGATAGACAGGACAGGAGAGCTCTGGATATACAGGACAAGTGAGCTCTGGGTATACAGGACAGGAGAGCTCTGGATATACAGGACAGGAGAGCTCTGGATAGACAGGACAGGAGAGCTCTGGATATACAGGACAGGAGAGCTCTGGATATACAGGACAGGAGAGCAAAGGATAGACAGGACAGGAGAGCTCTGGATATACAGGACAGGAGAGCTCTGGATATACAGGACAGGAGAGCTCTGGATTTACAGGACAGGAGAGGTCTGGATAGACAGGACAGGAGAGCTCTGGATTTACAGGACAGGAGAGGTCTGGATATACAGGACAGGAGAACTCTGGATTTACAGGACAGGAGAGATCTGGATATACAGGACAGGAGAGCTCTGGATATACAGGACAAGTGAGCTCTGGATAGACAGGACAGGAGAGCTCTGGATTTACAGGACAGGAGAGGTCTGGATATACAGGACAGGAGAGCTCTGGATTTACAGGACAGGAGAGGTCTGGATATACAGGACAGGAGAGCTCTGGATTTACAGGACAGGAGAGCTCTGGATATACAGGACAGGAGAGCTCTGGATTTACAGGACAGGAGAGGTCTGGATAGACAGGACAGGAGAGCTCTGGATTTACAGGACAGGAGAGGTCTGGATATACAGGACAGGAGAACTCTGGATATACAGGACAGGAGAGATCTGGATATACAGGACAGGAGAGCTCTGGATATACAGGACAAGTGAGCTCTGGATAGACAGGACAGGAGAGCTCTGGATATACAGGACAGGAGAGCTCTGGATATACAGGACAGGAGAACTCTGGATATACAGGACAGGAGAGCTCTGGATATACAGGACAGGAGAGCTCTGGATATACAGGACAGGAGAGCACTGGATATACAGGACAGGAGAGCTCTGGATATACAAGACAGGAGAGCTCTGGATATACAGGACAAGTGAGCTCTGGATAGACAGGACAGGAGATCTCTGGATTTACAGGACAGGAGAGGTCTGGATAGACAGGACAGGAGAGCTCTGGATATACAGGACAGGAGAGCTCTGGATAGACAGGACAGGAGAGCTCTGGATATACAGGACAAGTGAGCTCTGGGTATACAGGACAGGAGAGCTCTGGATATACAGGACAGGAGAGCTCTGGATAGACAGGACAGGAGAGCTCTGGATATACAGGACAGGAGAGATCTGGATATACAGGACTGGAGAGCTCTGGATATACAGGACAAGTGAGCTCTGGATAGACAGGACAGGAGAGCTCTGGATATACAGGACAGGAGAGCTCTGGATATACAGGACAGGAGAACTCTGGATATACAGGACAGGAGAGCTCTGGATATACAGGACAGTAGAGCTCTGGATATACTGGACAGGAGAACTCTGGATATACAGGACAGTAGAGCTCTGGATATACAGGACAGGAGAGCTCTGGATATACAGGACAGGAGAGCTCTGGATATACATTACAGGAGAGCTCTGAATATACAGGACAGTAGAGCTCTGGATATACAGGACAGCAGAGCTCTGGATATACAGGACAGTAGAGCACTAGATATACAGGACAGCAGAGCTCTGGTTATACAGGACAGGAGAGCTCTGGATATACAGGACAGGAGAGCTCTGGATATACAGGACAGGAGAGCTCTGGATATACAGGACAGTAGAGCACTAGATATACAGGACAGGAGAGCTCTGGTTATACAGGACAGCAGAGCTCTGGATATACATTACAGGAGAGCTCTGAATATACAGGACAGTAGAGCTCTGGATATACAGGACAGGAGAGCTCTGGATATACAGGACAGTAGAGCACTAGATATACAGGACAGCAGAGCTCTGGTTATACAGGACAGCAGAGCTCTGGATATACAGGACAGGAGAGCTCTGGATATACAGGACAGAAGAGCTCTGGATGTACAGGATATAAGAGCTCTGGATTTACAGGACAGGAGAGGTCTGGATATACAGGACAGGAGAGCTCTGTATATACAGGACAGGAGAGCTCTGGATATACAGGACAGGGGAGCTCTGGATATACAGGACAGGAGAGCTCTGGATATTTAGGACAGGAGAGCTCTGGATATACAGGACAGGAGAGCTCTGGATATACAGGACAGGAGAACTCTGGATATATAGGACAGGAGAGCTCTGGATATACAGGACAGGAGAGCTCTGGATATACAGGACAGGAGAGCTCTGGATATATAGGACAGGAGAGCTCTGGATATACAGGACAGGAGAGCTCTGGATATATAGGACAGGAGAGCTCTGGATATACAGGACAGGAGAGCTCTGGATATATAGGACAGGAGAGCTCTGGATATACAGGACAGGAGAGCTCTGGATATACAGGACAGGAGAGCTCTGGATATATAGGACAGGAGAGCTCTGGATATACAGGACAGGAGAGCTCTGGATATATAGGACAGGAGAGCTCTGGATATACAGGACAGGAGAGCTCTGGATATACAGGACAGGAGAGCTCTGGATATATAGGACAGGAGAGCTCTGGATATACAGGACAGGAGAGCACTGGATATACAGGAGAGGAGAGCTCTGGATATACAGGACAGGAGAGCACTGGATATACAGGACAGGAGAGCTCTGGATATACAGGAGAGGAGAGCTCTGGTTATACAGGACAGCAGAGCTCTGGATATACAGGACAGGAGAGCACTGGATATACAGGACAGGAGAGCTCTGGTTATACAGGAAAGGAGAGCTCTGCATATATAGGACAGGAGAGCTCTGGATATACAGGACAGGAGAGCTCTGGATATACAGGACAAGAGAGCTCTGAATATACAGGACAGGAGAGCTCTTGTTATACAGGACAGGAGAGCACTGGATATACAGGACAAGAGAGCTCTGAATTTACTGGACAGGAGAGCTCTTGATATACAGGACAGTAGAGCTCTGGATATACAGGACAGGAGAGCTCTGGATATACAGGACAGGAGAGCTCTGGATATACAGGACAAGAGAGCTCTGAATATACAGGACAGGAGAGCTCTTGTTATACAGGACAGTAGAGCTCTGGATATAAAGGACAGAAGAGCTCTGGATATACAGGACAGGAAAGCTCTGGATATACAGGACAGGAGAGCACTGGATATACAGGACAAGAGAGCTCTGTTTATACAGGACAGCAGAGCTCTGGATATACAGGACAGGAGAGCACTGGATATACAGGACAGGAGAGCTCTGGATATACAGGACAGGGGAGCGCTGGATATACAGCACAGGAGAGCTCTGGATATACAGGACAGGGGAGCTCTGGATATACAGGACAGGAGAGCTCTGGATATACAGGACAGGAGAGCTCTGGATATACAGGACAGGAGAGCTCTGGATATACAGGACAGGGGAGCTCTGGATATTCAGGACAGGAGAGCTCTGGATATACAGGACATGAGAGCTCTGGATATACAGGACAGGAGAGCTCTGGATATAAAGGACAGAAGAGATCTGGATATGCAGGACAGGAGAGCTCTGGATATACAGGACAGGAGAGCTCTGGATATACAGGACAAGAGAGAGCTCTGGATATACAGGACAGGAGAGCTCTGGATATACAGGACAAGAGAGCTCTGAATATACAGGACAGGAGAGCTTTGGATATACAGGACAGAAGACCTCTGGATATACAGGACAGGAGAGCTCTGGATATACAGGACAGGAGAGCACTGGATATACAGGACAGGAGAGCTCTAGTTATACAGGACAGCAGAGCTCTGGATATACAGGACAGGAGAGCACTGGATATACAGGACAGGAGAGTTCTGGTTATACAGGAAAGGAGAGCTCTGCATATACAGGACAGGAGAGCTCTGGATATACAAGACAAGAGAGCTCTGGATATACAGGACAAGAGAGCTCTGAATATACAGGACAGGAGAGCATTTGTTATACAGGACTGTAGAGTTCTGGATATAAAGGACAGAAGAGCTCTGGATATACAGGACAGGAGAGCTCTGTTTATACAGGACAGCAGAGCTCTGGATATAAAGGACAGGAGAGCACTGGATATACAGGATAGGAGAGCTCTGGATATACAGGACAGGAGAGCACTGGATATACAGGACAAGAGAGCTCTGAATATACAGGACAGGAGAGCATTTGTTATACAGGACTGTAGAGTTCTGGATATACAGGACAGGAGAGCACTGGATATACAGGACAGGAGAGCTCTGTTTATACAGGACAGCAGAGCTCTGGATATAAAGGACAGGAGAGCACTGGATATACAGGACATGAGAGCTCTGGATATACAGGACAGGGGAGCGCTGGATATACAGCACAGGAGAGCTCTGGATATACAGGACAGGAGAGCTCTGGATATACAGGACAGGAGAGCTCTGGATATAAAGGACAGAAGAGATCTGGATATACAGGACAAGAGAGCTCTGGATATACATGACAGGAGAGCACTGGATATACAGGACAGGAGAACTCTGGATATACAGGACAAGAGAGCTCTGAATATACAGGACAGGAGAGCTCTGGATATACAGGACAGGAGAGCTCTGGATATACAGGACAGGAGAGCTCTGGATATACAGGACAGGGGAGCGTTGGATATACAGGACAGAAGAGCTCTGGACATACATGACAGAAAAGCTCTGGATATACAGGACAGGAGACCTCTGGATATACAGGACAGGAGAGCACTGGATATACAGGACAGGAGAGCTCTGGTTATACAGGACAGCAGAGCTCTGGATATACAGGACAGGAGAGCACTGGATATACAGGACAGGAGAGCTCTGGTTATACAGGGCAGCAGAGCTCTGGATATACAGGACAAGAGAGCTCTGGATATACAGGACAAGTGAGCTCTGGATATACAGGACAGGAGAGCGCTGGAAATACAGGACAGGGGAGCTCTGGATATACAGGACAGGAGAGCTCTGGATACACAGGATAGGAGAGCTCTGGATATACAGGACAGGGGAGCTCTGGATATACAGGACAGGAGACCTCTGCATATACAGGACAGGAGAGCTCTGGATATACAGGACAGGAGAACTCTGGATATACAGGACAGGGGAGCTCTGGATATACAGGACAGGAGAGCTCTGGATATACAGGACAGGAGAGCTCTGGATACACAGGACAGGGGAGCTCTGGATATACAGGACAGGAGAGCTCTGGATATACAGGACAGGAGAGCTCTGGATACACAGGACAGGGGAGCTCTGGATATACAGGACAGGAACGCTCTGGATATACAGGACAGGGGAGCTCTGGAAATACAGGACAGGGGAGCTCTGGATATACAGGACAGGAGAGCTCTGGATATACAGGACAGGGGAGCTCTGGATATACAGGACAGGAGAGCTCTGGATATACAGGACAGGAGAGCTCTGGATACACAGGATAGGAGAGCTCTGGATATACAGGACAGGGGAGCTCTGGATATACAGGACAGGAGACCTCTGGATATACAGGACAGGAGAGCTCTGGATATACAGGACAGGAGAACTCTGGATATACAGGACAGGGGAGCTCTGGATATACAGGACAGGAGAGCTCTGGATATACACGACAGGAGAGCTCTGGATATACAGGACAGGAGAGCTCTGGATATACAGGACAGGGGAGCTCTGGATATACAGGACAGGAGAGCTCTGGATATACAGGACAGGAGAGCTCTGGATATACAGGACAGGAGAGCTCTGGATATACAGGACAAGAGAGTTCTGGATATACAGGACAGGAGAGCTCTGGATATACATTATAGGAGAGCTCTGGATATACAGGACAGGAGAGCTCTGGATATACAGGACAGGAGAGCTCTGGATATACAGGACAGGAGAGCTCTGGATATAAAGGACAGGAGAGTTCTGGATATACAGGACAGGAGAGCACTGGATATACAGGACAGGAGAGCTCTGGATATACAGGACAGGAGAGCTCTGGATATACAGGATAGGAGAGCTCTGGATATACAGGACAGGAGAGCACTGGATATACAGGACAGGAGAGCTCTGGATATACAGGACAGGAGAGCTCTGGATATACAGTACAGGAGAGCTCTGGATATACAGGACAGGAGAGCTCTGGATATACAGGACTGGAGAGCTCTGGATATACAGGACAGGAGAGCGCTGGATATACAGGACAGGAGAGCTCTGGATATACAGGACAGGAGAGCTCTGGATATACAGGACAGGAGATCACTGAATATACAGGACAGGGGAGCTCTGGATATACAGGACAGGAGAGCTCTGGATATACAGGACAGGAGAGCTCTGGATATACAGGACAGGAGAGCACTGGATATACAGGACAGGAGAGCGCTGGATATACAGTACAGGAGAGCTCTGGATATACAGGACAGGAGAGCTCTGGATATACAGGACAGAAGAGCTCTGGATGGACAGGAGAGCTCTGGATATACAGGACAGGTGAGCTCTGGATATACAGGACAGGAGAGCTCTGGATATACAGAACAGCAGAGCTCTGGATATACAGGACATGAGAGCTCTGGATATACAAGACAGGAGAACACTGGATATACAGGACAGGAGAGCTCTGGATATAGAGGACAAGAGAGCTGTGAATATACAGGACAGGAGAGCTCTTGTTATACAGGACAGGAGAGCACTGGATATACAGGACAAGAGAGCTCTGAATATACAGGACAGGAGAGCTCTTGATATACAGGACAGTAGAGCTCTGGATATACAGGACAGGAGAGCTCTGGATACAGGACAAGAGAGCTCTGAATATACAGGACAGGAGAGCTCTTGTTATACAGGACAGTAGAGCTCTGGATATAAAGGACAGAAGAGCTCTGGATATACAGGACAGGAGAGCTCTGGATATACAGGACAGGAGAGCACTGGATATACAGGACAGGAGAGCTCTGTTTATACAGGACAGCAGAGCTCTGGATATACAGGACAGGAGAGCACTGGATATACAGGACAGGAGAGCACTGGATATACAGGACAGGGGAGCGCTGGATATACAGCACAGGAGACCTCTGGATATACAGGACAGGAGAGCTCTGGATATACAGCACAGGAGAGCTCTGGATATACAGGACAGGAGAACTCTGGATATACAGGGCAGGAGAGCTCTGGATATACAGGACAAGAGAGCACTGGATATACAGGACAGGAGAGCTCTGGAAATACAGGACAGGAGAGCTCTGGATATACAGGACAGGAGAGCTCTGGATATACAGGACAGGAGAGCACTGGATATACAGGACAGGAGAGCGCTGGATATACAGTACAGGAGAGCTCTGGATATACAGGACAGGAGAGCTCTGGATATACAGGACAGGAGAACTCTGGATATACAGGGCAGGAGAGCTCTGGATATACAGGACAAGAGAGCACTGGATATACAGGACAGGAGAGCTCTGGATATACAGGACAGGAGAGCTCTGGATATACAGGACAGGAGAGCTCTGGATATACAGGACAGGAGAGCACTGGATATACAGGACAGGAGAGCTCTGGATATACAGGACAGAAGAGCTCTGGATGGACAGGACAGGAGAGCTCTGGATATACAGGACAGGAGAGCTCTGGATATACAGGACAGGAGAGCTCTGGATATACAGGACAGGAGAGCTCTGGATATACAGGACAGGAGAGCTCTGGATATACAGAACAGCAGAGCTCTGGATATACAGGACATGAGAGCTCTGGATATACAAGACAGCAGAGCTCTGGATATACAGGACAGAAGAGCTCTGGATATAGAGGACAAGAGATCTGTGAATATACAGGACAGGAGAGCACTGGATATACAGGACAAGAGAGCTCTGAATATACAGGACAGGAGAGCTCTTGATATACAGGACAGTAGAGCTCTGGATATACAGGACAGGAGAGCTCTGGATATACAGGACAAGAGAGCTCTGAATATACAGGACAGGAGAGCTCTTGTTATACAGGACAGGAGAGCTCTGGATATACAGGACAGGAGAGCTCTGGATATACAGGACAGGAGAGCTCTGTTTATACAGGACAGCAGAGCTCTGGATATACAGGACAGGAGAGCACTGGATACACAGGACAGGAGAGCACTGGATATACAGGACAGGGGAGCGCTGGATATACAGCACAGGAGACCTCTGGATATACAGGACAGGAGAGCTCTGGATATAGAAGACAGGAGAGCTCTGGATATACAGGACAGGAGAACTCTGGATATACAGGGCAGGAGAGCTCTGGATATACAGGACAAGAGAGCACTGGATATACAGGACAGGAGAGCTCTGGAAATACAGGACAGGAGAGCTCTGGATATACAGGACAGGAGAGCTCTGGATATACAGGACAGGAGAGCTCTGGATATACAGGACAGGAGAGCTCTGGATATACAGGACAGGAGAGCTCTGGATATACAGGACAGGAGAGCTCTGGATATACAGGACAGGAGAGCTCTGGATATACATTATAGGAGAGCACTTGATATACAGGACAGGAGAGCACTGGATATACAGGACAGGAGAGCTCTGGATATACAGGACAGGAGAGCTCTGGATATACAGGACAGGAGATCTCTGGATATACAGGACAGGAGATCTCAGGATATACAGGACAGGAGAGCACTGGATATACAGGACAGTAGAGCTCTGGATATACAGGACAGGAGAGCACTGGATATACAGGACAGGAGAGCTCGGGATATACAGGACAGGAGAGTTCTGGATATACAGGACAGGAGAGCTCTGGATATACAGGACAGGAGAGCTCTGGATATACAGGACAGGAGATCTCTGGATATACAGGACAGGAGAGCTCTGGATATACAGGACAAGAGAGCACTGGATATACAGGACAGGAGAACTCTGGATATACAGGACAGGAGAGCACTTGTTATACAGGACAAGAGAGCACTGGATATACAGGACAGGAGAACTCTGGATATACAGGACAGGAGAGCTCTGGATATACAGGACAAGAGAGCACTTGTTATACAGGACAAGAGAGCACTGGATATACAGGACAGGAGAGCTCTGGATATACAGGACAGGAGAGCTCTGGATATACAGGACAAGAGAGCACTGGATATACAGGACAGGAGAACTCTGGATATACAGGACAGGAGAGCACTTGTTATACAGGACAAGAGAGCACTGGATATACAGGACAGGAGAACTCTGGATATACAGGACAGGAGAGCTCTGGATATACAGGACAAGAGAGCACTGGATATACAGGACAGGAGAACTCTGGATATACAGGACAGGAGAGCACTTGTTATACAGGACAAGAGAGCATTGGATATACAGGACAGGAGAACTCTGGATATACAGGACAAGAGAGCACTGGATATACAGGACAGGAGAGCTCTGGATATACAGGACAGCAGAGTTCTGGATATACAGGGCAGGAGAGCTCTGGATATACAGGACAGGAGAGCTCTGGATATACAGGACAAGAGAGCACTGTATATACAGGAAAGGAGAGCTCTGGATATACAGGACAGTAGAGCTCTGGATATACAGGACAGGAGAGCTCTGGATATACAGGACAGCAGAGCTCTGGATATACAGGGCAGGAGAGCTCTGGATATACAGGACAAGATAGCACTGGATATACAGGACAGGAGAGCTCTGGATATACAGGACAGTAGAGCTCTGGATATACAGGACAGGAGAGCTCTGGATATACAGGACAGGAGAGCACTAGATATACAGGACAGGAGAGCTCTGGATATACAGGACAGGAGAGCACTAGATATACAGGACAGGAGAGCTCTGGTTATACAGGACAGGGGAGCTCTGGATATACAGGACAGGAGAGCTCTGGATATACAGGACAGGAGAGCTCTGGATATACAGGACAGGAGAGCACTGGTTATACAGGACAGGGGAGCTCTGGATATACAGGACAGTAGAGCTCTGGATATACAGGACAGGAGAGCTCTAGATATACAGGACAGGAGAGCACTAGATATACAGGACAGGAGAGCTCTGGTTATAAAGGACAGGAGAGCCCTGGATATACAGGACAGGAGAGCACTTGATATACAGGACAAAAGAGCAGTGGATATACAGGACAGGAGAGCTCTGGATATACAGGACAGCAGAGCTCTGGATATACAGGGCAGGAGAGCTCTGGATATACAGGACAAGAGAGCACTGGATATACAGGACAGGAGAGCTCTGGATATACAGGACAGTAGAGCTCTGGATATACAGGACAGGAGAGCTCTGGATATACAGGACAGGAGAGCTCTGGATATACAGGACAGCAGAGCTCTGGATATACAGGGCAGGAGAGCACTGGATATACAGGACAAGAGAGCACTGGATATACAGGACAGGAGAGCTCTTTATATACAGGACAGTAGAGCTCTGGATATACAGGACAGGAGAGCTCTGGATTTACAGGACAGGAGAGCTCTGCATTTACAGGACAGGAGAGCTCTGGTTATACAGGACAGCAGAGCTCTGGATATACAGCACAAGAGAGCTCTGGATATACAGGACAGGAGAGCTCTGAATATACAGGACAAGTGAGCTCTGGATATACAGGACAGGAGAGCTCTGGATATACAGGACAGGAGAGCTCTGGATATACAGGACAGGAGAGCTCTGGATATACAGGACAGGGGAGCGCTGGATATACAGGACAGAAGAGCTCTGGATATACAGGACAGGAGAGCTCTGGATATACAGGACAGGAGAGCTCTGGATATACAGGACAGGAGAGCTCTGGATATACAGGACAGGAGAGCTCTGGATATACAGGACAGGAGAGCTCTGGATATACCGGACAGGAGAGCTCTGGATATACAGGACAGGAGAGCTCTGGATATACAGGACAGGAGAACTCTGGATATACAGGACAGGAGACCACTTGTTATACAGGACAAGAGAGCACTGGATATACAGGACAGGAGAGCTCTGGATATACAGGACAGGTGAGCACTGGATATACAGGACAGGAGAGCACTGGATATACAGGACAGGAGAGCACTGGATATACAGGACAGAAGAGCTCTGGATATATAGGACAGGAGAACTCTGGATATACAGGACAGGAGAGCACTTGTTATACAGGACAAGAGAGCACTGGATATACAGGACAGGAGAGCTCTGGATATACAGGACAGGAGAGCACTGGATATACAGGACAGGAGAGCACTGGATATACAGGACAGGAGAGCTCTGGATATACAGGACAGGAGAACTCTGGATATACAGGACAGGAGAGCACTTGTTATACAGGACAAGAGAGCACTAGATATACAGGACAGGAGAGCTCTGGATATACAGGACAGTAGAGCTCTGGATATACTGGACAGGAGAACTCTGGATATACAGGACAGTAGAGCTCTGGATATACAGGACAGGAGAGCTCTGGATATACAGGACAGTGGAGCACTAGATATACAGGACAGGAGAGCTCTGGTTATACAGGACAGGGGAGCTCTGGATATACAGGACAGGAAAGCTCTGAATATACAGGACAGTAGAGCTCTGGATATACAGGACAGGAGAGCTCTGGATATACAGGACAGGAGAGCTCTGGTTATACAGGACAGGAGAGCTCTGGATATACAGGACAGGAGAGCTCTGGATAGACAGGACAGGAGATCTCTGGATTTACAGGACAGGAGAGGTCTGGATATACAGGACAGGAGAGCAGAGCTCTGGATATACAGGACAGTAGAGCACTAGATATACAGGACAGCAGAGCTCTGGTTATACAGGACAGCAGAGCTCTGGATATACAGGACAGGAGAGCTCTGGATATACAGGACAGGAGAACTCTGGTTATACAGGACAGGAGAGCTCTGGATATACAGGACAGGAGAGCTCTGGATATACAGGACAGGAGAGCACTGGATATACAGGACAGGAGATCTCTGGATTTACAGGACAGGAGAGCTCTGGATATACAGGACAGCAGAGCTCTGGTTATACAGGACAGCAGAGCTCTGGATATACAGGACAGGAGAGCTCTGGATATACAGGACAGGAGAACTCTGGTTATACAGGACAGGAGAGCTCTGGATATACAGGACAGGAGAGCTCTGGATAGACAGGACAGGAGAGCTCTGGATATACAGGACAGGAGAACTCTGGTTATACAGGACAGGAGAGATCTGGATATACAGGACAAGTGAGCTCTGGATAGACAGGACAGGAGAGCTCTGGATATACAGGACAGGAGAACTCTGGTTATACAGGACAGGAGAGCTCTGGATATACAGGACAAGTGAGCTCTGGATAGACAGGACAGGAGAGCTCTGGATATACAGGACAAGTGAGCTCTGGGTATACAGGACAGGAGAGCTCTGGATATACAGGACAGGAGAGCTCTGGATAGACAGGACAGGAGAGCTCTGGATATACAGGACAGGAGAGCTCTGGATATACAGGACAGGAGAGCAAAGGATAGACAGGACAGGAGAGCTCTGGATATACAGGACAGGAGAGCTCTGGATATACAGGACAGGAGAGCTCTGGATTTACAGGACAGGAGAGCTCTGGATATACAGGACAGGAGAGCTCTGGATATACAGGACAGGAGAGCTCTGGATATACAGGACAAGTGAGCTCTGGGTATACAGGACAGGAGAGCTCTGGATATACAGGACAGGAGAGCTCTGGATAGACAGGACAGGAGAGCTCTGGATTTACAGGACAGGAGAGGTCTGGATATACAGGACAGGAGAACTCTGGTTATACAGGACAGGAGAGATCTGGATATACAAGACAGGAGAGCACTGGATATACAGGACAGGAGAGCTCTGGATAGACAGGACAGGAGAGCTCTGGATATACAGGACAGGAGAGCTCTGGATATACTGGACAGGAGAGCTCTGGATAGACAGGACAGGAGAGCTCTGGATATACAGGACAGGAGAGCTCTGGATATACAGGACAGGAGAGCAAAGGATAGACAGGACAGGAGAGCTCTGGATATACAGGACAGGAGAGCTCTGGATATACAGGACTGGAGAGCTCTGGATTTACAGGACAGGAGAGCACTGGATATACAGGACAGGAGAGCTCTGGATATACAGGACAGGAGAGCTCTGGATAGACAGGACAGGAGAGCTCTGGATAGACAGGACAGGAGAGCTCTGGATATACAGGACAGGAGAGCTCTGGATATACAGGACAGGAGAGATCTGGATATACAGGACAGGAGAGCTCTGGATATACAGGACAGGAGAGCTCTGGATATACAGGACAGGAGAGCTCTGGATAGACAGGACAGGAGAGCTCTGGATATACAGGACAGGAGAGCTCTGGATAGACAGGACAGGAGAGCTCTGGATTTACAGGACAGTAGAGGTCTGGATATACAGGACAGGAGAGCTCTGGATAGACAGGACAGGAGAGCTCTGGATATACAGGACAGGAGAGCTCTGGATATACAGGACAAGTGAGCTCTGGATATACAGGACAGGAGAGCTCTGGATATACAGGACAGGAGAGCTCTGGATATACAGGACAGGAGAGCTCTGGATATACAGGACAGGAGAGCTCTGGATATACAGGACAGGAGAGCTCTGGATATACAGGACAGGAGAGCACTGGATATACAGGACAGGAGAGCACTGGATATACAGGACAGGAGAGCTCTGGATAGACAGGACAGGAGAGCTCTGGATTTACAGGACAGGAGAGGTCTGGATATACAGGACAGGAGAGCTCTGGATAGACAGGACAGGAGAACTCTGGATATACAGGACAGGAGAACTCTGGTTATACAGGACAGGAGAGCTCTGGATATACAGGACAGGAGAGCTCTGGATAGACAGGACAGGAGAGCTCTGGATATACAGGACAGGAGAGCTCTGGATATACAGGACAGAAGAGCTCTGGATTTACAGGACAGGAGAGCACTGGATATACAGGACAGGAGAACTCTGGTTATACAGGACAGCAGAGCTCTGGATATACAGGACAGGAGAGCTCTGGATATACAGGACAAGTGAACTCTGGATATACAGGACAGGAGAGCTCTGGATATACAGGACAGGAGAGCTCTGGATTTACAGGACAGGAGACGTCTGGATATACAGGACAGGAGAGCTCTGGATAGACAGGACAGGAGAACTCTGGATATACAGGACAGGAGAGCTCTGGATATACAGGACAGGAGAGCTCTGGATTTACAGGACAGGAGAGGTCTGGATATACAGGACAGGAGAACTCTGGTTATACAGGACAGGAGAGATCTGGATATACAGGACAGGAGAGCTCTGGATATACAGGACAAGTGAGCTCTGGATAGACAGGACAGGAGAGCTCTGGATATACAGGACAGGAGAGCTCTGGATATACAGGACAGGAGAGCTCTGGATAGACAGGACAGGAGAGCTCTGGATATACAGGACAGGAGAGCTCTGGATATACAGGACAGGAGAGCTCTGGATTTACAGGACAGGAGAGCTCTGGATATACAGGACAGGAGAACTCTGGTTATACAGGACAGGAGAGATCTGGATATACAGGACAGGAGAGCTCTGGATATACAGGACAAGTGAGCTCTGGATAGACAGGACAGGAGAGCTCTGGATATACAGGACAGGAGAGCTCTGGATATACAGGACAGGAGAGCTCTGGATAGACAGGACAGGAGAGCTCTGGATATACAGGACAGGAGAGCTCTGGATATACAGGACAGGAGAGCAAAGGATAGACAGGACAGGAGAGCTCTGGATATACAGGACAGGAGAGCTCTGGATATACAGGACTGGAGAGCTCTGTATTTACAGGACAGGAGAGCACTGGATATACAGGACAGGAGAGCTCTGGATATACAGGACAGGAGAGCTCTGGATAGACAGGACAGGAGAGCTCTGGATATACAGGACAGGAGAGCTCTGGATATACAGGACAGGAGAGCTCTGGATATACAGGACAGGAGAGCTCTGGATATACAGGACAGGAGAGCTCTGGATATACAGGACAGGAGAGTTCTGGATATACAGGACAGGAGAGCTCTGGATAGACAGGACAGGAGAGCTCTGGATAGACAGGACAGGAGAGCTCTGGATAGACAGGACAGGAGAGCTCTGGATTTACAGGACAGGAGAGGTCTGGATATACAGGACAGGAGAGCTCTGGATAGACAGGACAGGAGAGCTCTGGATATACAGGACAGGAGAGCTCTGGATATACAGGACAAGTGAGCTCTGGATATACAGGACAGGAGAGCACTGGATATACAGGACAGGAGAGCTCTGGATATACAGGACAGGAGAGCTCTGGATATACAGGACAGGAGAGCTCTGGATATACAGGACAGGAGAGATCTGGATATACAGGACAGGAGAGCTCTGGATATACAGGACAAGAGAGCTCTGGATTTACAGGACAGGAGAGGTCTGGATATACAGGACAGGAGAGCTCTGGATATACAGGACAGGAGAGCTCTGGATTTACAGGACAGGAGAGGTCTGGATATACAGGACAGGAGAGCTCTGGATAGACAGGACAGGAGAACTCTGGATATACAGGACAGGAGAGCTCTGGATATACAGGACAGGAGAGCTCTGGATTTACAGGACAGGAGAGGTCTGGATATACAGGACAGGAGAACTCTGGTTATACAGGACAGGAGAGATCTGGATATACAGGACAGGAGAGCTCTGGATATACAGGACAAGTGAGCTCTGGATAGACAGGACAGGAGAGCTCTGGATATACAGGACAGGAGAGCTCTGGATATACAGGACAGGAGAGCTCTGGATAGACAGGACAGGAGAGCTCTGGATATACAGGACAGGAGAGCTCTGGATATACAGGACAGGAGAGCTCTGGATTTACAGGACAGGAGAGCTCTGGATATACAGGACAGGAGAACTCTGGTTATACAGGACAGGAGAGATCTGGATATACAGGACAGGAGAGCTCTGGATATACAGGACAAGTGAGCTCTGGATAGACAGGACAGGAGAGCTCTGGATATACAGGACAGGAGAGCTCTGGATATACAGGACAGGAGAGCTCTGGATAGACAGGACAGGAGAGCTCTGGATATACAGGACAGGAGAGCTCTGGATATACAGGACAGGAGAGCAAAGGATAGACAGGACAGGAGAGCTCTGGATATACAGGACAGGAGAGCTCTGGATATACAGGACAGGAGAGCAAAGGATAGACAGGACAGGAGAGCTCTGGATATACAGGACAGGAGAGCTCTGGATATACAGGACAGGAGAGCTCTGGATTTACAGGACAGGAGAGCTCTGGATATACAGGACAGGAGAGCTCTGGATATACAGGACAGGAGAGCTCTGGATATACAGGACAAGTGAGCTCTGGGTATACAGGACAGGAGAGCTCTGGATATACAGGACAGGAGAGCTCTGGATAGACAGGACAGGAGAGCTCTGGATTTACAGGACAGGAGAGGTCTGGATATACAGGACAGGAGAACTCTGGTTATACAGGACAGGAGAGATCTGGATATACAAGACAGGAGAGCACTGGATATACAGGACAGGAGAGCTCTGGATAGACAGGACAGGAGAGCTCTGGATATACAGGACAGGAGAGCTCTGGATATACTGGACAGGAGAGCTCTGGATAGACAGGACAGGAGAGCTCTGGATATACAGGACAGGAGAGCTCTGGATATACAGGACAGGAGAGCAAAGGATAGACAGGACAGGAGAGCTCTGGATATACAGGACAGGAGAGCTCTGGATATACAGGACTGGAGAGCTCTGGATTTACAGGACAGGAGAGCACTGGATATACAGGACAGGAGAGCTCTGGATATACAGGACAGGAGAGCTCTGGATAGACAGGACAGGAGAGCTCTGGATAGACAGGACAGGAGAGCTCTGGATATACAGGACAGGAGAGCTCTGGATATACAGGACAGGAGAGATCTGGATATACAGGACAGGAGAGCTCTGGATATACAGGACAGGAGAGCTCTGGATATACAGGACAGGAGAGCTCTGGATAGACAGGACAGGAGAGCTCTGGATATACAGGACAGGAGAGCTCTGGATAGACAGGACAGGAGAGCTCTGGATTTACAGGACAGTAGAGGTCTGGATATACAGGACAGGAGAGCTCTGGATAGACAGGACAGGAGAGCTCTGGATATACAGGACAGGAGAGCTCTGGATATACAGGACAAGTGAGCTCTGGATATACAGGACAGGAGAGCTCTGGATATACAGGACAGGAGAGCTCTGGATATACAGGACAGGAGAGCTCTGGATATACAGGACAGGAGAGCTCTGGATATACAGGACAGGAGAGCTCTGGATATACAGGACAGGAGAGCACTGGATATACAGGACAGGAGAGCACTGGATATACAGGACAGGAGAGCTCTGGATAGACAGGACAGGAGAGCTCTGGATTTACAGGACAGGAGAGGTCTGGATATACAGGACAGGAGAGCTCTGGATAGACAGGACAGGAGAACTCTGGATATACAGGACAGGAGAACTCTGGTTATACAGGACAGGAGAGCTCTGGATATACAGGACAGGAGAGCTCTGGATAGACAGGACAGGAGAGCTCTGGATATACAGGACAGGAGAGCTCTGGATATACAGGACAGAAGAGCTCTGGATTTACAGGACAGGAGAGCACTGGATATACAGGACAGGAGAACTCTGGTTATACAGGACAGCAGAGCTCTGGATATACAGGACAGGAGAGCTCTGGATATACAGGACAAGTGAACTCTGGATATACAGGACAGGAGAGCTCTGGATATACAGGACAGGAGAGCTCTGGATTTACAGGACAGGAGACGTCTGGATATACAGGACAGGAGAGCTCTGGATAGACAGGACAGGAGAACTCTGGATATACAGGACAGGAGAGCTCTGGATATACAGGACAGGAGAGCTCTGGATTTACAGGACAGGAGAGGTCTGGATATACAGGACAGGAGAACTCTGGTTATACAGGACAGGAGAGATCTGGATATACAGGACAGGAGAGCTCTGGATATACAGGACAAGTGAGCTCTGGATAGACAGGACAGGAGAGCTCTGGATATACAGGACAGGAGAGCTCTGGATATACAGGACAGGAGAGCTCTGGATAGACAGGACAGGAGAGCTCTGGATATACAGGACAGGAGAGCTCTGGATATACAGGACAGGAGAGCTCTGGATTTACAGGACAGGAGAGCTCTGGATATACAGGACAGGAGAACTCTGGTTATACAGGACAGGAGAGATCTGGATATACAGGACAGGAGAGCTCTGGATATACAGGACAAGTGAGCTCTGGATAGACAGGACAGGAGAGCTCTGGATATACAGGACAGGAGAGCTCTGGATATACAGGACAGGAGAGCTCTGGATAGACAGGACAGGAGAGCTCTGGATATACAGGACAGGAGAGCTCTGGATATACAGGACAGGAGAGCAAAGGATAGACAGGACAGGAGAGCTCTGGATATACAGGACAGGAGAGCTCTGGATATACAGGACTGGAGAGCTCTGTATTTACAGGACAGGAGAGCACTGGATATACAGGACAGGAGAGCTCTGGATATACAGGACAGGAGAGCTCTGGATAGACAGGACAGGAGAGCTCTGGATATACAGGACAGGAGAGCTCTGGATATACAGGACAGGAGAGCTCTGGATATACAGGACAGGAGAGCTCTGGATATACAGGACAGGAGAGCTCTGGATATACAGGACAGGAGAGTTCTGGATATACAGGACAGGAGAGCTCTGGATAGACAGGACAGGAGAGCTCTGGATAGACAGGACAGGAGAGCTCTGGATAGACAGGACAGGAGAGCTCTGGATTTACAGGACAGGAGAGGTCTGGATATACAGGACAGGAGAGCTCTGGATAGACAGGACAGGAGAGCTCTGGATATACAGGACAGGAGAGCTCTGGATATACAGGACAAGTGAGCTCTGGATATACAGGACAGGAGAGCACTGGATATACAGGACAGGAGAGCTCTGGATATACAGGACAGGAGAGCTCTGGATATACAGGACAGGAGAGCTCTGGATATACAGGACAGGAGAGATCTGGATATACAGGACAGGAGAGCTCTGGATATACAGGACAAGAGAGCTCTGGATTTACAGGACAGGAGAGGTCTGGATATACAGGACAGGAGAGCTCTGGATATACAGGACAGGAGAGCTCTGGATTTACAGGACAGGAGAGGTCTGGATATACAGGACAGGAGAGCTCTGGATAGACAGGACAGGAGAACTCTGGATATACAGGACAGGAGAGCTCTGGATATACAGGACAGGAGAGCTCTGGATTTACAGGACAGGAGAGGTCTGGATATACAGGACAGGAGAACTCTGGTTATACAGGACAGGAGAGATCTGGATATACAGGACAGGAGAGCTCTGGATATACAGGACAAGTGAGCTCTGGATAGACAGGACAGGAGAGCTCTGGATATACAGGACAGGAGAGCTCTGGATATACAGGACAGGAGAGCTCTGGATAGACAGGACAGGAGAGCTCTGGATATACAGGACAGGAGAGCTCTGGATATACAGGACAGGAGAGCTCTGGATTTACAGGACAGGAGAGCTCTGGATATACAGGACAGGAGAACTCTGGTTATACAGGACAGGAGAGATCTGGATATACAGGACAGGAGAGCTCTGGATATACAGGACAAGTGAGCTCTGGATAGACAGGACAGGAGAGCTCTGGATATACAGGACAGGAGAGCTCTGGATATACAGGACAGGAGAGCTCTGGATAGACAGGACAGGAGAGCTCTGGATATACAGGACAGGAGAGCTCTGGATATACAGGACAGGAGAGCAAAGGATAGACAGGACAGGAGAGCTCTGGATATACAGGACAGGAGAGCTCTGGATATACAGGACTGGAGAGCTCTGTATTTACAGGACAGGAGAGCACTGGATATACAGGACAGGAGAGCTCTGGATATACAGGACAGGAGAGCTCTGGATAGACAGGACAGGAGAGCTCTGGATATACAGGACAGGAGAGCTCTGGATATACAGGACAGGAGAGCTCTGGATATACAGGACAGGAGAGCTCTGGATATACAGGACAGGAGAGCTCTGGATATACAGGACAGGAGAGTTCTGGATATACAGGACAGGAGAGCTCTGGATAGACAGGACAGGAGAGCTCTGGATAGACAGGACAGGAGAGCTCTGGATAGACAGGACAGGAGAGCTCTGGATTTACAGGACAGGAGAGGTCTGGATATACAGGACAGGAGAGCTCTGGATAGACAGGACAGGAGAGCTCTGGATATACAGGACAGGAGAGCTCTGGATATACAGGACAAGTGAGCTCTGGATATACAGGACAGGAGAGCACTGGATATACAGGACAGGAGAGCTCTGGATATACAGGACAGGAGAGCTCTGGATATACAGGACAGGAGAGCTCTGGATATACAGGACAGGAGAGATCTGGATATACAGGACAGGAGAGCTCTGGATATACAGGACAGGAGAGCTCTGGATATACAGGACAGGAGAGCTCTGGATAGACAGGACATGAGAGCTCTGGATATACAGGACAGGAGAGCTCTGGATAGACAGGACAGGAGAGCTCTGGATTTACAGGACAGGAGAGCTCTGGATAGACAGGACAGGAGAACTCTGGATATACAGGACAGGAGAACTCTGGATATACAGGACAGGAGAACTCTGGTTATACAGGACAGGAGAGCTCTGGATATACAGGACAGGAGAGCTCTGGATATACAGGACAGGAGAGCTCTGGATATACAGGACAGGAGAGCTCTGGATATACAGGACAGAAGAGCTCTGGATTTACAGGACACCAGAGCACTGGATATACAGGACAGGAGAACTCTGGTTATACAGGACAGCAGAGCTCTGGATATACAGGACAGGAGAGCTCTGGATATACAGGACAAGTGAGCTCTGGATATACAGGACAGGAGAGCTCTGGATATACAGGACAGGAGAGCTCTGGATATACAGGACAGGAGAGCTCTGGATATACAGGACAGGAGAGCTCTGGATATACAGGACAGGAGAGCTTTGGATATACAGGACAGGAGAGCTCTGGATATACATGACAGGAGAACTCTGGATATACAGGATATAAGAGCTCTGGATATACAGGACAGGAGAGCTCTGGATATACAGGACAGGAGAGCACTGGATATACAGGACAGGAGAGCTCTGGATATACAGGACAGGAGAGCTCTGGATATACAGGACAGGAGAGCTCTGGATATACAGGACAGGAGAGCTCTGGATATACATGACAGGAGAGCTCTGGATATACAGGACAAGTGAGCTCTGGATATACAGGACAGGAGAGCTCTGGATATACAGGACAGGAGAGCTCTGGATATACAGGACAAGTGAGCTCTGGATATACAGGACAGGAGAGCTCTGGATATACATGACAGGAGAGCTCTGGATATACAGGACAGGAGAGCTCTGGATATACAGGACAAGTGAGCTCTGGATATACAGGACAGGAGAGCTCTGGATATACAGGACAGGAGAGCTCTGGATATACAGGACAGGAGAGCTCTGGATATACAGGACAGGAGAGCACTGGATATACAGGACAGGAGAGCTCTGGATATACATGACAGGAGAACTCTGGATATACAGGATATAAGAGCTCTGGATATACAGGACAGGAGAGCTCTGGATATACAGGACAGGAGAGCTCTGGATATACAGGACAGGAGAGCTCTGGATACACAGGACAGGGGAGCTCTGGATAAACAGGACAGTGGAGCTCTGGATATACAGGACAGGAGAGCTCTGGATATACAGGACAGGAGAGCTCTGGATATAGAGGACAGGAGAGCACTGGATATACAGGACAGGAAAGATCTGGATATACAGGACAGGAGAGCACTGGATATACAGGACAGGAGAGCTCTGGATATACAGGACAGGAGAGCTCTGGATATACAGGACAGGAGAGCTCTGGATATAAAGGACAGGAGAGCACTGGATATACAGGACAGGAGAGCTCTGGATATACAGGACAGGAGAGCACTGGATATACAGGACAGGAGAGCTCTGGATATAGAGGACAGGAGAGCACTGGATATACATTATAGGAGAGCACTGGATATACAGGAAAGGAGAGCTCTGGATATACAGGACAGGAGAGCACTGGATATACATTATAGGAGAGCACTGGATATACAGGAAAGGAGAGCTCTGGATATACAGGACAGGGGAGCTCTGGATATGCAGGACAGGGGAGCTCTGGATATACAGAACATTGGAGCTCTGGATATACAGGACAGTAGGGCTCTGTATATACAGGACAGGAGCGCTCTGGATATACAGGACAGGAGAGCTCTGGATATACAGGACAGTGGAGCTCTGGATATACAGGACAGGAGAGCTCTGGATATACAGGACAGGAGAGCTCTGGATATACAGGACAGGAGAGCTCTGGATAGACAGGACAGGAGAGCTCTGGATATACAGGACAGGAGAGCTCTGGATATACAGGACAGGAGAGCAAAGGATAGACAGGACAGGAGAGCTCTGGATATACAGGACAGGAGAGCTCTGGATATACAGGACTGGAGAGCTCTGGATTTACAGGACAGGAGAGCACTGGATATACAGGACAGGAGAGCTCTGGATATACAGGACAGGAGAGCTCTGGATAGACAGGACAGGAGAGCTCTGGATAGACAGGACAGGAGAGCTCTGGATATACAGGACAGGAGAGCTCTGGATATACAGGACAGGAGAGATCTGGATATACAGGACAGGAGAGCTCTGGATATACAGGACAGGAGAGCTCTGGATATACAGGACAGGAGAGCTCTGGATAGACAGGACAGGAGAGCTCTGGATATACAGGACAGGAGAGCTCTGGATAGACAGGACAGGAGAGCTCTGGATTTACAGGACAGTAGAGGTCTGGATATACAGGACAGGAGAGCTCTGGATAGACAGGACAGGAGAGCTCTGGATATACAGGACAGGAGAGCTCTGGATATACAGGACAAGTGAGCTCTGGATATACAGGACAGGAGAGCTCTGGATATACAGGACAGGAGAGCTCTGGATATACAGGACAGGAGAGCTCTGGATATACAGGACAGGAGAGCTCTGGATATACAGGACAGGAGAGCTCTGAATATACAGGACAGGAGAGCACTGGATATACAGGACAGGAGAGCACTGGATATACAGGACAGGAGAGCTCTGGATAGACAGGACAGGAGAGCTCTGGATTTACAGGACAGGAGAGGTCTGGATATACAGGACAGGAGAGCTCTGGATAGACAGGACAGGAGAACTCTGGATATACAGGACAGGAGAACTCTGGTTATACAGGACAGGAGAGCTCTGGATATACAGGACAGGAGAGCTCTGGATAGACAGGACAGGAGAGCTCTGGATATACAGGACAGGAGAGCTCTGGATATACAGGACAGAAGAGCTCTGGATTTACAGGACAGGAGAGCACTGGATATACAGGACAGGAGAACTCTGGTTATACAGGACAGCAGAGCTCTGGATATACAGGACAGGAGAGCTCTGGATATACAGGACAAGTGAACTCTGGATATACAGGACAGGAGAGCTCTGGATATACAGGACAGGAGAGCTCTGGATTTACAGGACAGGAGAGGTCTGGATATACAGGACAGGAGAGCTCTGGATAGACAGGACAGGAGAACTCTGGATATACAGGACAGGAGAGCTCTGGATATACAGGACAGGAGAGCTCTGGATTTACAGGACAGGAGAGGTCTGGATATACAGGACAGGAGAACTCTGGTTATACAGGACAGGAGAGATCTGGATATACAGGACAGGAGAGCTCTGGATATACAGGACAAGTGAGCTCTGGATAGACAGGACAGGAGAGCTCTGGATATACAGGACAGGAGAGCTCTGGATATACAGGACAGGAGAGCTCTGGATAGACAGGACAGGAGAGCTCTGGATATACAGGACAGGAGAGCTCTGGATATACAGGACAGGAGAGCTCTGGATTTACAGGACAGGAGAGCTCTGGATATACAGGACAGGAGAACTCTGGTTATACAGGACAGGAGAGATCTGGATATACAGGACAGGAGAGCTCTGGATATACAGGACAAGTGAGCTCTGGATAGACAGGACAGGAGAGCTCTGGATATACAGGACAGGAGAGCTCTGGATATACAGGACAGGAGAGCTCTGGATAGACAGGACAGGAGAGCTCTGGATATACAGGACAGGAGAGCTCTGGATATACAGGACAGGAGAGCAAAGGATAGACAGGACAGGAGAGCTCTGGATATACAGGACAGGAGAGCTCTGGATATACAGGACTGGAGAGCTCTGTATTTACAGGACAGGAGAGCACTGGATATACAGGACAGGAGAGCTCTGGATATACAGGACAGGAGAGCTCTGGATAGACAGGACAGGAGAGCTCTGGATATACAGGACAGGAGAGCTCTGGATATACAGGACAGGAGAGCTCTAGATATACAGGACAGGAGAGCTCTGGATATACAGGACAGGAGAGCTCTGGATATACAGGACAGGAGAGTTCTGGATATACAGGACAGGAGAGCTCTGGATAGACAGGACAGGAGAGCTCTGGATAGACAGGACAGGAGAGCTCTGGATAGACAGGACAGGAGAGCTCTGGATTTACAGGACAGGAGAGGTCTGGATATACAGGACAGGAGAGCTCTGGATAGACAGGACAGGAGAGCTCTGGATATACAGGACAGGAGAGCTCTGGATATACAGGACAAGTGAGCTCTGGATATACAGGACAGGAGAGCTCTGGATATACAGGACAGGAGAGCTCTGGATATACAGGACAGGAGAGCTCTGGATATACAGGACAGGAGAGCTCTGGATATACAGGACAGGAGAGATCTGGATATACAGGACAGGAGAGCTCTGGATATACAGGACAGGAGAGCTCTGGATATACAGGACAGGAGAGCTCTGGATAGACAGGACATGAGAGCTCTGGATATACAGGACAGGAGAGCTCTGGATAGACAGGACAGGAGAGCTCTGGATTTACAGGACAGGAGAGGTCTGGATATACAGGACAGGAGAGCTCTGGATAGACAGGACAGGAGAACTCTGGATATACAGGACAGGAGAACTCTGGTTATACAGGACAGGAGAGCTCTGGATATACAGGACAGGAGGGCTCTGGATATACAGGACAGGAGAGCTCTGGATATACAGGACAGGAGAGCTCTGGATATACAGGACAGAAGAGCTCTGGATTTACAGGACAGGAGAGAACTGGATATACAGGACAGGAGAACTCTGGTTATACAGGACAGCAGAGCTCTGGATATACAGGACAGGAGAGCTCTGGATATACAGGACAAGTGAGCTCTGGATATACAGGACAGGAGAGCTCTGGATATACAGGACAGGAGAGCTCTGGATATACAGGACAGGAGAGCTCTGGATATACAGGACAGGAGAGCTCTGGATATACAGGACAGGAGAGCTTTGGATATACAGGACAGGAGAGCTCTGGATATACATGACAGGAGAACTCTGGATATACAGGATATAAGAGCTCTGGATATACAGGACAGGAGAGCTCTGGATATACAGGACAGGAGAGCACTGGATATACAGGACAGGAGAGCTCTGGATATACAGGACAGGAGAGCTCTGGATATACAGGACAGGAGAGCTCTGGATATACAGGACAGGAGAGCTCTGGATATACATGACAGGAGAGCTCTGGATATACAGGACAGGAGAGCTCTGGATATACATGACAGGAGAGCTCTGGATATACAGGACAGGAGAGCTCTGGATATACAGGACAAGTGAGCTCTGGATATACAGGACAGGAGAGCTCTGGATATACAGGACAGGAGAGCTCTGGATATACAGGACAGGAGAGCTCTGGATATACATGACAGGAGAACTCTGGATATACAGGATATAAGAGCTCTGGATATACAGGACAGGAGAGCTCTGGATATACAGGACAGGAGAGCTCTGGATATACAGGACAGGAGAGCTCTGGATACACAGGACAGGGGAGCTCTGGATAAACAGGACAGTGGAGCTCTGGATATACAGGACAGGAGAGCTCTGGATATACAGGACAGGAGAGCTCTGGATATACAGGACAGGAGAGCACTGGATATACAGGACAGGAAAGATCTGGATATACAGGACAGGAGAGCACTGGATATACAGGACAGAAGAGCTCTGGATATACAGGACAGGAGAGCACTGGATATACAGGACAGGAGAGCTCTGGATATACAGGACAGGAGAGCTCTGGATATACAGGACAGGAGAGCTCTGGATATAAAGGACAGGAGAGCACTGGATATACAGGACAGGAGAGCTCTGGATATACAGGACAGGAGAGCACTGGATATACATTATAGGAGAGCACTGGATATACAGGAAAGGAGAGCTCTGGATATACAGGACAGGGGAGCTCTGGATATGCAGGACAGGGGAGCTCTGGATATACAGAACATTGGAGCTCTGGATATACAGGACAGTAGGGCTCTGTATATACAGGACAGGAGCGCTCTGGATATACAGGACAGGAGAGCTCTGGATATACAGGACAGTGGAGCTCTGGATATACAGGACAGGGGAGCTCTGGATATACAGGACAGGAGAACTCTGGATATACAGGGCAGGAGAACTCTGGATATACAGGACAGGGGAGCACTGGATATACAGGACAGGGAAGCTCTTTATATACAGGACAGGGGAGCTCTGGATATACAGGACAGCGGTGCTCTGGATATACAGGATAGGAGAACTCTGGAGATACAGGACAGGAGAGCTCTGGATATACAGGACAGGAGAGCTCTAGTTATAAAGGACAGTAGAGCTCTGGATATACAGGACAGGAGAGCACTGGATATACAGGACAGGAGAGATCTGCCTATACAGGACAGGAGAGCTCTAGATATACAGGACAGGAGAGCTCTGGATATACAGGACAAGTGACTTCTGGATATACAGGACAGGAGAGCTCTGGATATACAGGACAGGGGAGCGCTGGATATACATGACAGAAGAGCTCTGGATATACAGTACAGGAGAGCTCTGGATATACAGGACAGGAGAGCTCTGGTTATACAGGACAGCAGAGCTCTGGATATACAGCACAGGAGAGCTCTGGATATACAGAACAGGGGAGCTCTGGATATACAGGACAGGAGAGCTCTGTATATACAGGACAGGAGAGCTCTGGATATACAGGACAGGAGAGCTCTGGTTATACAGGAGAGCTCTGGATATACAGGACAAGTGAGCTCTGGATATACAGGACAGGAGAGCTCTGGATATACAGGACAGGAGAGCTCTGGATATACAGGACAGGAGAGCACTGGATATACAGGACAGGAGAGCTCTGGATATACAGGGCAGGAGAGCTCTGGATATACAGGATATAAGAGCTCTGGATATACAGGACAGGAGAGCTCTGGATATACAGGACAGGAGAGCACTGGATATACAGGATAGGAGAGCTCGGGATATACAGGACAGGAGAGCTCTGCATATACAGGACAGGAGAGCTCTGGATATACAGGACAGGAGAGCTCTGGATATACAGTACAGGAGAGCTCTGGATATACAGGACAGGAGAGATCTGGATATACAGGACAGGAGAGCTCTGGATATACAGGACAGGGGAGCTCTGGATATACAGGACAATAGAGCACTGGATATACAGGACAGGAGAGCTCTGGATATACAGGACAATAGAGCACTGGATATACAGGACAGGAGAGCACTGGATATACAGGACAGGAGAGCACTGGATATACAGGACAATAGAGCACTGGATATACAGGACAGGAGAGCACTGGATATACAGGACAGGAGAGCTCAGCACTACAGGTCAGTATGAATGTCATACTTGTTTATCACCCAGCTTTCCCAGGACCTGATGTAACAGCGACATGAAAGTCAAGGTTATTTTGGTGCAATTGTTTAGATTTTTATTTTCCCTTGATGTTGACATATGATGCGGTGCCAGTGACCGGGGTGAGGTACTGTGTTCATGCAGATGGTGATGAGGCCTCTATCAGGTGAGGTGGCAGCACCATTGCTCATTATTCCTGGCCTGACACAGCAGAGGTGGGTGAGCGGCGCCGGGAAATGAGCTGACTATGTGCCAGGAGCCCTGACGTACAGAGAGACGTATATGACGGAGAAGGCGAGTAAATAAGCCATCCTGGAAACAGGGAGATCTCATGTCTCATGTATAAGGAGAGAAGAAGGATCGGACATGCTGGGTCTGAGCTTCATTTAAAATCTTCTCACATTCCCTCCCTGTTCAGTGACTGCACCAGCAGAATAGTGAGCACAGCTCTGGAGTATAATACAGGATGTAACTCAGGATCAGTAATGTAATGTATGTACACAGTGACTGCCCCAGCAGAATAGTGAGTGCAGCTCTGGAGTATAATACAGGATGTAACTCAGGATCAGTAATGTATGTTCACAGTGACTGCACCAGCAGAATAGTGAATGCAGCTCTGGGATATAATACAGGAGGTAACTCAGGATCAGTAATGTAATGTATGTACACAGTGACTCCACCAGCAGAATAGTGAGTGCAGCTCTGGAGTATAATACAGGAGGTAACTCAGGATCAGTAATGTAATTTATGTACACAGTGACTCCACCAGCAGAATAGTGAGTGCAGCTCTGGAGTATAATACAGGATGTAACTCAGGATCAGTAATGTAATGTATGTACACAGTGACTGCACCAGCAGAATAGTGAGCGCAGCTCTGGAGTATAATACAGGATGTAACTCAGGATCAGTAATGTAATGTATGTACACAGTGACTGCACCAGCAGAATAGTGAGCGCAGCTCTGGAGTATAATACAGGAGGTAACTCAGGATCAGTAATGTAATGTATGTACACAGTGACTGCACCAGCAGAATAGTGAGTGCAGCTCTGGAGTATAATACAGGAGGTAACTCAGGATCAGTAATGTAATGTATGTACACAGTGACTGCACCAGCAGAATAGTGAGTGCAGCTCTGGAGTATAATACAGGATGTAACTCAGGATCAGTAATGTAATGTATGTACACAGTGACTGCACCAGCAGAATAGTGAGTGCAGCTCTGGAGTATAATACAGGATGTAACTCAGGATCAGTAATGTAATGTATGTACACAGTGACTCCACCAGCAGAATAGTGAGTGCAGCTCTGGAGTATAATACAGGATGTAACTCAGGATCAGTAATGTAATGTATGTACACAGTGACTGCACCAGCTGAATAGTGAGTGCAGCTCTGGAGGATAATACAGGATGTAACTCAGGATCAGTAATGTAATGTATGTACACAGTGACTGCACCAGCAGAATAGTGAGTGCAGCTCTGGGGTATAATACAGGATGTAACTCAGGATCAGTAATGTAATGTATGTACACAGTGACTGCACCAGCAGAATAGTGAGTGCAGCTCTGGAGGATAATACAGGAGGTAACTCAGGATCAGTAATGTAATGTATGTACACAGTGACTGCACCAGCAGAATAGTGAGTGCAGCTCTGGAGTATAATACAGGATGTAACTCAGGATCAGTAATGTAATGTATGTACACAGTGACTGCACCAGCAGAATAGTGACTGCAGCTCTGGAGTATAATACAGGATGTAACTCAGGATCAGTAATGTAATGTATGTACACAGCGACTGCACCAGCAGAATAGTGAGTGCAGCTCTGGGGTATAATACAGGATGTAACTCAGGATCAGTAATGTAATGTATGTACACAGTGACTGCACCAGCAGAATAGTGAGTGCAGCTCTGGAGTATAATACAGGATGTAACTCAGGATCAGTAATGTAATGTATGTACACAGTGACTGCACCAGCAGAATAGTGAGTGCAGCTCTGGGGTATAATACAGGATGTAACTCAGGATCAGTAATGTAATGTATGTACACAGTGACTGCACCAGCAGAATAGTGAGTGCAGCTCTGGAGTATAATACAGGATGTAACTCAGGATCAGTAATGTAATGTATGTACACAGCGACTGCACCAGCAGAATAGTGAGTGCAGCTCTGGGGTATAATACAGGATGTAACTCAGGATCAGTAATGTAATATATGTACACAGTGACTGCACCAGCAGAATAGTGAGTACAGCTCTGGAGTATAATACCGTATATAACTCAGGATCAGTAATGTAATGTATGTACACAGTGACTGCACCAGCAGAATAGTGAGTGCAGCTCTGGAGTATAATACAGGATGTAACTCAGGATCAGTAATGTAATATATGTACACAGTGACTGCACCAGCAGAATAGTGAGTACAGCTCTGGAGTATAATACCGTATATAACTCAGGATCAGTAATGTAATGTATGTACACAGTGACTGCACCAGCAGAATAGTGAGTACAGCTCTGGAGTATAATACCGTATATAACTCAGGATCAGTAATGTAATGTATGTACACAGTGACTGCACCAGCAGAATAGTGAGTGCAGCTCTGGAGTATAATACAGGATGTATCTCAGGATCAGTAATGTAATGTATGCACACAGTGACTGCACCAGCAGCATACTGGGTGCAGCTCTGATCAGCTGCTAGTCAGTGTGGTGATTGCGGGTGTGGTGGCTGCAGATCCTGCTGTGAGCTCCTGATCTCTGAGAAACCAACACCTCTCCACCTGGGGACCTGCTCTCTCTCTTTCCCAGGGAGGGAGCGGGTTTCTGGGATGAGTGATGGAGCCAAGTCCCAGGCTTCTGCTTCCCGAACCAGGGCGGCGGGGGGCAGAAGAAACCAGCAACCGGCCTGCACATCAGAGGACTCGGGGGTGAGACGCTGCACCAGGAGTCGCAGCAATGTGGCTCCTACTCCCCCCGGGATTGTGGAGACCCCCAGAAGCCGCAAGGCTTCCAGCATGGAGGAAAAGCCTGACAGCGGCGTGCAAGATGGCGCTCCTTCCGGAGGAAAGCTGAGTGCTCACGGAGGTGAGGCCGACCTCCCTGAGGGGGGGTGGGCGCTGCAGGGACCCCGGGAGTCTGTGTCCACCTATGCCTCCCGGGTCATGATCCGCCTCCGTGAGTATGAAGATGCCAGTAAGCTCATCAGGAGGCTCCGGGAGGAGCTGCGCTGCACAAGCGCCAAAGCTGCGGGGGCCTCCAAACCAAGGAAGGCAAAACTCCAAGCCGAGGTAAAAAGACTGAGCAGTGAAATTCAACGCCTGGAACTTAGGAAAGCTGACATCAGGGAGCAGAGTGGTCCTTTCAAAGAAAAGCTTATAAATGAAGACCGATTCAGAGAAATGACTGATAACAGAGAGCAAAGGCAGATGGGGCTGCAGCCTGAGAGCCAGGTGGATGATGAGAGTGATGATGACCAGCAGGAAGCCCCACCTGGCAGCCTGCAAAGTCACCCGCAGGCCACGTGCAGCGAGCTCCCTGCAGGACAGGCGACAGTGACATCCGGTCGCAGTTCTGCCGGCTCTGGGGAGGACAGTGACAGCAGCGGCCAGGGAGGGGCGCTAATGGCGGAGATTAAGCTCCTGGAGTCCCCAGTGTGCCTCCAAAACTTCCATCTTGGTGACGATCTACCAGAAGAGGCACCTGGGGGCCACAAAAAGGCAAAGAAGACCAAGCCAAAGCTGCAGGAAGCGGTAAGATACGTATATGCCCCCCTCCCTGTACCCCCTGAGTCGGCGGCAGGCTCAACTCGCTGTATAAGCCCCGTTGCCCAGCCCAGCCCGGGTTCTGCTGTGGATCCGGTGCAAAGGCGCGGGGAGATTACAGAGCGCGGTAGTGAGGCGCAGAGCTCCGTCTCTGCTTGTAGTAGCGGGGACGCAGCAGGAGGTGCATCAGCCGAGAGGCTGGACAGTGAGGGCGGCCCGGCGGCGGGCGTTCCATCAGGCCACGATGCTGTGGTGCGCTCCTCAGTGGGAGGGGGGAGCGGCCCGGTGTCGGGGGCAGCTCCGGTAGCCTCGGCACCTCTGAATGCTGTTGCCGCTGATCACTTAGTTGGGGAGCGGCGGCAGTGTGAGGGGGCTGCTGGGGTTGAGCGTTCCGGTCCTCCCACCAAAGTGCTATTTTGTGTTGGCGTCGCTGGTCCGGAAGATCCTGATGCTAAAGATCAGCGGCGCCTAACTGCAGCTAGAGATCAGCGGCACATTATACCAAATGCCAAACAGCGGAAATTACCGACCGATGATGTGGAGGGCACACATAAGACCGGGGGTGAGGTCGCCTCCAGTTCTATGGGGTGACTGAGCCCCTTGTGCCTGATGCGAGGCCCCGGGATAGAGGAGGTTCCAGAGACAAGCTGACTTATGATAGCGTCGCCCTTAATAGTATAGCTAGTGAGGCTCGCCTGGTGGATGTCCACATCCGGCACACCCCAGGCCACGAGGGGTTCACCTATCATAGAGGTAACTGTAGGTCCAGGATAGACAGGTTTTATTTAAAGGAGGAAGCCGTCTCTTCAGCAGTATCTGTTGTTGAGGTGGAGTTCTCCGATCACTGTATGATTTTGTTTTCCCTGAATGTTACAGAGACCCCCCGGATGGGAAGAGGCTTTTGGAGGCTCAATTCGTCTCTCTTGGAAGAAGCGGAGATAAGACAGTCCTTTGAGGATTTTCTTCAGAGCCAGGTACCCTTACTGGATCTTTGTAGTAGTAAGTCAGAGTGGTGGGAGATGTTTAAGAAAAGGGTGGCGAGATTCTTCCGCCAGCTCTCGAGCCTCAGGAGCCTGGACAGGTACCGTCTCTATCAGGGCCTGAGGAGGAAACTCGAGCATCTTGTCTCAACTGGAGGTTGTCACGGGTGTGTTGCCACGAAGATCGTCACGAGTACACAGCCTGACTTCTCGCAGCTGACTTGTTGGTGCTTTGTGTTTTCTCGGCAGTGAAGGAGTTAATTCTCTCTCTCTCTGGGCTAGCTGAGGTCCAGCCTCGCCCAGCTGCAATCAATGCTTCGTTAGTGAGACTCCTTTATATTCCTGCAGGTCTGTTTGTGAGGTGTCGGTGAAAGCTTTTCATTCTGACTTACAGAGCGGATCGTGGTGTTTGGAGTTGCTGAGATAAGTGTATTTGAAAGTGTTATTTCCCTTTCCTCGCTTTATCATTTATCTCCTTTCCCGTTGGTGTTCCCTCTGTTGTAGTTTTGTTGAAGTTGTATGCAAGGTGGTTTTGGTTTTTCCCTTGTACTGTCTCGTTCGTCTAAATACTGTGTGTGGGCATATTATTGCTGGTTCCCTATTGTTGTGATCGGGGTCCTTCTCAGGACTAGATTACTGTGGTGCAGGGATCCTCAGGAGGTAGGGGTTACGCTGGCGGCCTGGACCTCTGTACCTTTAACAGTACCTCCAGGATGAGGGATTAGTCAGGGCCCCAGCTTAGGGTCAGCTTAGGCCCCCTACCTCCTGAGGATCCCTGCACCACAGTAATCTAGTCCTGAGAAGGACCCCGATCACAACAATAGGGAACCAGCAATAATATGCCCACACACAGTATTTAGACGAACGAGACAGTACAAGGGAAAAACCAAAACCACCTTGCATACAACTTCAACAAAACTACAACAGAGGGAACACCAACGGGAAAGGAGATAAATGATAAAGCGAGGAAAGGGAAATAACACTTTCAAATACACTTATCTCAGCAACTCCAAACACCACGATCCGCTCTGTAAGTCAGAATGAAAAGCTTTCACCGACACCTCCCAAACAGACCTGCAGGAATATAAAGGAGTCTCACTAACGAAGCATTGATTGCAGCTGGGCGAGGCTGGACCTCAGCTAGCCCAGAGAGAGAGAGAATTAACTCCTTCACTGCCGAGAAAACACAAAGCACCAACAAGTCAGCTGCGAGAAGTCAGGCTGTGTACTCGTGACGATCTTCGTGGCAACACACCCGTGACAGTGGTAGCCGCGAGGAGATCTCCAGAGTGAAATCTTTGCTAATGAGGTGTCAGTATGATAGACACGCATCTTTGGATTTTGAGAGGGATTACGGGAAGTACCGCTCGCCCGACCCTTATAGAAACTGCAAGATGTCAGTGAATAGTAAAGTTGTTACAGGACTGGTTGACACTGCAGGGTCCCTGAAAAGATCCAGATCAGGGATCCTGGAGGTCGTCAGATCCTTCTACTCGCACCTCTTGGGGAAGAGGGATCTGGATTGGGATGAGATGTCGGCTTTTCTGGCTGAAGCCGTCCCCGAACCAGGGGTAGACCCCTCTCTTGGCGTTTTGACAGAGATGATCAGGGAAGAGGAAGTTAAGTTGGCGATTGAAGGGCTTGCCCTGAAGAAATCTCCCGGTCCGGATGGCTTAACATCTGAATTCTATAAGACCTTTAAGGACGCCTTGGTTCCCCTCTTGACTGAGGTATTCAATGAGTGTCTTTCCTCGGGCACTCTGCCAAAGTCAATGAGGAGGTCTGCCCTGATCATCTTGTCAAAGGGTAAGGACCCATCTTGCATTGAGAATTGGCGTCCCATAGCGCTTCTCAATGCAGACAGGAAGGTTTTGGCAAAGGTGCTGTTTAATCGGCTGGTGAAATTTGCACCCCAGCTCCTTTCGGGGGCCCAGCATTGCTCTGTTCCGGGCCGCAGTACAATTAGTGCTGTACTCTGTGTCCGAGAGGCGGTGGAGCAGGGTAGGGCTGGCCACTGGAAGGGGTACATGCTGTCATTGGACCAGGCAAAAGCGTTTGATCGGGTTAATCATGAGTACCTCTGGTCTGTCCTTCTGAGGTATGGCCTGCCGGGGGGGTTTGTTGATTGGCTTAAGACCTTGTACTCTGGGGCAGAGAGTTTCCCGCTTGTGAACGGTTGGATTGGCAGCTCTTTTGAGGTTGGGTGTGGTGTTCGCCAGGGTTGTCCCTTGAGCCCGCTACTGTACGTGTTTGCGATTGACCCACTTCTTAGGAGGGTGGAGCGTGGACCGTTGGCTGGGATCGGGATGGACCGGGCAGCACCGGAAGCCACTCTGAGAGTGGTGGCGTATGCCGATGACGTCACCGTTTTTGTTTCCTCTGATGGGGAGGCAGAATGGCTGATGTCAGAGGTAAATCGCTACTCGGAGGCATCCGGGTCTAAGATCAACCGGGACAAGTGTGAGAGTCTCTGGCTGGGAGGAGGAGATCCTGGTTTTGATCTCCCGGACACCCTTCCAGAACCCAAAGTCTCTGCAAAAGTTCTTGGCATCGAATTTGGCCAGGGGGATTACCCCAAACAAAATTGGGACAGCAGGCTAGAGATCGCCACTCAGAAGGTGAACCAATGGAAGGGTTGGTCTTTGACCCTAAGGGAAAGGGTAAACCTGATCAAAACTTACCTGCTCCCTTTGCTGATCTATCTGGGCAGTGTGTGCATCTTGCCAGAGCCTCTCTGGACTCGGGTCTACAGTTTGTTCTTTCAACTGTTATGGGGGAATAGACTGAACCTGGTCAAGAGGGAGGTTACTTACCGTACGAGGAGACTAGGAGGGTTGGGTATGGTCAACCCTGTGGTATTCCTTGTGAATACCTTCATTAAGATCAATATTGCAAACCTCTAGAAAGAGAGGGCTCCTCCGTGGGTATTCTCCTGTAAGGGATGGTTTCAGCCTTTCTTCCAGGAATGGGAGACAGGAGGGCAAGTGAAGGATCTCCGCACACCGCATGGACATCTCCCGGCTTACGCTACCGTGGTTCTGAAGGTAATTCGCCGGTGGGGTCTGGGAATGTGGGAGGTCAGGACTCTGCCAAGGAAGCTCCTTGACAAAAGGGTTCTGTTGACCCATTTTCTGAGGCCTCTGGCGCTCAGGGATTGCCCAAGTCGGGATCTTGGGGTAGGTCTGCATCTTTTGAATTCTATCAGGATCCCCTCGAAGGTTTGGGACTTGGCTTGGCGCTGCTTCCATGGGAAACTGTGTGTGAGGGACAATCTGAAGTGTAGGAGCTCTGAGGACAGGAACTGTCCTCGGGAGCATTGTGGTACCATGCTTGAAAGCATGGACCACTTCCTGCTTCGTTGTCCCTTTAACACAGAGGTGTACAACAGGGTGGGCGCCTCCATTGGCTGGCCCCGGCTGGCCGGTCTCTCTTATGCGGAATGGGCCTATGGAGCATTCGGGGACCTGGGTGGTCGGGACCGCTACACCTTATTTCTAGTTAGCGCAGTGGTTAGGTATCACACGTGGAACGCACGGTGCTTAGTATTGACGCAGCGGAAAATCCTCCCAGTGGACGATGTGTTTAGGACCATACTCGGTGACCTGGTGAAGGTGCGTTCTCTGGAGTATGAGAGACTGGGTACACGGAGGGCCGCTCTCCTCTGGAGGGGCTTTTCTTTTAGTGTGCCCTAGTCTGGTCTTCTCCTCTCCTGGTGGGGGGCTGCTGCTGACACCATAGATTTTTGTTTTGATCAGTAGACAGTGATGTAGGGCTGCAGGTGCTGAACTTGGGCTTTGTCAGTTGTGGTTATTGTATTGTTTGTTTCTGTATATATTGTATATATGGGTTTGGGTGGAGGTGTTAGGTTGGGTGGAGGGAAAAGGGGGGAGGTGGGTTCATCTTGTGGGACACTGGTTATTTGGGTGAAAAACTGGCACTGCCTGATCTGGCCTATGGACGTTGGACTGAGGCATGAGGCGCAGGAGAAGCTCTCAGGTCAGTGCCGGGGAGGGACTGGTGGGCTCGAGTGTGGGGGGTTTTGTTTTGTCTTGTATATATTTGTATAGTTAGTATTTATTTTATTTATTTAAAAAAAAAAAAAAAAAAAGAATGTATATATTAGTTTGTATATAATTTGTCTTTTATTGTTTATTATATTGTTATTATTTGTTTGATAACCGGACCAGATGTCACAGTGTAGGTAGTTATTATTGTGTATATATGTATAATATGTGTGTGAGGAGAGAGGGAGCGGCTGGACCAGCAGAATAGTGAGTGCAGCTCTGGAGTATAATACAGGATGTAGCTCAGGATCAGTAATGTAATGTATGTACACAGTGACTGCACCAGCAGAATAGTGAGTGCAGCTCTGGAGTATAATACAGGATGTAACTCAGGATCAGTAATGTAATGTATGTACACAGTCACTGCACCAGCAGAATAGTGAGTGCAGCTCTGGAGTATAATACAGGATGTAACTCAGGATCAGTAATGTAATGTATGTACACAGTGACTGCACCAGCAGAATAGTGAGTGTAGCTCTGGAGAATAATACAGGATGTAACTCAGGATCAGTAATGTAATGTATGTACACAGTGACTGCACCAGCAGAATAGTGAGTGCAGCTCTGGGGTATAATGGAGGATGTAACTCAGGATCAGTAATGTAATGTATGTACACAGTGACTGCACCAGCAGAATAGCGAGTGCAGCTCTGGAGTATAATACAGGATGTAACTCAGGATCAGTAATGTAATGTATGTACACAGTGACTCCACCAGCAGCATACTGGGTGCAGCTCTGATCAGCTGCTAGTCAGTGTGGTGATTGCGGGTGTGGTGGCTGCAGATCCTGCTGTGAGCTCCTGATCTCTGAGAAACCAACACCTCTCCACCTGGGGACCTGCTCTCTCTCTTTCCCAGGGAGGGAGCGGGTTTCTGGGATGAGTGATGGAGCCAAGTCCCAGGCTTCTGCTTCCCGAACCAGGCCGGCGGGGGGCAGAAGAAACCAGCAACCGGCCTGCACATCAGAGGACTCGGGGGTGAGACGCTGCACCAGGAGTCGCAGCAATGTGGCTCCTACTCCCCCCGGGATTGTGGAGACCCCCAGAAGCCGCAAGGCTTCCAGCATGGAGGAAAAGCCTGACAGCGGCGTGCAAGATGGCGCTCCTTCCGGAGGAAAGCTGAGTGCTCACGGAGGTGAGGCCGACCTCCCTGAGGGGGAATGGGCGCTGCAGGGACCCCGGGAGTCTGTGTCCACCTATGCCTCCCGGGTCATGATCCACCTCCGTGAGTATGAAGATGCCAGTAAGCTCATCAGGAGGCTCCGGGAGGAGCTGCGCTGCACAAGCGCCAAAGCTGCGGGGGCCTCCAAACCAAGGAAGGCAAAACTCCAAGCCGAGGTAAAAAGACTGAGCAGTGAAATTCAACGCCTGGAACTTAGGAAAGCTGACATCAGGGAGCAGAGTGGTCCTTTCAAAGAAAAACTTATAAATGAAGACCGCTTTAGAGAAATGGCTGATACCAGAGAGCAAAGGCAGATAGGGCTGCAGCCTGAGAGCCAGGTGGATGATGAGAGTGATGATGACCAGCAGCAAGTCCCACCTGGCAGCCTGCAAAGTCACCCGCAGGCCACGTGCAGCGAGATCCCTGCAGGACAGGCGACAGTGACATCCGGTCGCAGTTCTGCGGGCTCTGGGGAGGACAGTGACAGCAGCGGCCAGGGAGGGGCGCTAATGGCGGAGATTAAGCTCCTGGAGTCCCCAGTGTGCCTCCAAAACTTCCATCTTGGTGACGATCTACCAGAAGAGGCACCTGGGGGCCACAAAAAGGCAAAGAAGACCAAGCCAAAGCTGCAGGAAGCGGTAAGATACGTATATGCCCCCCTCCCTGTACCCCCTGAGTCGGCGGCAGGCTCAGCTCGCTGTATAAGCCCCGTTGCCCAGCCCAGCCCGGGTTCTGCTGTGGATCCGGTGCAAAGGCGCGGGGAGATTACAGAGCGCGGTAGTGAGGCGCAGAGCTCCGTCTCTGCTTGTAGTAGTGGGGACGTAGCAGGAGGTGCATCAGCCGAGAGGCTGGACAGTGAGGGCGGCCCGGCGGCGGGCGTTCCATCAGGCCACGATGATGTGGTGCGCTCCTCAGTGGGAGGGGGGAGCGGCCCGGTGTCGGGGGCAGCTCCGGTAGCCTCGGCACCTCTGAATGCTGTTGCCGCTGATCACTTAGTTGGGGAGCGGCGGCAGTATGAGGGGGCAGTTGGGGCTGAGCGTTCCGGTCCTCCCACCAAAGTGCTATTTTGTGTTGGCGTCGCTGGTCCGGAAGATCCTGATGCTAAAGATCAGCGGCGCCTAACTGCAGCTAGAGATCAGCGGCACATTATACCAAATGCCAAACAGCGGAAATTACCGACCGATGATGTGGAGGGCACACATAAGACCGGGGGTGAGGTCGCCTCCAGTTCTATGGAGGTGACTGAGCCCCTTGTGCCTGATGCGGAGGTCAAAAGGTCATCCACCATTGTTACTGGTCCAGCAGGAATGAATGTGGTGGTGGAGGTGAATGAGGATAATTCATTGTCTAGTGGTGTGGTTGCTGGTTTGGTGGAGGGTGAGATGGAGGTGGGTAATGGTGATACTGTTGGGGCTGATGTGGTCACTGGTCCGGTTGCCCCCCCGGGGGTGGCAATACCTGTCCAGAGTTATGCCAGTGTCACCTCCGGGGCAAATAGGGCATCCTCCTCGTCTCCGGGCTTTGGGGACGGCATGTTGCAACGGCTCCTTCTGGAGGCTCTAAAGAAGGGGGAGAGATCACTAATGGTAGAGGGTCGAGAGGTTGATCTATCCTTCTGGATAGAGAGGCATGGCCTCGGGGCCTTCCGAGAGCAAAAAGGGGGAGATACAGTGTGGTTCCTCCCAACAGCCGGGCCAGGCAGTGTGCGTAGGAATGTGGTCCGTCTTCGGTGGAGGGGCAGTGATGCATGTCCTCCAAGGTCTAAAGTTGTGGAGCTCCTGCTGAGGATGGGCTTCAAGGCGATTGACATCTACGCCTTGATACATCCCTATTCCACGCCTGAGTTTGATGTCAGCTTTGTTCGGCCGGAGGGGCTTGAGCTCTTCTGGGCGAATTATGAGCTGGCAAAAAATGAGCCCGGCTGGCGAGACTTTGCCGTTCAGGCAGTGTCTCGCCAAAACCAGATCAAGAAAGTGACCGTGATGACTCGTAACGAGTCGCTTTCTTGCTATGACATCATGACGTGGCTTGGTCGGTATGGAGAGGTGGTGGAGATGACGCGCCCCTGGGCCTGCTGTGTCGCGCAGCGTCCCGCGCACGGGGGCTTACCCGGAACCGGATCAGATGAGGGTTGTAGTCTCCGAGTGGCGGGGACCCGGTCCGTGCCCAGGGAGTCAAACTCAGTGTGTGGCAGTCTTGATAGATGTTATTTGAGTGTCGACTACGCCACCCGTTGATTTGCAGCTATGGAGCTGCCGCTGCAGGGCAGACCACTGTGGCCGGTGTAGAATGGTGCAGCGTGATAGTATAACCCCCAACGGGAGGGGTATGGCCTCAGGGCAGCCGACGTGGAAGATGGGGGGTAGCAGGAACCACTCAGAGACGGTGCGGTGTAATTCAGGGTCTTTACTGGTAACAACGATAGACCCTCCCGGAGTACTTGCTAGCGAACGGGGCCTGGTCAGTCCTTGAGCAGATGTGATCTCCCCTGGCCAGGCGGAGTTGTAGGCCTCCCAAACTGACTGTACTCTTCTGGCTACCTTGCTAGAAGCGGATATAAGTAGCCCACGTCCCTGAGTGTACCGTGTGGTGCTCACCCGTATGGCCGGTGACTCGGGGCCTTCTAATGGCTTCCGCTCCACGATGGCGGTGCTGGTCCCACGCGTGTGACCGTGCCTTCGGGTTTCTGGGCCTGAGGACCTGAAATCCCCTGCCGGTCGGCTTCTGCTGCTGGGTAAGAGTTAGTCCCCACAGCCTCGGACGCCGGGTCCGGTAAGAAAGCTTCTCAGTCAGGGCGAGCTCTGCAGCTGCCAGCCCCTGACTCGTAGTAGTATTGCTCCCACTGAGCTTCTGCTGTTTCCTCCTATGACTGTTTCTCGTCTCTACTCTCCTTGACTGACTAACCCTGCCTCAGCCCCGGGTTTATATAGGGGAAGTTCTTCCCCTCCCAAGACTGGGCAGGAGGTGTGGCATGCACAGGATCCCTGACCAAAGGACCTCCCACCTGCTCTCAGACATAACATTACATTACTGTGGAAACCAGACCCCTGGGGTGCCACATTCCCCCCTAGTAAAATTTAGTACTCCGGGACTAAACACATTTTTGTAAACATACCAGAGTACAACCAAAACATTATAATAAAGAGACACATAACAATGGTCACGGCGTGTCCGCAACCGGGTGCAGTCTTTGAGGGGAAGCAAGGTGTCCATTTCACCAAAACAGGGAGACGTAACCAGGTAGGGGTCTGTCCTACCCCGAGTCCTTAACAGTCTCTAGTCCATCCTGGGTTACGCTCCAACTAATTGTACAAGGATTCCCGGTAGATCCACCAAGGATTCCTAAAAATAACTAGAAACACAAAATTATACACAAGCAACAATACACAGGTAAACATAAATAAAACAATTTATACACTTTAAATCCTCCAGCGTGCGGGTAACTGGCCTCTAGTGGCTCTAGTGGACCTACGGAGCTGACTGTCTGGCCCCGAACTACAGGGTGTAGGAGCTGTCAAGGGTAAACTGGGCAGCTGTCTACGAGTTCCCTGGCTCACTAGGGATATGGCAGGCTCACTGCAAGCAGAGGATTGATCCTCCTGGTCTGCGGGTGTGGGGTCTTCTGCCTCCTGGACCGGCTGTTCTTCCAGCTCTACCCATTGCTCCGTAGGTGCTTGGGATGACGGTTGGAGGAAGGTGAGTACGGGCACCACAACTGCACCATTGACTTGAGTCCAAGACCGAGGGAAGTCCCCGAGCACAGTACTAACCATATCTTCCCTTTCCTCTACGGGTCGATGGTCTTCTTGTTCCTCTTCAGGGTTCCTCAGTTGTTCGGGACACTTCTTCAGGTGGTCCCGGGATACAATGGCTGTGGATTCCCCTCCGTCTTTACTGATGGTGCAGACCTTCGGGTTCTCGTGGCTTGAGGGCAGTACGGTGTACGGGTCCTTCTCCCACTGGTCGTCCAACTTGTGGAGCCGTCTTTTCCTCTTTAAGACCTGCTCTCCGGGTACCAGGGGAACGGCGGGAGCGTACTGGTTGTAAGTTTTCTCTTGTCTTTCCCTAGCCTGACAGAGACTTCGCTCCACGCTCTCCTGTACTTTCCGGTACTGTTGCTGCCTCTCTGTGTCCCAGTCTGCTTCTGGTGAAGTGTCCTCGGGTGTCAGGACTCCCATTTCCAGGTCAACAGGTAACTTACCAGGTCTCGCCCTCATTAGGTAAGCCGGGGTACAGTTGGTGGAACCTACCGGGATGTGGTTGTATAGGTCCACCAGATCGGGCAACTTCTCAGGCCACAGACTGCGTTCTTCCAGGGGCAATGTTTTTAGAAGATCCATTACCACCTGGTTAATTTTTTCACAAAGTCCATTAGTTTGCGGATGGTAGGGTGTCGTCCTTATCTTCCGGCAGCCATACAGATTGCAAAATTCCTGGAAGACCTCCGCTTCAAAGGCAGGTCCCTGGTCCGTCAGCACTTGGTCCGGGTACCCGTGTGGACGGCAGAAGTGCTGCTGGAAGGCTCTAGCTGCTGTTTGAGCCGTTAAGTCCTTGACGGGGACGACAACCAAGAACCGGGAGTAATGATCCACGATGGTTAACGCGTAGACGTAGCCACTTCTGCTTGGGGTCAGTTTTACATGATCCAAGGCTACCAGTTCCAACGGTTGCCGGGTGACGATGGACTGCAGGGGAGTCTTCTGGCTGGCACGGTCCTTCCTTCTCAGGTTGCACGGGCCACAGTCTCTGCACCACTTCTCGATGGTTCCCCTCATGCCTACCCAGTGGAACCGCTCGCGCAGCAGGAACTCCAGCTTCTTCCACCCGAAGTGTCCAGCTCCGTCGTGGTATGCCTCCATCACCATGGCTGCGTCTCTTCGTGGCACCACTACTTGCCAGAGTAATTCATGCGTCCGGGAGTTAACCATTCTGCGGCACAACTTCCCTTTGTAAAGGAACAGTCGACTCTTCTCTGCCCATAGTTGTTTGGCTTCCTCCGGAGCGTCTGGTTCAAGGCGAGCCTCCGGCCGAGTCAGCATCTCCTTCACCAGTCGGACGGCAGGGTCGCTGTCTTGCGTTTCCACCCAGTTGTAGTGGGGTAAGGGGTTCAACGTAGCAGCCTGCTTACTCCTTACCCGGTGGGAATACTGGATAGTCCCATGACGGTGGAACGCAGGGAGTTCAACTTCTTCCAGTCCCTCCGGATCTTCTCCCCCGTCCGGCAGGTTGGGCATCCTGGACAGGGCGTCCGCGTTGGTATTGGAGCGTCCTGCCCGGTATTTGATTGTGAACTCGTAGTTGGACAGACGGGCCATCCACCTCTGCTCCAGGGCACCGAGTCTTGCCGTGTCCAGGTGTGTCAACGGGTTGTTATCCGTGTACACGGTGAACCGGGAAGAAGCGAGGTAATGCTTAAAGCGCTCGGTGACTGCCCATACCACGGCCAGGAACTCTAGCTTAAATGAGCTGTAATTCTCGGGGTTCCTTTCGGTGGGTCGCAGTTTTCGGCTGGCGTAGGCGATTACTCGTTCTTTCCCTTGCTGAATCTGGGACAGTACGGCTCCTAGCCCGATGTTACTGGCGTCGGTGTAGAGGATAAAGGGCTGGCTATAATCCGGGTACGCCAGGATTTCGTCCCCCGTGAGGGCCATCTTCAGCTGGCGGAAGGACTCTTCTTCCAGCTCCTCCCATTTGAAGGGCGGCTTCTGGTTCTTGGCCTTCCGGGACTGGCCTATCAGGAGGTCCTGCATAGGTGCTGCCTTTTTGGTGAAACCGGGAATAAACCTTCGGTAGTAGCCTACCAACCCGAGGAACTGCCGCACTTCTTTTACGCTGGAGGGGCTTGGCCATTCCTTAATTGCGGTGATCTTATCAGGGTCGGGAGCCACTCCGTCAGCGCTCACCACGTGTCCCAGGTACTGCACCTTTGGTTTCAGGAGGTGACACTTGGAGGGTTTCACCTTTAGGCCGTAACTCGCCAGAGCCTCGAACACTTCCGCCAGGTGTTTCAGGTGGTCCTCATACGTCTTGGAATATACGATGACATCGTCCAGGTACAACAGGACCATCTCGAAGTTTCTGTGGCCCAGACAACACTCCATTAGTCGTTGGAAGGTTCCTGGTGCGTTGCAGAGTCCGAACGGCATGCAGGTGAACTCGCTAAGTCCCATCGGGGTGGTGAATGCGGTCTTCTCCCGGTCCGCCTCTGCTACAGGAACCTGCCAGTACCCGCTAGTGAGATCCAAGGTAGAGAAGAAGTTAGCAGATCTTAAAGCAGCCAATGACTCCTCTATCCTTGGTAAGGGGTACGCATCCTTGTGTGTGATACGGTTGATTTTCCGGTAATCTACACACATCCTCATGGTGTTGTCTTTTTTTCTGACTAAGACTAGTGGAGCCAGGGCCGGCCTTTGGGGCGTGCCAGCTGTGCAACTGCACAGGGCGCCTCAAACTTGAGAGTGAAGGGGGGCGCTGCGCTGGCTCCCTCCCCGTCGGTATTTTTCTTATGGAAGAGCAGAGAGGGAGCGCCCAGCGTTTCTTCTGTGCTCAGGCGCCGGCGCCCCCTCTCTGCTCTGAAATGTCCGGCCGGGACCCGGGCGCGCTGCACTCTCTCCTCCTCACACACTTACCCCCAGCGCTGGAGACAGTGCGGGAGGCGCCGCCTGCAGCATCTCTCGTCTCCTTCCATTGGCGCGGGCACGGCACTGTGACGTCACACAGCTCAGACACAGTGCCGCGCCGGGGATGCTGCAGGCAGCTCAGCTACAAAGTGGTGGTGACTGGTGAGTGCTGTGCTGCTGAGCCTGATATGATGAACAAACTTGAATAAAGACGTTAACAATAAGGTGCAGACAGACAGACATCCCCCCAATGTCCCCATTGCCACCCTGTGAGTCAGCCATTGCAAAACTACGACTCCCATCATAAATGGACAGCCTTTGTTGGTAGAAGATCAGTTCCCTGACTATCTGTTCTTTGTTGCTGCATTATAATAAAAAGATGAAGAATATTTAGAATATTTAAGTTTCAATAATAATAGTGTTATTATTATATACATTTTTCAGTTTAATTATGGGCCCCAAAAAACTATCAGGAGCACAAAATCGAAAACGAAAAGCACTTAAAGAAGTTGAAGACAAAAAATGTGCAGAGTCTTTCAAAAAGCTTTTTCAGAAATCCAGCGACCAATGCTCTTCTAAAGAGACAGCTGCAGAACAATATGAAAGTGTAGCGACACATAGAGAAGGTCCAATAGAAATCGATTTGGATGAACCTTCCACGTCAGGACAATTTTCAAACCCTGATGGCTCTCTAAACGATGAATCAGAGATAGCAGAGGATCCTCAATTTTTAGAAAATTTAACTGAAAATGTTGAAAATCCAGAGGAACATTCTGCAGCTGACACAGGCACTGGTCACCAGGAAACTGATATCCCAGAATTTCCAAGCAATCAAGATCTAATACTGATTGACACTGATCCCGCTCTATGGCCTTCATTGACTACCAAAGTTATAGATCATGTTGTGGAAACTGGGCCTGTTCATGATATAACAGATATGGAGTTTAAAAAAGATTCAAATGACCGTCACTTTTCTGCTAAATTCTATAAGAGAGTTTTGGTTAATGGACAACACTGCAAGAGACAGTGGTTGGTTTACTCAAAATCTGCAAACAAAGTATTCTGCTTTTGTTGTAAATTATTTGATAGAAAACCAAGGTCATCTCTTGCTTTAGATGGATCTCAAGACTGGCAACATATATCATCTATATTAAAATCACACGAGTCCTCACCAAATCATTTTTTAGCAGAACGTAAATGGTTGGAGACTCAGGTTCGGCTCAAGACGAATACAACAATAGATTCCAACATGCAAACTCTTATGAATAGAGAAAGACAACACTGGAGAGGAGTGTTGGAAAGGCTTGTATGTATTATTCAATTTCTTGCAGAACGCAATTTGGCATTCAGAGGAAGTTCTGATCGTCTTTTTACCCCCAATAATGGAAACTTTTTGGGGTTTGTGCAGGTACTTGGAAAGTTTGATAGAGTGATGTCAGAACACCTGCATCGTGTTGTCTCCAAAGAAATATCAGACCACTATTGTGGTAAAACTATTCAAAATGAAATTATTGCTCTGATGGCAAGCCAAGTCATTAACCACATTGTAACGCGCTGCAACCAGGCTAAATATTACTCTATAATACTAGACTGCACCCCTGATTTAAGCCACAAGGAGCAAATGTCATTTACCATTCGCTTTTTGGATGAAGTATGTGGCATATACACAATTAAGGAACATTTTATTGGATACAAAAATGTTGTAGACACAACAGGAAAGGGATTGACCGATGCCCTTCTTGACTTTCTGAGTGAGAAAAATTTAGATATTACTAATTGTCGTGGTCAAGGCTACGATAATGGTGCCAATATGGCAGGAAAACACAACGGTGTTCAAGTTCAAATTTTAGAGAAAAATTCTCGTGCTGTCTTTGTACCATGTGGATGCCATTGTCTTAATCTTGTGGTTGGAGATGCAGCAAGATCTAGTAAAGACTCAAAGGACCTTTTTGGTTTAATCCAGTGTATTTATGTTCTTTTTTCTGGCTCTGTTAAAAGGTGGAAAATCTTGACTGACCATATTTCAGGTCTGACTTTGAAACCCATGTCTACTACAAGATGGGAATGCAGAATAGACTGCCTTAAACCCTTTCGTTATCATTTAGGAGACATACATGAGGCACTAATTGCACTATCTGAGGAAGAGAGAGTTGAGCCAAATGTATCTTTTGAAGCCAAGACTCTTGCTCAGAAGATTACGGACTTTAAGTTTATCATGTCGTTTATCATTTGGTATGACATATTGTTTCAAATAAATATCGTAAGTAAAGCCATGCAAAGACAAACTTCTGATCTCAGTACAGTGACAGAACTAATTCACAAGTGTCTAGAATTTATTAGAAACTTTCGTGAAAAAGGATTTGACATGGCACTGCAGAGTGCAAAGGAGATTGCTGAGAATTTGAATTTGGAGCCAGTGTTTAGGCCAGAAAAGCGCATCAGAGTGAAGAAAGCTAGTTTTAGTTATGAAGGACGGGACGAAGCAATAACAGACCCGCAATCTAAATTCAAGGTAGATTTTTTTTTCGTTTTAGTAGACACAGCGTCAGCATCATTGGAGGAGCGCTTCAAACAATTAGAAAACCATAACGGAGTATGGGGATTCTTATACAACATAAAAAATAATAGTTTTTCTAGAGAAGACCTGACAAGAAGTTGCCTAAATCTACAAGCTGCATTGGTTAGTGGAACTGAATCTGACGTAAACGGAGAAGAGTTGGCCCAGGAATTCTACCACATTCAAAGTCTTTTACCTAGTGATACCATAAATCCTCTTGATGTGCTAAACTTCATAAACAAAAATAGTCTGACTGACACTTTCCCCAATCTGTGGGTAGCACTTCGTATTTTGCTGACAATTCCTGTCACGGTGGCTTCAGGAGAACGTAGCTTTTCCAAATTAAAACTGATAAAAACTTACTTGAGGTCGTCAATGTCAGATGACAGACTAACAGCTTTAGCAGTCCTGTCCATTGAAAATGACATTCTTCAGAGTCTGGACATGACCACCACTATCGATGAGTTTGCAAGAACAAAAGCCCGAAAAGTTATTTTCTAAGCACATTCATTTGGGACTCTTTGCAATGCACTTTGAATGTGTATTTTATGGTTGAAATTGATTGTTTCAGAAATAAAAATTGTACCTGTTCAAAACACTTTATACTTTATAATGACCGTCTGTTCAACTTTTGTTGCTTGTTATTACTTGATCATTTGATTAATAAAAAATGCACTTGTTGTTTTCACCTACATGAGTTTAATTTTTTTTCTTTGGGGGGGGGCGCCAAGAGGGATTTCGCACAGGGCGCCATATACCCTAAGGCCGGCCCTGAGTGGAGCTGCCCAGGGGCTACAGCTATCCCTGATCACCCCAGCCTCCTTCATGTCTCTAAGCATCCCCTTGGCGTGTTGGTAGTGGGCAGGGGGTACGGGTCGATACCTCTCTTTTATAGGAGGATGGTCTCCCGTGGGGATGTGGTGTTCTACCCCCTTGACTCGCCCGAAGTCTAACGGGTGTTTACTGAACACTCTCTCGTACTCTTGAACCACCCGATAGACTCCTTGTTTCTGGTGTGCGGGAGTGGAGTCAGTACCCAGATGTAGTTGCTGACACCAGTCCTCCATGTTTTTCTTAGAGCCGTTACCTTCCTCCGGGTGAGATGGAGGCAAGGGTTCCACAGATTGTATAGAATTTTGGTTAATGGTATATAATTTGGCTAGCGTGGCATACCGGGGCAGGTACACTTCCCTCTCCCCGATATTTATTATGCGAACGGGCACCCTCCCATGGCGTACATCAACCACCCCCCGTGCTGTCAAAATGGTGGGCCTACTGTCTGAGTAAACTGGTTCTACCATTGCCTGGTAATCCCTACCTCTCAGACCAATAGCTGCCCGGCACCAAATCATCATTTCACTTTTTGGGGGCATGGCAATAGGAAAAGGGTCACACATTCTTACGCTACCAATCTCACCACCGGAGAGTTCCACCTGTTGCCGTCGCATCAGTGCCCGGATCTCTTTCTGGAGCACCCGCTGCTCGCCGGAGCTGGCGTTCTTGGCAACCTGCTGTAAAAGGAAAATCACCTCTGCAAGACAATTTTCAATCACATTAGTTCCTAGAGTTATTTTTGGGTGACTCTCGTGTTTGTCAATGTCCACAATGATCAGTCCCTGTGCTGCCAGTTCGACTTTACCGATTTTGATGGTCACCTCTTTAAATCCGATCTGTGGCACGGGCTGACCATTGCTGGCGATGATACTCAAGTCGTCGTCAGGGTAGCGGGTTATATCCGAGTCATTCCAGTACTGCTTAAAGAGCACGTACGGGATGGTGGTGACCTGTGACCCGGTGTCCAGTAGGGCACTCATGGGAATGCCATCCAGTACCACAGGCAAGACTGGACGTCCTCCCACATATCTGTCGCGCCAGTTCGATGGGCCTGGTGATCTTATTCCTAGGGGTTGGCCCTCTACCCCAGGTTGTGCCCGTTTAAAGAACAGTACCTTGCCATATGTCCGGGTTGATTGCAGCGGCGGCAGATGGGTCGTCCGTCCTTGCTGTATCGGTCACTGGGTCTTCCTCTGGCCGGTGGGGTCCTCCTTGGTCGACGCCACGGGATGTCCTCCGGTCCGGATGCCAGCTGGATCTTCCCTGGGGTGGAAGCCTGTAAAGACTGCACAGTTCGGGTTAGCGCAGCAACGCTCTTAGCTAGCTCTTGGACCTGATGGTGTAGGTCTGGAGCCGGGTCATTGTCCAAAGCCTGCGCATCAGCTCCCACAGGCCCTGCCGACAAAGGCGCCGCCTCCTGGTGGTAAGTGATAGCAGGGCGCCTGTGGGTCACAACGCCACCCGGTGCCGGTTCTCGGAGCACCCGGATGGCTCTGTCCTTGAACTGTGCAAAGCCCAGATGGGGATCCTGTAAGGCCATTGCCCGCAACTGGGTTCGGTGGGTATTACAATATAGTCCCTCTATAAACTGTTCGGTCAACAGCCTGTCCTCGTTTCCCACTCCATCAGGGTCGGTCTGCTTAATGGCCCTCAGGGCCTCTTGTAGGTTTAGTGCATAGTCCCTTATACTCTCATGCGCTCGCTGCTTGCACCCGTAGAACCTAAACTTAATCTCGGCTGAGGTGCGGGTATCAAAGGTGTCCTTCAGCCGGGTTAGTATCCCTGCGACAGTCTTCCTCCCAGGTGGCCAGGATTTTACTTCCCTTTTGGCTGCCCCGGTTAGTTGGGCCACCAGGATGCTCACTTTTTGCTCTTCTGTGAGGGGGTACACCTGGAAGAGGCTATCCAGCTTTTCTCTAAAGTCATGCAGGGTATGTGACTCCCCTGAGTACTGGGGTAGCCAAGCAGCTCCCGGGATATAGGGCATGGTGAAGGGCATAACTGCAGCAGCGGTAGCGCTGGCGGGGGTTGAGGCAGTGAAGCTCTCCTCCGTATCCGACATCTTCCTCCCCCCTAGTGGACCGTGGCCTACCTTGCGATTATCCTCTTCCGTAGGCCGCGGCTCCGCAGTGGATGGTTGAGGACCTTCCGTCGCGCTCCTGTGACGTCGGCGTCTGCTGGGCTCCTTCAAGGACCTTACGCAACGTCCGGACGTGAGGCGGGACTTCAGTTCTCGCGCGCTTTCGGAGTCCACACCCCTCTTCTTCCCGCGCGGCGTCCTCAAGATGGCGTCCAACGGCGGGAAAACTCCACGGAAGGCGGGAAGAAGGCTGAAAATGGCGCCGGATGGCGGGAATCTTCACCGATGGCGGGAAGAAGGCTGAAGATGGCGCCGGATGGCGGGAATCTTCACCACTGGTAAGTTTGAACAGTCTTTTTCAGGCACGCAGTACCCGGTGGTTGCGGGCACGAGATCCTGCCGACTACGCCAAAAGTTGACGCGCCCCTGGGCCTGCTGTGTCGCGCAGCGTCCCGCGCACGGGGGCTTACCCGGAACCGGATCAGATGAGGGTTGTAGTCTCCGAGTGGCAGGGACCCGGTCCGTGCCCAGGGAGTCAAACTCAGTGTGTGGCAGTCTTGATAGATGTTATTTGAGTGTCGACTACGCCACCCGTTGATTTGCAGCTATGGAGCTGCCGCTGCAGGGCAGACCGCTGAGGCCGGTGTAGAATGGTGCAGCGTGATAGTATAACCCCCAACGGGAGGGGTATGGCCTCAGGGCAGCCGACGTGGAAGATGGGGGGTAGCAGGAACCACTCAGAGACGGTGCGGTGTAATTCAGGGTCTTTACTGGTAACAACGATAGACCCTCCCGGAGTACTTGCTAGCGAACGGGGCCTGGTCAGTCCTTGAGCAGATGGGATCTCCCCTGGCCAGGCGGAGTTGTAGGCCTCCCAAACTGACTGTACTCTTCTGGCTACCTTGCTAGAAGCGGATATAAGTAGCCCACGTCCCTGAGTGTACCGTGTGGTGCTCACCCGTATGGCCGGTGACTCGGGGCCTTCTAATGGCTTCCGCTCCACGATGGCGGTGCTGGTCCCACGCGTGTGACCGTGCCTTCGGGTTTCTGGGCCTGAGGACCTGAAATCCCCTGCCGGTCGGCTTCTGCTGCTGGGTAAGAGTTAGTCCCCACAGCCTCGGACGCCGGGTCCGGTAAGAAAGCTTCTCAGTCAGGGCGAGCTCTGCAGCTGCCAGCCCCTGACTCGTAGTAGTATTGCTCCCACTGAGCTTCTGCTGTTTCCTCCTATGACTGTTTCTCGTCTCTACTCTCCTTGAATGACTAACCCTGCCTCAGCCCCGGGTTTATATAGGGGAAGTTCTTCCCCTCCCAAGACTGGGCAGGAGGTGTGGCATGCACAGGATCCCTGACCAAAGGACCTCCCACCTGCTCTCAGACATAACATTACATTACTGTGGAAACCAGACCCCTGGGGTGCCACAGAGATGCCAAAGAAAAACCGCGACGAGTTTGGTATCTGGTCAGGGGCCTGGACGTTTATGGTAAAACTTAAGCGTTCAGGTGGTACGGTTGCCCACATTCCATCGTCTGCCTTCCTGGGTAGGGATCGTATCCTGGTCTTCTACCAGGGGCAACCGAAGCTCTGTCACAGGTGCGGCGACCCCACACACTTCAGTGCAAACTGCACTGTGCAGAAATGCGCGTTGTGTGGGGGTGTCGGCCATCTTGCCGCCTCTTGTGTGGAGATTAGGTGCCACCTGTGTGGTGAGTTAGGTCACCCATTCAGCCGTTGTCCTCGCTCCTTCGCTAATGCAGTCGAGACCCCGGTGGGAGTAAGCCGTGAGGCCGATTCTGCTGGGGAGGGGACTAGCAGGGGTGGGGGAGCCGAGGGGCAAGGGAAGAATAGCAATAAAAATACGCCTGCCCAGCTGAGGCGTCTAGACAAGCGCAGACAGGAGAGGGAGCGGGGCGAGCCCCAGACTACCGGGGCAGCCCCTGTCCTGGATGCCAGTCTTGCTGCTGAGGCCCCGAGGGATGATGAGTTGGATGAGGAGGTCAGGAGGATCCACAGGGAGGAAACCGCCTCTGCCTCAGAATCCTCCCATTATGAAAGTATGGATGAGGATAATAAGCGGTGGCTAGAGAACAAGCGTAAGCTCGGCACCAAAAAGAAGAAAAAGAAGGGAGATAAAACATCTTCTCCCGCTCTGACCAAGGTACCTAAGGAAGGTAAAACTGACTCCCCTCTGGTTGGTCTTTCTAACTGGTTCCAAGCCCTTGATAACATCTCTTCCTCTGAGGAGGAGGCCGAGGGTGAGGTTCCGGCTTCAGCGGAGCTTACAGGGGGTGCCGAGTCTCCTTCTCCTGGGGATGCAAGGTCCTTGGGGGGAGGGACTGGCCCAGAGTCCGGAGACGAGGACGAGAAAAGAAGGAAAAATGTGGGAATGGACACCTCTGTGTCATTAAAGAGGGGGAAGGATTCCTCCTCTGAGGCAGAGGGTAAGGGGAGTGGGAAGAAGAAAGCCGTCTAACTCAATCACCAATGATGGCGGTACCCACTCCGTTGACGCTGGCTTCCATTAATGTCGCCAGCATTAAGTCAAATATGGCTAGATTTGCGGCCTTTGATTTTCTCAGCTGGGTTGAAGCTGACATTTTCTTTTTGCAAGAGACCAGGCTGCCAAATATGGCAGAGGTGTTTATAGCTAAGAGGGAGTGGAGACTCGGGCCCTCCTATTGGTCTCTTGCGGCCGAGCCGTATAGCGGAGTGGCGGTCCTTTTTACCGCACCAGTAGAATGCCGACGGGTTATTGAGTTAGAAATGGGGAGGTGCCTGATATTAGATGTCCTCATGAAGGGACAGGAGCTTCGGCTCATTAACATTTATGGTCCCCAATCTAAGTGGGACCGGAAGTGTCTCTTTACGAGGATCAAGCCCTACCTTTTTACGAGTCGGCAGGTCGTCTTTGGAGGGGACTTCAACACTGTCACGAGGCCCCGGGATAGAGGAGGTTCCAGAGACAAGCTGACTTATGATAGCGTCGCCCTTAATAGTATAGCTAGTGAGGCTCGCCTGGTGGATGTCCACATCCGGCACACCGCAGGCCACGAGGGGTTCACCTATCATAGAGGTAACTGTAGGTCCAGGATAGACAGGTTTTATTTAAAGGAGGAAGCCGTCTCTTCAGCAGTATCTGTTGTTGAGGTGGAGTTCTCCGATCACTGTATGATTTTGCTTTCTCTGAATGTTACAGAGACCCCCCGGATGGGAAGAGGCTTTTGGAGGCTCAATTCGTCTCTCTTGGAAGAAGCGGAGATAAGACAGTCCTTTGAGGATTTTCTTCAGAGCCAGGTACCCTTACTGGATCTTTGTAGTAGTAAGTCAGAGTGGTGGGAGATGTTCAAGAAAAGGGTGGCGAGATTCTTCCGCCAGCTCTCGAGCCTCAGGAGCCTGGACAGGTATCGCCTGTATCAGGGCCTGAGGAGGAAACTCGAGCATCTTGTCTCAACTGGAGGTAGCCGCGAGGAGATCTCCAGAGTGAAATCTTTGCTAATGAGGTGTCAGTATGATAGACACGCATCTTTGGTTTTTGAGAGGGATTACGGGAAGTACCGCTTGCCCGACCCTTACAGAAACTGCAAGATGTCAGTGAATAGTAAAGTTGTTACAGGACTGGTTGACACTGCGGGGTCCCTGAAAAGATCCAGATCGGGGATCCTGGAGGTCGTCAGATCCTTCTACTCGCACCTCTTGGGGAAGAGGGATCTGGATTGGGATGAGATGTCGGCTTTTCTGGCTGAAGCCGTCCCCGAACCAGGGGTAGACCCCTCTCTTGGCGTTTTGACAGAGATGATCAGGGAAGAGGAAGTTAAGTTGGCGATTGAAGGGCTTGCCCTGAAGAAATCTCCCGGTCCGGATGGCTTAACATCTGAGTTCTATAAGACCTTTAAGGACGCCTTGGTTCCCCTCTTGACTGAGGTATTCAATGAGTGTCTTTCCTCGGGCACTCTGCCAAAGTCAATGAGGAGGGCTGCCCTGATCATCTTGTCAAAGGGTAAGGACCCATCTTGCATTGAGAATTGGCGTCCCATAGCGCTTCTCAATGCAGACAGGAAGGTTTTGGCAAAGGTGCTGTTTAATCGGCTGGTGAAATTTGCACCCCAGCTCCTTTCGGGGGCCCAGCATTGCTCTGTTCCGGGCCGCAGTACAATTAGTGCTGTACTCTGTGTCTGAGAGGCGGTGGAGCAGGGTAGGGCTGGCCACTGGAAGGGGTACATGCTGTCATTGGACCAGGCAAAAGCATTTGATCGGGTTAATCATGAGTACCTCTGGTCTGTCCTTCTGAGGTATGGCCTGCCGGGGGGGTTCGTTGATTGGCTTAAGACCTTGTACTCTGGGGCAGAGAGTTTCCCGCTTGTGAACGGTTGGATTGGCAGCTCTTTTGAGGTTGGGTGTGGTGTTCGCCAGGGTTGTCCCTTGAGCCCGCTACTGTACGCGTTTTCGATTGACCCACTTCTTAGGAGGGTGGAGCGTGGACCGTTAGCAGGGATCGGGATGGACCGGGCAGCACCGGAAGCCACTCTGAGAGTGGTGGCGTATGCCGATGACGTCACCGTTTTTGTTTCCTCTAATGGGGAGGCAGAATGGCTGATGTCAGAGGTAAATCGCTACTCGGAGGCATCCGGGTCTAAGATCAACCGGGATAAGTGTGAGAGTCTCTGGCTGGGAGGAGGAGATCCTGGTTTTGATCTCCCGGACACCCTTCCAGAACCCAAAGTCTCTGCAAAAGTTCTTGGCATCGAATTTGGCCAGGGGGATTACCCCAAACAAAATTGGGACAGCAGGCTAGAGATCGCCACTCAGAAGGTGAACCAATGGAAGGGTTGGTCTTTGACCCTAAGGGAAAGGGTAAACCTGATCAAAACTTACCTGCTCCCTTTGCTGATCTATCTGGGCAGTGAGTGCATCTTGCCAGAGCCTCTCTGGACTCGGGTCTACAGTTTGTTCTTTCAACTGTTATGGGGGAATAGACTGAACCTGGTCAAGAGGGAGGTTACTTACCGTACGAGGAGACTAGGAGGGTTGGGTATGGTCAACCCTGTGGTATTCCTTGTGAATACCTTCATTAAGATCAATATTGCAAACCTCTGGAAAGAGAGGGCTCCTCCGTGGGTATTCTCCTGTAAGGGATGGTTTCAGCCTTTCTTCCAGGAATGGGAGACAGGAGGGCAAGTGAAGGATCTCCGCACACCGCATGGACATCTCCCGGCTTACGCTACCGTGGTTCTGAAGGTAATTCGCCGGTGGGGTCTGGGAATGTGGGAGGTCAGGACTCTGCCAAGGAAGCTCCTTGACAAAAGGGTTCTGTTGACCCATTTTCAGAGGCCTCTGGCGCTCAGGGATTGCCCAAGTCGGGATCTTGGGGTGGGTCTGCATCTTTTGAATTCTATCAGGATCCCCTCGAAGGTTTGGGACTTGGCTTGGCGCTGCTTCCATGGGAAACTGTGTGTGAGGGACAATCTGAAGTGTAGGAGCTCTGAGGACAGGAACTGTCCTCGGGAGCATTGTGGTACCATGCTTGAAAGCATGGACCACTTCCTGCTTCGTTGTCCCTTTAACACAGAGGTGTACAACAGGGTGGGCGCCTCCATTGGCTGGCCCCGGCTGGCCGGTCTCTCTTATGCGGAATGGGCCTATGGAGCATTCGGGGACCTGGGTGGTCGGGACCGCTGCACCTTATTTCTAGTTAGCGCAGTGGTTAGGTATCACACGTGGAACGCACGGTGCTTAGTATCGACGCAGCGGAAAATCCTCCCAGTGGACGATGTGTTTAGGACCATACTCCGTGACCTGGTGAAGGTGCGTTCTCTGGAGTATGAGAGACTGGGTACACGGAGGGCCGCTCTCCTCTGGAGGGGCTTTTCTTTTAGTGTGCCCTAGTCTGGTCTTCTCCTCTCCTGGTGGGGGGCTGCTGCTGACACCATAGATTTTTGTTTTATTGATCAGTAGACAGTGATGTAGGGCTGCAGGCGCCGAACTTGGGCTTTGTCAGTTGTGGTTATTGTATTGTTTGTTTCTGTATATATTGTGTATATGGGTTTGGGTGGAGGTGTTAGGTTGGGTGGAGGGAAAAGGGGGGAGGTGGGTTCATCTTGTGGGACACTGGTTATTTGGGTGAAAAACTGGCACTGCCTGATCTGGCCTATGGACGATGGACTGAGGCATGAGGCGCAGGAGCAGCTCTCAGGTCAGTGCCGGGGAGGGACTGGTGGGCTCGAGTGTGGGGGGTTTTGTTTTGTCTTGTATATATTTGTATAGTTAGCATTTATTTTATTTATTAAAAAAAAAAAAAAAAAAAGAATGTATATATTAGTTTGTATATAATTTGTCGGTTATTGTTTATTATATTGTTATTTTTTAGTTTGGTAACCGGACCAGATGTCACAGTGTAGGTAGTTATTATTGTGTATATATGTATAATATGTGTGTGAGGAGAGAGGGAGCGGCTGGACCAGCAGAATAGTGAGTGCAGCTCTGGAGTATAATACAGGAGGTAACTCAGGATCAGTAATGTAATGTATGTACACAGTGACTGCACCAGCAGAATAGTGAGTGCAGCTCTGGAGTATAATACAGGAGGTAACTCAGGATCAGTAATGTAATGTATGTATACAGTGACTGCACCAGCAGAATAGTGAGTGCAGCTCTGGAGTATAATACAGGATGTAACTCAGGATCAGTAATGTAATGTATGTACACAGTGACTGCACCAGCAGAATAGTGAGCGCAGCTCTGGGGTATAATACAGGATATAACTCAGGATCAGTAATGTAATGTATGTACACAGTGACTGCATCAGCAGAATAGTGAGTGCAGCTCTGGAGTATAATACAGGATGTTTCTCAGGATCAGTAATGTAATGTATGTACACAGTGACTGTGACGCGCCCCCTGGGCCATATTCTTTTAGGGGAATACCCGGAGCCGGATCAGATGGGGGTTGTAGTCTCCGAGTGGCTGTGACCCGGTCCGTGCCCAGGGTGTCAAGCTCAGAGTATGTGGCAGTCCTACAGATGTTACAAAGTTCTTTATGTCGACTACGCCACCCGTTGGATTGCGGTCACTACGGCCGCCGCTGCAGCAGGGTCCGCTGAGGCTGATGATGTTGGTGCAGCTTTAGATGGTATAACCCCCAACGGGAGGGGTATGGCCTCAGGGGGTCAGGTGCAGAGGATGGGGGTTGTGGTGGTGCAGCGTAGATATAATTAAAGACAGAGTCGGGTTGTGCAGTTCAGGGTGTTTACTTACTGCAGATGTTCCGGTCACTCCGGCCTTCAGTGACCACCCGAGCCGTGCTGCGTCCACCAGGTCCTGGATTCAGCCAACCCCCAAGCAAGTCCGGAGCGTGTCCCTGAGCCCTCCTTCTTGTCCTTTCTTCTGGCCGTCCCCACCAGGGATCCACCTAGGTCCAGCTCCCTCGGGCCTTCTGTTGGGAGACCCTTGGCCTTGGGTTCCCTGACCCTACACGTGGTTTGCCTTCAGGGTGGATGTGGTGGGTGGCCGTGGCAGATCCTGCCCACGGCCTCCGGTCTCTGGCTGAGGTATGCTTTAGCCCCCACCAGTTTGGGATCCGGTACCCTATTGCCAACTCTTCACCCTGGGGTTGTACTTGGGTTCTCAGAGTTCCTTTCTGTCTCCCCCTCTGGGTCTTTCTCGCTCCTCTCTCACTCTCTCTGGGCCTGGGGCTGCTCTGCTCCTCTTCCTCTGGCTTCTCACAGACTGACTGACCCTGATCTTAGATGGTGCCCACCTTAAATACTCCCTCTATGTGTGAGCTCAGGTGACCAGCACCCAATGAGCTCCTAACTTTACCCAGGCTGCTCCCCCTATCTGCCCCTACACTACTGGGATGTACCACCCCCCTCCCACTCCAGCCAGGAACAGACTCGGTCGTACCTGCACATTTCTAAGTGGGAGTACCGTTGGTCTGCTCCTCGGAAATGGGATGTGTGTAGTGCATGCAGCTTTCTGAGCTCAGTTCCACACTCCATCCTTACCCGGGAGTCGAATATCACACCTCTGGCTGAGGTGCAATACCCCTGTAGCAGCCGAATCCTCAGGGTGCTACATTCCCCCCTGGTAAATCACAGCACGTCCTCGGGCTGTAAGATATAAAACACCAAACATACAATTTTTTTTTTCATATAAACATAATAAAACATATAAAACGACATATATTAGCAGCATCATTAAACTTTTCATATAAAACATTCTCGTAGTCGTTTCTTGCTTCTAACTCCTCCTCCGGACACTGTGCAACGTGTGCCCGGGAAAAGTGCAACAGTTTCTCTAGAAAATTGGTCTTCCTATAAAACCGGTAGGGGGCGCTTTAGGAAGCGCAACTATTTACAAGGAGATATGGCCGCTCTCAGTCCTCGGCCAGGTATTTAGGAAGGGGATGACCGCTCTCAGTCCTCGGTCAGTGGGATTAAGGGAAATACGGGTAACAGTTCAATTTGCTGGTCCCAACGGGGACTATAATAGCAGCAGTAACAGTTCACTGTGCCCCGACGGGCAACTATATACAGCTTCTACTCCGCTGTACTCAACGACGACGTCCTCCTGCTCTTTCTTTGTGGTTACCTTTAACTTCAGACCCGTCCGGGTCCTCTTGCTCCTCCTCACACCGCAGCTCCTCCTCCGTCAGGCGATGTACATGGAGGGCGTAGGGTCCTTTGGCACACTTGTGCCGGGTGAAGGTGACCTCGTCCCCTATATACAGGTCACGTCCTCTGTGTCCCTCCGGTAGGTGGGACTCAACGTCTCTTCTTGTCACGAAGACGTCGCCTGGGGTGCGGTGATCTCGGATGAAGCCCCACCCGTGCTGCATATTGAACTTGATCACAGTCCCGGTGGAAGGGGGACCATGAGCTGCACGGGGACTCCTCCTGGCCCGGCTCTTCTGCTCCGCGCTCCTTATCTGGGCTTGTTGTTCCCGGACCCGCCTCTCTCTCCGCTCCCTCTCAAAGACCTCGAGCTGCTGCCGGCAGCACTCTGCACGCTCCGCTGCGGCTGCCCGGGTCTCCTGAGTGAACCCCATGAGGTCTTCTCCAGTGGGGTCCCACTCAAACTGCGCTTCTGCTAGCGGGGGCGAGATCCTCTTTACGGGCTTTGGAGCCGGGATCAGGGGTTCATCTAGGGGTCTCCCTTTCCGGAGTCGGGGATGGTGAAACTCCGGTGGCCATATAAAGGGCTGCCCATCCGGGCACGTATGTTGGGCGAACAGATCTTCTCCCAGATGCGGCACTCTTGGTTTTATGGGCGCGGTGGTGGTGGCGCCCGGGTTGCCCAGGCCTTGCGGCCAGGCCTGGGGCACCTGGAAAGTGAAGGGCACCGTAAGGACGGCGGCGCCCTGTGTTACTTGGCCCTGCGACCAGGCCGGTGGCTCCGCGGAGGTAGGGGGCGCTGTTGGTATTGCGGCGCCCGGGGGTACTAGGCCTTGCGACCAGGCTGGTGGTACTTCCTGCTTGGTCACGCTCGGGGTCGAGGCGTGTGACGTCACAGGGGTCGCGGCTGCGGCTTCCGGTTGAGGCCTAGTCTGTGGCGGTGACGTTGCGGTTACGGGCACGGCAGGGGGTACTTCGGGCTCTGCGACGGGGAGCTGGGGCAGGTACGCGGTTTCCCGGTTTGGGGTAGAGACGTCCCCTTTACCTGCCTCCTTTCGTTCGGCTCCCTTCTCGGCGCCGTCTCCGGCCTTCAGTCCTCCTGCGCCATCCTCAGAGGCGGTCTGTCTCCTCGTCTCGGGTGGCGTGCTCCGCTGACGAGTTCTTGTCTGCTGGGCCATCTCTCGGCTCCACTCCGCCAACGTCTCTCGCTGCACCCGGGCCATCCTCCGTGCGAGGCCCTCCAGCGCGGTCTGTGCACACTCCCGATCTCGGGGGAGCTGTGCCAAGACCTCCACTAAGCCTAGTGGGGTCGTTGCTTCTAGCAGGCTCCTGACCAACGGGTCGGTGCTGCTCTGCTCTCCTTCCGTTGTCTCCAGCAGGCTCCTGGCCAGCGGGCCGGTGCTGCTCTGCTCTTCTCCCATCTCCGGGTAAGCTTCTTCTGGACTCAGCTCTAGGCTTCTTGTCTCCGGGTGCGCTCTCTCCAGACTGCTCCAGGCGACACCCATCTTTGCTCTCTTGTTCTCAGTCCTCCCACTTCGAGGGCGGTCCCGGGGCCACTTGGTGATTGTCAGCTCCAGGGGCAGTTCTTTCACGCTGACAGACACCTCTAGCATCACAGTCTCTGTTGGTGGGGGCGGTTTCCACTTTTGGCGCCATTTTCGGTCCTGGCCCACGATGGGAGGCGGCCTCTCACCACCCTCTGGCACGCCCATAATGGCGTCCGCTCTTCCAAGGCGGGAAACCTTTGGAAATGGCGGGAATCGCTTCCCAGTGGCGGGAAACTCTGCAAATGGCGGGAAAAAGCTGTTAATGGCGGACAACCGGCGGGAATCGATCTGTGATGAGGTCCGATGGCGGGGACCCTCCGGAACCGGCAGGAGACTTCTTTTTGAGGTAAACTTGTTCTTTTCTTCAGGCACGCAGTACCCGGGTGTTGCGGGCACGTAATCCTGCCGACTACGCCAAAGTTGACGCGCCCCCTGGGCCATATTCTTTTAGGGGAATACCCGGAGCCGGATCAGATGGGGGTTGTAGTCTCCGAGTGGCTGTGACCCGGTCCGTGCCCAGGGTGTCAAGCTCAGAGTATGTGGCAGTCCTACAGATGTTACAAAGTTCTTTATGTCGACTACGCCACCCGTTGGATTGCGGTCACTACGGCCGCCGCAGCAGCAGGGTCCGCTGAGGCTGATGATGTTGGTGCAGCTTTAGATGGTATAACCCCCAACGGGAGGGGTATGGCCTCAGGGGGTCAGGTGCAGAGGATGGGGGTTGTGGTGGTGCAGCGTAGATATAATTAAAGACAGAGTCGGGTTGTGCAGTTCAGGGTGTTTACTTACTGCAGATGTTCCGGTCACTCCGGCCTTCAGTGACCACCCGAGCCGTGCTGCGTCCACCAGGTCCTGGATTCAGCCAACCCCCAAGCAAGTCCGGAGCGTGTCCCTGAGCCCTCCTTCTTGTCCTTTCTTCTGGCCGTCCCCACCAGGGATCCACCTAGGTCCAGCTCCCTCGGGCCTTCTGTTGGGAGACCCTTGGCCTTGGGTTCCCTGACCCTACACGTGGTTTGCCTTCAGGGTGGATGTGGTGGGTGGCCGTGGCAGATCCTGCCCACGGCCTCCGGTCTCTGGCTGAGGTATGCTTTAGCCCCCACCAGTTTGGGATCCGGTACCCTATTGCCAACTCTTCACCCTGGGGTTGTACTTGGGTTCTCAGAGTTCCTTTCTGTCTCCCCCTCTGGGTCTTTCTCGCTCCTCTCTCACTCTCTCTGGGCCTGGGGCTGCTCTGCTCCTCTTCCTCTGGCTTCTCACAGACTGACTGACCCTGATCTTAGATGGTGCCCACCTTAAATACTCCCTCTATGTGTGAGCTCAGGTGACCAGCACCCAATGAGCTCCTAACTTTACCCAGGCTGCTCCCCCTATCTGCCCCTACACTACTGGGATGTACCACCCCCCTCCCACTCCAGCCAGGAACAGACTCGGTCGTACCTGCACATTTCTAAGTGGGAGTACCGTTGGTCTGCTCCTCGGAAATGGGATGTGTGTAGTGCATGCAGCTTTCTGAGCTCAGTTCCACACTCCATCCTTACCCGGGAGTGGAATATCACACCTCTGGCTGAGGTGCAATACCCCTGTAGCAGCCGAATCCTCAGGGTGCTACAACTGCACCAGCAGAATAGTGAGTGCAGCTCTGGAGTATAATACAGGATGTAACTCAGGATCAGTAATGTAATGTATGTACACAGTGACTGCACCAGCAGAATAGTGAGTGCAGCTCTGGAGTATAATACAGGATGTAACTCAGGATCAGTAATGTAATGTATGTACACTGTGACTGCACCAGCAGAATAGTGAGAGCAGCTCTGGAGTATAATACAGGATGTAACTCAGGATCAGTAATGTAATGTATGTACACAGTGACTGCACCAGCAGAATAGTGAGTGCAGCTCTGGAGTATAATACAGGATGTAACTCAGGATCAGTAATGTAATGTATGTATACAGTGACTGCACCAGCAGAATAGTGAGAGCAGCTCTGGAGTATAATACAGGATGTAACTCAGGATCAGTAATGTAATGTATGTACACAGTGACTGCATCAGCAGAATAGTGAGTGCAGCTCTGGAGTATAATACAGGATGTTTCTCAGGATCAGTAATGTAATGTATGTACACAGTGTCTGCACCAGCAGAATAGTGAGTGCAGCTCTGGAGTATAATACAGGATGTAACTCAGGATCAGTAATGTAATGTATGTACACAGTGACTGCACCAGCAGAATAGTGAGTGCAGCTCTGGAGTATAATACAGGATGTAACTCAGGATCAGTAATGTAATGTATGTACACAGTGACTGCACCAGCAGAATAGTGAGTGCAGCTCTGGAGTATAATACAGGATGTAACTCAGGATCAGTAATGTAATGTATGTACACAGTGACTGCACCAGCAGAATAGTGAGTGCAGCTCTGGAGTATAATACAGGATGTAACTCAGGATCAGTAATGTAATGTATGTACACAGTGACTGCACCAGCAGAATAGTGAGTGCAGCTCTGGAGTATAATACAGGATGTAACTCAGGATCAGTAATGTAATGTATGTACACAGTGACTGCACCAGCAGAATAGTGAGTGCAGCTCTGGAGTATAATACAGGATGTAACTCAGGATCAGTAATGTAATGTATGTACACAGTGACTGCACCAGCAGAATAGTGAGTGCAGCTCTGGAGTATAATACAGGATGTAACTCAGGGTCATTAATGTAATGTATGTACACAGTGACTGCACCAGCAGAATAGTGAGTGCAGCTCTGGAGTATAATACAGGATGTAACTCAGGATCAGTAATGTAATGTATGTACACAGTGACTGCACCAGCAGAATAGTGAGTGCAGCTCTGGAGTATAATACAGGATGTAACTCAGGGTCATTAATGTAATGTATGTACACAGTGACTGCACCAGCAGAATAGTGAGTGCAGCTCTGGAGTATAATACAGGATGTAACTCAGGATCAGTAATGTAATGTATGTACACAGTGACTGCACCAGCAGAATAGTGAGCGCAGCTCTGGGGTATAATACAGGAGGTAACTCAGGATCAGTAATGTAATGTATGTACACAGTGACTGCACCAGCAGAATAGTGAGCGCAGCTCTGGGGTATAATACAGGAGGTAACTCAGGATCAGTAATGTAATGTATGTACACAGTGACTGCACCAGCAGAATAGTGAGGGCAGCTCTGGAGTATAATACAGGATGTAACTCAGGATCTGGATAGTTTGTGTATTTTTTCCATAATCCGGTCATACACAGGTTATAGCATTGTAATTTTTATAAATCCGCTGGGGGTTTGTTGGGGGAATACGTTGATAAATCTTCCGCTCACAGATCTTTGCCGTTCTCTTATATCTGACCCTTGACTGTGTGTAATCAGTAGAACAGACAGAGAATCACCACTATATTCGATAATGGAGCTGGTTTCTCGCTGGTCTCGGCTCCTGGTCTCTCTCCGACTTCTATACATCCAGACAACTTATAACAGAAATGATGAAACAATGTATCATCCTCCAGGATCAATATCTGCAGCAGCCGCTCCTCGCTCTCCTTCAGCCGTAGTGACCTCGGCTTCATTACTGAGATAATAGCTCAGAGTCAAGGCCCCAATACAATGGGCAAAACCCATGAATTCATGTTCACACTTTGTATGATAGATACAAAACAGACAGGATCCAATCATGGCAGTCAAAAAAATGTAACAAGATCCATCATACAGCAAATGATTCATTAAGAAACTAAGGTTTTTCCCAGCACAGAGATTTCCAGTAATATTGTATCAGATCAATGATCAGACCATCAGCGATCAGTAAAATAAGTTGTAATTCTGGGAATACCTCTTTAAGAAGAGATAGGGATTCCACCGCTATGATCGGAGAGTGAGTAAAGCATCACCCCTTTATCAAAGCACTGCCCAATCTAGACTTTCCCGAAAAGATGGAGTTGACCCCTGTAAAGTTCCGGGGTCCTTAGATTGTGCATAAATGAACTGTCAGGCATCCTCATTCCAGTCTCACTTTAAGGGAAGAGTTAGACGGCCGTATAACTCGGACGAGGATCGCAACGCAATGCTCAGACTAAAATGCATGCCGTGACGCTCAGGTCGGGAGAGCCGCTGGCCAGTCCTAGCATTGTGCTGTGACCCTCCTCCGAGTTATGACGTCTGACTCTTCCCTAAAGCTGATGGTCTTGGCTTTAAAAACAAGCCCTAGATGACGGCTCAGGCTTAAATCCGGGCTGAGATACAGTCCCGCTCAGGGTTATCGGCCCCATGAAGTGTAAGGACAGAATGCGGAATCTCCTGAAATAAATGAATCCAGTGAAACAGTTTCTTGTATAGAGACTGGTGGTAAATACAAAAGAGCAAATGATAAACCATAATTTATAACAAAAACAATGGGAAAATCCTAAAGTTGCTTTGTCACTGGTAAATCACATAAGAGATTCTCATGTGATTAATTGTCGGTGCCCATGTGACATGAATTAGCCAATGAATGATGACTTCAGTGTTTTAAGAAGCCACATGGTAGGCCCTGTTCCTTTGTCATAATGGTGAAGACAAAGGAGCTGTCTGAGGACATCAGAACTGCTATTAGCAAACACAAGACTTCCAAAAGTTATAAGGCCACCTCCAAAGACCTTGGTATCCCAGTTTCAACACTGCACGATGTTATTAAGAAGTTTGCCAAGAATGGAACCGTCAAGAACCTCCCTGTACGTGGAGGAAAATTTACAAGAGATGTCTTCAAAGGTTGGTGCGAATGGTGGAAAAAACACCACGTCAAACATCCAGAGACCTGGAGGCCAACCTGGAACAGTCTGGGGTCATGGTTTCAACAAGTACCATATGCCGCACACTAAACCAAGCAGAGCTTTATGGGTGAAGGCCAAGGAAGAAACCATTGCTGGAGAAAAGACATAAAAATGAACGACTGATCTTTGCCAAAGAGTACCTTGACAAACCACAATCCTGCTGGGAAAATGTTCTGTAGACAGATGAAACAAAAATAGAGCTTTTTGGCAATGCAAAGCAACAGTTTGTTTACAGACGGCGCAATGAAGCTTATAAGGAAAAGAACACCTTACCAACAGTTAAGCATGATGGAGGATCCATAATGCTGTGGGGTTGCTTTGCTGCACCTGGTACTGGAGGCCCTGACCGTATCACAGGAATCATGAAATCAGAGAATTATCAAGAGATTTTACAGCGAAATGTCCTGTAAGAAAACTTGGTTTGAGTCGAAGATCATAGGTCCTCAAGCAAGACAATGACCCAAAGCACACATCCAAAAGTACACAGGAATGGTTGAAAAAGAAAAAAATGGACTGTTTTAAAATGGCCAGCAATGAGTCCTGACCTCAATCCCATTGGAAATCTTTGGGGTGAAATCTGCCATTGGGAAAAAGAACCTGCAAACATTCAAGAGCTCGAACAAACTGCAAAGGATGATGGGAGAAAACTCCAGCCGAGAAGAGCAAGAAGCTTATAGATGGCTACAAGAAACGTCTGGAGGCCGTCAGCAATGCCAAAGGATGTGCAACCAAGTATTAATTAGGGGGGCAACCAAGGATTAATTAGGAGGGCAACCAAGGATTAATTAGGGGGGCAACCAAGGATTAATTAGGAGGGCAACCAAGGATTAATTAGGGGGGCAACCAAGGATTAATTAGGGTATGTGCAAACGATGCATCCTGTCAGCGCTTTGAACGCAGTACACTTTATACTTGATGCTGCGGCCAAAGCGCTGCACGCAGGAGAATCCGCATGTGTTCATTGCACCATTCACCGCACCCTATACATTGCACTGGTAGAATTTTCTCTTGCGGTCACCAGCGTCTCCGCCAGAGAAATTAACATGATGGGTTCTGTGAAAGACGCGACGCATGTCCATCTCCGCGGGTGAGCCGCAGGTGCATGGAAACGCATAGTGGGCATGGGATTTGTACTGATCCCATCCTCTATGCTGTAACATCTGGCTGCTGAGGATTGCACACAGTGCAAGTGCACGGCGTCCAATCCGCAGCGTTTACTGACCATGTGCATGCACCATTAGGGGGTCTTTATTGCTGCACATGCTGGTTATTCTGTTTCTTCTTTGAAATTGCAACATGGAAGTTGGAAAACAATGTTTTATTGTTGTATTACTTTGGACACTAATTAAAAAATCCTGAGGATATAACTTTGGTACATTTCCATTTATTTCTGAAGATATTGTACAGTCTATGAAAAAAAAATGAAGGGGTGCCCATAATGGTGAGCAGCACTGTACAGCCTGACAACCTTGGCCCTGCCCAGGACGTTTCTCACACATTCTTGCAGGAGGGCAACTCAGTAGCCAAGGATGTGTGAGAAATGTCTTGGCTACTTTTTTTAACTTTTGGGTTTAGTATTTAGTACTTTCCTCTTTGCCCCTACAGACAGGTAGCGTGAGAGCGGCTCGTGTGTCACCAGGGGCCACATAGTAGGACATTGAGGGCTGTAGTCCGGGAATAGACCCCAATGGTGGGAGCATTGGTGCGTGAGGCCTGAGGCAGCTGGACCCTTACCCCAGGGGGCCCATAGCCCACCCATGATAGTAAGTGGCCAGAGCAATGCTGCATCTACACATAGGAAGGTGATTGGGGGCTAATTAGGGCCCCAGGAGAGAATTCTGCACAGGGGCCCAGACATCCAATCTACGGCTCTGACCAGACACATTTCAGATTGTGAGCTCCTGCTCTGGATGTGGGTGCGGACCCCTATAGATCTCAGGTACTATACAGGGCACGGCTCCTGGCGGCCGCGCGCTAGATTGTGAGCTCCTGCTCTGGATGTGGGTGCGGACCCCTATAGATCTCAGGTATTATACAGGGCACGGCTCCTGGCGGCCGCGCGCTAGATTGTGAGCTCCTGCTCTGGATGTGGGTGCGGACCCCTATAGATCTCAGGTACTATTCAGGGCACGGCTCCTGGCGGCCGCGCACTAGATTGTGAGCTCCTGCTCTGGATGTGGGTGCGGACCCCTATAGATCTCAGGTATTATACAGGGCGCAGCTCCTGGCGGCCGCGCGCTAGATTGTGAGCTCCTGCTCTGGATGTGGGTGCGGACCCCTATAGATCTCAGGTACTCTACAGGGCGCGGCTCCTGGCGGCCGCGCGCTAGATTGTGAGCTCCTGCTCTGGATGTGGGTGCGGACCCCTATAGATCTCAGGTATTATACAGGACACGGCTCCTGGCGGCCGCGCGCTAGATTGTGAGCTCCTGCTCTGGATGTGGGTGCGGACCCCTATAGATCTCAGGTATTATACAGGGCGCAGCTCCTGGCGGCCGCGCGCTAGATTGTGAGCTCCTGCTCTGGATGTGGGTGCGGACCCCTATAGATCTCAGGTACTCTACAGGGCGCGGCTCCTGGCGGCCGCGCGCTAGATTGTGAGCTCCTGCTCTGGATGTGGGTGCGGACCCCTATAGATCTCAGGTATTATACAGGGCACGGCTCCTGGCGGCCGCGCGCTAGATTGTGAGCTCCTGCTCTGGATGTGGGTGCGGACCCCTATAGATCTCAGGTATTATACAGGGCACGGCTCCTGGCGGCCGCGCGCTAGATTGTGAGCTCCTGCTCTGGATGTGGGTGCGGACCCCTATAGATCTCAGGTATTATACAGGGCACGGCTCCTGGCGGCCGCGCGCTAGATTGTGAGCTCCTGCTCTGGATGTGGGTGCGGACCCCTATAGATCTCAGGTATTATACAGGGCACGGCTCCTGGCGGCCGCGCGCTAGATTGTGAGCTCCTGCTCTGGATGTGGGTGCGGACCCCTATAGATCTCAGGTATTATACAGGGCGCGGCTCCTGGCGGCCGCGCGCTAGATTGTGAGCTCCTGCTCTGGATGTGGGTGCGGACCCCTATAGATCTCAGGTATTATACAGGGCGCGGCTCCTGGCGGCCGCGCGCTAGATTGTGAGCTCCTGCTCTGGATGTGGGTGCGGACCCCTATAGATCTCAGGTATTATACAGGGCGCGGCTCCTGGCGGCCGCGCGCTAGATTGTGAGCTCCTGCTCTGGATGTGGGTGCGGACCCCTATAGATCTCAGGTACTATACAGGGCACGGCTCCTGGCGGCCGCGCGCTCTGGTTCTTATCCTCAGGGATTTGGCTCCTGGGTCTGTACGAGGAGCGGTCACTCTAAGGCTATGTTCCCACACGTTGTATTTTGCTGCAGATTTTTATGCAAATTTTCAGCTGCGTTTTGCAGCCCCAGAAAAGTCTATGAGAAACCAGAATCCTCTCTTCACACATCATGGGTTTTTTTTTTTTGCTGCGTATTTTGTGCCTTGGTTGGGTTTTTGGAAAATAGAGCGCGTCACTTCTTTCTGTGTTTTTTTTCACCCATAGGAAGTAATGGGTGGTGAAAAAAAACCCCGAAAAAAACGCAGCAAGAAACGCAGGTAAACTTTTCAGCATTTTTTTCAGCGTTTTTTGATGGCAAAATAGAATGGGGTTCTTTTTCTTCACAGAACTTTATGTACATGCATAAATAGAGACAGAAGGAAAGTGAAATAAACGCTGAAAAAAACGCTGCAAAACCTGCAGATGGACGCAGCTGATTTCCTGCCAGAGATCAGTTTTGCTGCAGATTTCTGACTGAAAAAAAAACCCACAACATGTGGGAACATGGCCTAAGTCTATGTGATAAGGGGTCCTGGTGGTGGAGGACACAGCGGACCTGGTACCGGGGTCAGTACCGGGGTCAGTACCGGGAGCAGAGGCTGCAATCCTCCACCATGGGCTGACACAATGACGCGTGAGGACACTTCTCAGCCTCCTCGGTGTATGGATGTAATTCATGGGCGCTCTGCAGAGATGGAGCCACACTGACACCGGGAAGGCGCAGCGGACGGGGGGTCATTTCCTAGGCAGCTGCCCGTGAAATCACACAGAGAAAGATGCTGCCCGCAGGGATCGGATCATCGGAGGCCGCACGCCAATGACACTTGCTTTTATGCCGTCCTCAGAAAGAGATTTAGGATTTGATTCACTGTAATGCGGCCTCGGCAGCACAGGTAATTGTCTGCCCTCCCTGCAGGATCAGAGAAAATGCTGCATCCACCTGCTGGTGTCACAGCCCAGGCCACAACCAGGTAATTGTCTGCCCTCCCTGAAGAATCAGAAGAGATACTGCATCCACCTGCTGGTGTCACAGCCCGGGCCACATCCAGGTAATTGTCTGCCCTCCCTGCAGAATCAGAGGAGATGCTGCATCCACCTGCTGGCACCATAGACCGGGCCACATCCAGGTAATTGTCTACCCTCCCTGCAGAATCAGAGGAGATGCTGCATCCACCTGCTGGCACCATAGACCGGGCCACATCCAGGTAATTGTCTGCCCTCCCTGCAGAATCAGAGGAGATGCTGCTTCCACCTGCTGGCACCATAGACCGGGCCACATCCAGGTAATTGTCTGCCCTCCCTGCAGAATCAGAAGAGATGCTGCATCCACCTGCTGGCACCATAGACCGGGCCACATCCAGGTAATTGTCTGCCCTCCCTGCAGAATCAGAGGAGATGCTGCTTCCACCTGCTGGCACCATAGACCGGGCCACATCCAGGTAATTGTCTGCCCTCCCTGCAGAATCAGAGGAGATGCTGCATCCACCTGCTGGCACCATAGACCGGGCCACATCCAGGTAATTGTCTGCCCTCCCTGCAGAATCAAAGGAGATGCTGCATCCACCTGCTGGCACCATAGACCGGGCCACATCCAGGTAATTGTCTGCCCTCCCTGCAGAATCAGAGGAGATGCTGCATCCACCTGCTGGCACCATAGACCGGGCCACATCCAGGTAATTGTCTGCCCTCCCTGCAGATTCAGAGGAGATGCTGCATCCACCTGCTGGCACCATAGACCGGGCCACATCCAGGTAATTGTCTGCCCTCTCTGCAGAATCAGAGGAGATGCTGCATCCACCTGCTGGCACCATAGACCGGGCCACATCCAGGTAATTGTCTACCCTCCCTGCAGAATCAGAGGAGATGCTGCATCCACCTGCTGGCACCATAGACCGGGCCACATCCAGGTAATTGTCTGCCCTCCCTGCAGAATCAGAGGAGATGCTGCATCCACCTGCTGGCACCATAGACCGGGCCACATCCAGGTAATTGTCTGCCCTCCCTGCAGAATCAGAGGAGATGCTGCTTCCACCTGCTGGCACCATAGACCGGGCCACATCCAGGTAATTGTCTGCCCTCCCTGCAGAATCAGAGGAGATGCTGCATCCACCTGCTGGCACCATAGACCGGGCCACATCCAGGTAATTGTCTGCCCTCCCTGCAGAATCAGAGGAGATGCTGCATCCACCTGCTGGCACCATAGACCGGGCCACATCCAGGTAATTGTCTGCCCTCCCTGCAGAATCAGAGGAGATGCTGCATCCACCTGCTGGCACCATAGACCGGGCCACATCCAGGTAATTGTCTGCCCTCCCTGCAGAATCAGAGGAGATGCTGCATTCACCTGCTGGCACCATAGACCGGGCCACATCCAGGTAATTGTCTACCCTCCCTGCAGAATCAGAGGAGATGCTGCATCCACCTGCTGGCACCATAGACCGGGCCACATCCAGGTAATTGTCTGCCCTCCCTGCAGAATCAGAGGAGATGCTGCATCCACCTGCTGGCACCATAGACCGGGCCACATCCAGGTAATTGTCTGCCCTCCCTGCAGAATCAGAGGAGATGCTGCATCCACCTGCTGGCACTAGGGATTTTGGACAGATTTACATCTCAGGGGTCTGGAAAAGGTGAATAAAGCCACATGTGGAATCAGTGATGGCACCTGGACCTGGAGGGACTCAGCTTTCCTGGATACAGATACAATTATGAAATAGCTAAACAGAAGACAGCAAGATAAGGACTGAACTGTCCAGGATTTTTGACATATTGATGACTTATCCTTAAGATATGGAAACAATATCAGATCAGAGGGGGGTCGGACACCCGCACACCCCTAATCATCGGCAGTGATTGAGTGTGAACAGCTCGAAACACTGTATAGTGGCCGTTCCAAGGTCCAAGATCAGATGCTATAGAAGTGAATGTAATCTGAGCTGCAGTACTGAGAACGGCCACTACACGGAGTACAGAGCTGTGAGGAGCTGCAGTACTGAGAACGGCCACTACACGGTGTACGTAGCTGTGAGGAGCTGCAGTACTGAGAACGGCCACTACACGGTGTACGTAGCTGTGAGGAGCTGCAGTACTGAGAACGGCCACTACACGGTGTATGGAGCTGTGAGGAGCTGCAGTACTGAGAACGTCCACTACACGGTGTACAGAGCTGTGAGGAGCTGCAGTACCGAGAATGGCCACTACACGGTGTATGGAGCTGTGAGGAGCTGCAGTACTGAGAACGTCCACTACACGGTGTACAGAGCTGTGAGGAGCTGCAGTACCGAGAATGGCCACTACACGGTGTATGGAGCTGTGAGGAGCTGCAGTACTGAGAACATCCACTACATGGTGTACGGAGCTGTGAGGAGCTGCAGTACTGAGAACATCCACTACATGGTGTATGGAGCTGTGAGGAGCTGCAGTACTGAGAACGGCCACTACATGGTGTATGGAGCTGTGAGGAGCTGCAGTACCGAGAATGGCCACTACACGGTGTATGGAGCTGTGAGGAGCTGCAGTACTGAGAATGGCCACTACACGGAGTACAGAGCTGTGAGGAGCTGCAGTACTGAGAACGTCCACTACACGGTGTATGGAGCTGTGAGGAACTGCAGTACTGAGAGCGGCCACTAAATGGTGTATGGAGCTGTGAGGAGCTGCAGTACTGAGAACGGCCACTACACGGAGTACAGAGCTGTGAGGAGCTGCAGTACTGAGAACGTCCACTACATGGAGTATAGAGCTGTGAGGAGCTGCAGTACCGAGAACGTCCACTACATGGTGTACGGAGCTGTGAGGAGCTGCAGTATTCAGAACGGCCACTACATGGTGTATGCAGCTGTGAGGAGCTGCAGTACTGAGAATGGCCACTACACGGTGTACGTAGCTGTGAGGAGCTGCAGTACTGAGAACGTCCACTACATGGTGTATGGAGCTGTGAGGAGCAGCAGTACTGAGAACGGCCACTACACTGTATATGGAGCTGTGAGGAGCTGCAGTACTGAGAACGGCCACTACACGATGTACAGAGCTGTGAGGAGCTGCAGTACTGAGAACGGCCACTACACGGTGTACAGAGCTGTGAGGAGCTGCAGTACTGAGAACATCCACTACACGGTGTATGGAGCTGTGAGGAGCTGCAGTACTGAGAACGGCCACTACATGGTGTACGGAGCTGTGAGGAGCTGCAGTACTGAGAACGGCCACTACATGGTGTACGGAGCTGTGAGGAGCTGCAGTATTCAGAACGGCCACTACATGGTGTATGCAGCTGTGAGGAGCTGCAGTACTGAGAACGGCCACTACATGGTGTATGCAGCTGTGAGGAGTTGCAGTACTGAGAACGGCCACTACACGGTGTACGGAGCTGTGAGGAGCTGCAGTACTGAGAACGGCCACTGCACAGTGTACAGAGCTGTGAGGAGCTGCAGTACCGAGAATGGCCGCTACACGGAGGACAGAGCTGTGAGGAGCTGCAGTACCGAGAATGGCCACTACACGGTGTATGGAGCTGTGAGGAGCTGCAGTACTGAGAACGTCCACTACACGGAGTACAGAGCTGTGAGGAGCTGCAGTACCGAGAATGGCCGCTACACGGTGTATGGAGCTGTGAGGAGCTGCAGTACTGAGAATGGCCACTACACGGTGTACAGAGCTGTGAGGAGCTGCAGTACTGAGAATGGCCACTACACGGAGTACAGAGCTGTGAGGAGCAGCAGTACTGAGAACGGCCATTACACAGTGTACAGAGCTGTGAGGAGCTGCAGTACCGAGAACGTCCACTACATGGAGTACAGAGCTGTGAGGAGCTGCTGTACCGAGAATGTCCACTACACGGTGTACAGAGTTGTGAAGAGCTGCAGTACTGAGAACGGCCACTACACGGTGTATGGAGCTGTGAGGAGCTGCAGTGCCGAGAATGGCAGCTACACGGTGTATGGAGCTGTGAGGAGCTGCAGTACTGAGAACGGCCACTACACGGTGTATGGAGCTGTGAGGAGCTGCAGTACTGAGAACGACCACTACACGGAGTACAGAGTTGTGAAGAGCTGCAGTACTGAGAACGGCCACTACACGGTGTACATAGCTGTGAGGAGCTGCAGTACTGAGAACGGCCACTACACGGTGTATGGAGCTGTGAGGAGCTGCAGTGCCGAGAATGGCAGCTACATGGTGTATGGAGCTGTGAGGAGCTGCAGTACTGAGAACGGCCACTACACGGTGTATGGAGCTGTGAGGATCTGCAGTACTGAGAACGGCCACTACACGGAGTACAGAGTTGTGAAGAGCTGCAGTACTGAGAACGGCCACTACACGGTGTACAGAGCTGTGAGGAGCTGCAGTACTGAGAACGGCCACTACACGGAGTACAGAGTTGTGAAGAGCTGCAGTACTGAGAACGTCCACTACATGGTGTACGGAGCTGTGAGGAGCTGCAGTACTGAGAACGGCCACTACACGGAGTACAGAGCTGTAAGGAGCTGCAGTACTGAGAACGGCCACTACACGGTGTACGGAGCTGTGAGGAGCTGGAGTACTGAGAACGGCCACTACACTGTGTATGGAGCTGTGAGGAGCAGCAGTACTGAGAACGACCACTACACGGTGTACAGAGCTGTGAGGAGCAGCAGTACTGAGAACGGCCACTACACGGTGTATGGAGCTGTGAGGAGCTGCAGTACTGAGAACGGCCACTACACGGTGTACAGAGCTGTGAGGAGCTGCAGTACTGAGAACGGCCACTACACGGTGTACGGAGCTGAGGAGCTGCAGTACTGAGAACGGCCACTACACGGTGTACGGAGCTGAGGAGCTGCAGTACTGAGAACGGCCACTACACGGTGTACGGAGCTGTGCGGAGCTGCAATACTGAGAACGGCCACTACACGGTGTACGGAGCTGAGGAGCTGCAGTACTGAGAATGGCCACTACACGGTGTACAGAGCTGTGAGGAGCTGCAGTACTGAGAATGGCCACTACACGGAGTACAGAGCTGTGAGGAGCAGCAGTACTGAGAACGGCCATTACACGGTGTACAGAGCTGTGAGGAGCTGCAGTACCGAGAACGTCCACTACATGGAGTACAGAGCTGTGAGGAGCTGCTGTACCGAGAATGTCCACTACACGGTGTACAGAGTTGTAAAGAGCTGCAGTACTGAGAACGGCCACTACACGGTGTATGGAGCTGTGAGGAGCTGCAGTGCCGAGAATGGCAGCTACACGGTGTATGGAGCTGAGAGGAGCTGCAGTACTGAGAACGGCCACTACACGGTGTATGGAGCTGTGAGGAGCTGCAGTACTGAGAACGACCACTACACGGAGTACAGAGTTGTGAAGAGCTGCAGTACTGAGAACGGCCACTACACGGTGTACATAGCTGTGAGGAGCTGCAGTACTGAGAACGGCCACTACACGGTGTATGGAGCTGTGAGGAGCTGCAGTGCCGAGAATGGCAGCTACATGGTGTATGGAGCTGTGAGGAGCTGCAGTACTGAGAACGGCCACTACACGGTGTATGGAGCTGTGAGGATCTGCAGTACTGAGAACGGCCACTACACGGAGTACAGAGTTGTGAAGAGCTGCAGTACTGAGAACGGCCACTACACGGTGTACAGAGCTGTGAGGAGCTGCAGTACTGAGAACGGCCACTACACGGAGTACAGAGTTGTGAAGAGCTGCAGTACTGAGAACGTCCACTACATGGTGTACGGAGCTGTGAGGAGCTGCAGTACTGAGAACGGCCACTACACGGAGTACAGAGCTGTAAGGAGCTGCAGTACTGAGAACGGCCACTACACGGTGTACGGAGCTGTGAGGAGCTGGAGTACTGAGAACGGCCACTACACTGTGTATGGAGCTGTGAGGAGCAGCAGTACTGAGAACGACCACTACACGGTGTACAGAGCTGTGAGGAGCAGCAGTACTGAGAACGGCCACTACACGGTGTATGGAGCTGTGAGGAGCTGCAGTACTGAGAACGGCCACTACACGGTGTACAGAGCTGTGAGGAGCTGCAGTACTGAGAACGGCCACTACACGGTGTACGGAGCTGAGGAGCTGCAGTACTGAGAACGGCCACTACACGGTGTACGGAGCTGAGGAGCTGCAGTACTGAGAACGGCCACTACACGGTGTACGGAGCTGTGCGGAGCTGCAATACTGAGAACGGCCACTACACGGTGTACAGAGCTGTGAGGAGCTGCAGTACTGAGAACGGCCACTATACGGTGTATGGAGCTGTGAGGAGCTGCAGTACTGAGAACGGCCACTGCACGGTGTACAGAGCTGTGAGGAGCTGCAGTACCGAGAGCGACCACTACACTGTGTACGGAGCTGTGAGGAGCTGCAGTACTGAGAACGTCCACTACATGGTGTATGAAGCTATGAGGAGCTGCAGTACTGAGAACGGCCACTTCATGGTGTATGGAGCTGTAAGGAGCTGCAGTACTGAGAATGTCCACTACATGGTGTATGGAGCTATGAGGAGCTGCAGTACTGAGAACGGCCACAGCATGGTGTATGGAGCTATGAGGAGCTGCAGTACTGAGAACGGCCACTACATGGTGTATGGAGCTGTAAGGAGCTGCAGTACTGAGAATGTCCACTACATGGTGTATGGAGCTATGAGAAGCTGCAGTACTGAGAACGGCCACAGCATGGTGTACGGAGCTGTGAGGAGCTGCAGTACTGAGAACAGCCACTACACTGTGTATGGAGCTGTGAGGGGCTGTAGTACTGAGAACGGAAACTACATGGTGTACGGAGCTCTGAGGAGCTGCTGTACTGAGAACGGCCAATACACGGTGTACAGAGTTGTGAGGAGCTGCAGTACTGAGAACGGCCACTACATGGTGTATGGAGCTGTAAGGAGCTGCAGTACTGAGAATGTCCACTACATGGTGTATGGAGCTAAGAGAAGCTGCAGTACTGAGAACGGCCACAGCATGGTGTACGGAGCTGTGAGGAGCTGCAGTACTGAGAACAGCCACTACACTGTGTATGGAGCTGTGAGGGGCTGTAGTACTGAGAACGGAAACTACATGGTGTACGGGGCTCTGAGGAGCTGCTGTACTGAGAACGGCCACTACACGGTGTATTGAGTTGTGAGGAGCTGCAGTACTGAGAACGGCCACTACATAGTGTTGGAGCTGTGAGGAGCTGCAGTACTGAGAACGGCCACTGCACGATGTATGGAGCTGTGAGTAGCTGCAGTACTGAGAACGGCCACTGCACGGTGTACAGAGCTGTGAGGAGCTGCAGTACCGAGAACGACCACTACACGGTGTACGGAGCTGTAAGGAGCTGCAGTACTGAGAACGTCCACTACATGGTGTATGGAGCTATGAGGATCTGCAGTACTGAGAACGGCCACTTCATGGTGTATGGAGCTGTGAGGAGCTACAGTACCGAGAACGACCACTACACGGTGTACCGAGCTGTAAGGATCTGCAGTACTGAGAACTTCCACTACATGGTGTATGGAGCTATGAGGAGTACAGTACTGAGAACGGCCACTACATGGTGTATGGAGCTGTAAGGAGCTGCAGTACTGAGAACGTCCACTACATGGTGTATGGTGCTGTGAGGAGCTGCAGTACTGAGAACGGCCACTACACCGTGTACGGAGCTGTGAGGAGCTGCATTATTCAGAACGGCCACTACATGGTGTATACAGCTGTGAGGAGCTGCAGTACTGAGAACGGCCACTACACAGAGTACAGAGTTGTGAAGAGCTGCAGTACTGAGAATGTCCACTACATGGTGCATGGAGCTGTGAGGAGCTGCAGTACTGAGAACGTCCACTACATGGTGTGTGGTGCTGTGAGGAGCTGCTGTACTGAGAACGGCCACTACATGGTGTATGGAGCTGTGAGGAGCTGCAGTATTCAGAACGGCCACTACATGGTGTATACAGCTGTGAGGAGCTGCAGTACTGAGAACGGCCACTACACGGTGTACAGAGCTGTGAGGAGCTGCAGTACCGAGAACGGCCACTACACGGTGTACGGAGCTGTAAGGAGATGCAGTACTGAGAACGTCCACTACATGGTGTATGGAGCTATGAGGAGCTGCAGTACTGAGAACGGCCACTACATGGTGTATGGAGCTGTGAGGAGCTGCAGTACTGAGAACGGCCACTACACGGTGTACGGAGCTGTGAAGAGCTGCAGTACTGAGAACGGCCACTACACGGTGTACGGAGCTGTGAGGAGCTGCAGTACTGAGAACAGCCACTGCACGGATTATGGAGCTATGAGGAGCTGCAGTACTGAGAATGGCCACTACACTGTGTATGGAGCTGTGAGGGGCTGTAGTACTGAGAACGTCCACTACACGGTGTACAGAGCTGTGTGGAGGTGCAGTACTGAGAACGGCCACTACATGGTTACGGAGCTCTGAGGAGCTGCAGTACTGAGAACGGCCACTACACGGTGTATGTGTTATGTTCTGCTACCAGAGCTAAGGAAAGAGAGGAGATCTGTCCCTACAATAGAACTCAGCTGAATCCCTACGATGTAACAGGGGACCTGATCCTGCGATCAGACCTGCTAAAGTCCTAAGCTAGTCTGTACGAAGACCTATAGATGTGGGGAGGGAATCCCTACAAGTACTAAGGACTGGGAGGAATATGGGACACCTCCTAACAGAAATAGTAGCAGACAGACGAACAAACAAAATATATAGAACATAGAGGTCAGTAGACCAAGCAAACTAACAGAGCAAGACACAGAGCACAGGCTAGCTAGAAAGTAGATATACAATGAAGTCCAGCAAAGCCAGAAGGGCGGAGCAGGATTAAATAGGCCAACAAGGTCATGTGACCAGCAAAGGAAAAAAAACCTAACAGCAAGGTTCTAACAGTACCCCCCCTTCTAAGAGGATCCTCCGGATCCCCTAGGACCAGGCTTATCAGGAAATCTCCTGTGAAACGCTCTGATAAGTCTGGACGCGGAAACATCATCTGACCTCACCCAAGAGTTATCCTCGGGTCCGAAACCTTTCCAGGCCACAAGATACTGCAAACTACCTCTATACCGTCTAGAGTCAAGGATGCGAGAAATTTCATATTCCCCGTCCTCCACCACCGGAGGAACAGAGGCAGAGGCGTCACCATCCGACACAACAGCTTTTTTTAACAGAGAGACATGAAAGACCGGATTAATTCTCCAGGAGGTAGGAACCTCCAACCTAACAGCAGATTGGTTGACAACCTGAAGCACCTTAAAGGGCCCTACAAACTTGGGACCCAATTTCTTAGAAGGAATCCTCAACCGCAGATTCCTAGAGGACAACCAAACCATGTCACCAACAGCGAACAAAACCTCCTGTCGTTTCCTATCAAAGTAGTCTTTAGATTTTCTGTTGGCCTCCTGAAGATTACCACGCACATCCGTCCAAACTCTTTCCAAATCACCGGAAAAATTCTCCTCCTCAGGCACGGCAGATCCCAACTTGGAGAACGACCCAAACGACGGATGTCTCCCAGAACAACAAAAAAAAGGCGAACAACCAGCAGAAGAAGATGTATGATTGTTCAGAGCAAATTCGGCAAGTGGCAGAAACTCAGACCACCCCTCTTGATTGTCTGCCACAAAACAACGCAAGAACTGCTCAACATCCTGGTTTTTCCTTTCTGTCTGGCCATTAGATTCAGGATGATATCCGGACGAAAACGACAAATGAATTCCCAACCTGTCACAAAAGGCACGCCAAAAACGAGCCACGAACTGAGGACCCCTATCAGAAACAATGTCAGTAGGAACGCCATGAAGTCTGACAATTTCCTTGACAAAGGCCTTAGCGAGAGTTTTAGCGCAGGGCAGTTTGACGAAGGGAACCAAGTGACACATCTTGCTAAAACGGTCCACGACCACCCAGATGACAGTAAAACCCTCAGAGGGGGGAAGGTCAGTTATAAAGTCCATAGCCAAATGTGTCCAAGGAGCACTGGGGACCTCCAAAGGACAAAGCAACCCCGCAGCAGGAGTATGTGAGGACTTAGATCTAGCACATACAGTACATTGGCGCACCCACTTAATGACTTCCTTCTGCCATCCAGGCCACCAAAAACTGCGACCCACCAGTCTCTTGGTCTCAGAGATTCCGGGATGACCTGCTAACCGAGATTCGTGACACTCAACAAACAAATCTCTCCTAAAGGTCCCAGGCACAAACAACCTCCCATGAGGAGTGTTAGAAGGGGCATTCTCCTGAGCTTTAAGAATCTCATCTTCCAAAACGGAGTCTAAAGCAGCTATCACAACATCTTCTTGTAAAATGTTTTCCTCTTTCTCAGCACCGACTATGGGAGAAAAACTGCGAGACAAGGCATCCGCCTTAACATTCTTAGTACCAGGGATGTAAGTAACGGAGAAATTAAACCGCGAGAAAAACAGTGCCCACCTAGCCTGACGGGCATTCAGGCGCTTGGCAGCATCAAGATATATCAGATTTTTATGATCCGTAAGAACCTGAACGGGAAATTCCGCACCTTCCAAGAAGTGGCGCCAGTGTTCAAATGCGAGTTTAATAGCCAATAATTCCCGATTACCAATATCGTAATTCAATTCAGTCTCCGAAAATTTTTTTGAAAAAAAGGCACAGGGATGTAATCCATCCCCGTTATCCTGAGACAATACTGCGCCAACCCCCACAGAGGAAGCATCAACCTCAACCAAAAACGGCTTAGTCACATCAGGCTGCATAAGGATGGGAGCAGAGGTGAACCTCTCCTTGAGATACACAAAAGCTTCAATGGCCTCAGAAGACCACTGAACCGCATCAGCACCTTTCCTGGTGAGATCAGTCAGAGGTTTGACAATACTAGAAAAATTTTTTATGAATTTTCTATAGTAATTGGCGAAACCCAAAAACCTCTGTATCGATTTCAAACCAATAGGCCTAGGCCATTCCTGCACAGCCTGAACCTTAACCGGATCCATCTCAAAACCTTTGCTGGAGATAATGTAGCCCAAAAAACTAATTCTCTGTACAGCGAACTCACATTTCTCCAGCTTAGCAAAAAGCGAATTGTCCATTAATAACTGTAATACCTCACGCACGCTCCGCCAATGAGACTCCAGATCCGGCGAATAAATCAAAATGTCATCCAAATACACAACCACATTTTTACCGATCAAAGGTCTAAGGATGTCATTAATCAGATTCTGAAAAAATGCAGGAGCATTAGTAAGACCAAAAGGCATAACCAGATTCTCAAAATGACCCACAGGAGTGTTAAAAGCAGTCTTCCATTCATCACCCTCCTTCATGCGCAACAGATTGTATGCCCCCTTAAGGTCAATTTTAGAGAACCACTTGGCCCCCAATAACTGGTTAAACAGATCAGGAATCAATGGCAGTGGGTAAGGATTGCGTACCGTAATTTTGTTAATCTCACGAAAATCCAGACAAGGACGTAAACCGCCGTCCTTTTTTTTTACAAAAAAAAATCCAACCGCCACAGGAGACTTAGAGGGCCTAATGTGACCGGCGGCCAAACTTGTCTGTATGTATTCCTCCAAAGCCTTCCTCTCAGGAATAGTAAGATTAAATAAACGACTTTTAGGAAGAGTCGCTCCAGGGACAAATTCAATAGAACAATCATAGTCTCTATGGGGAGGCAAAACCTGCGATTCCTTCTCAGAAAAAACTCTCCAAAAATCCTGAATAGGAACAGGCAATTCTCCCCTATCCAAAGCTGCAATACGCCCGTTACAACACTTGTCATAACATTTATGGCTCCAGGATTTAATTTCACTGGTAGACCAATCCAGTACAGGATTGTGAAATTTTAACCAGGGCAAACCCAATATTACTGGAGAAGGCAAGTTATTCAACACTACCAAATCCAATTTCTCATGGTGAACACCATTAATAGTGAGAGGAAATTCACTGACCTTGAGAGTAATATTCTTCAAAGGGGAGCCATCCACAGAAACCACAGCAATGGGGGATGATAAAGGTTCAGGTTTTAAATTGAGTTTTTCCACGAATCCCCCATCAATTACATTCAGTGTAGACCCGCAATCAACAAACACCCGAAATTCCATAAATTTTTCCTGAGCAATCGTGGAAGCAGCTAAAAATATACCCTTGGAATTTAAACAGGCAATACGGGCGTGACTGACCATTTTTTTTTCTTTCTTCATACGAAGCTCACAGCCTTTAATCAAATGACCAGATTTTCCGCAATAGAAGCACAAGCCTTCCGAAAAACGACGGTTTTTTTCTTGAGAGCGAGGTGCCACCGATCCAATCTCCATCGGTTCACCACTGTTAGTACACACATTATCATAACCAGAAACTGACATAGCAGAGGATTTGCTCTCATTAACCCTTGCACGCAGTCTCCTATCCACCCGTATAGCTAATTGCATAGCCTGTTGCAAATCTTCAGGTGTAGGATAAGCAATTAGCAGGTCTTTAACCCTTTCACTGAGCCCAGCAAGAAATAGACTTTTCAGAGCAGAATCGTTCCACCCTGTTTGAGTGGACCAACGACGAAAATGTGTACAATATTTTTCGACATTACCTGATCCTTGTTTTAAACGTCTCAACTCAGTCTCAGCTGATGCGACACGGTCAGGATCATCATATAATAGTCCCAAAGCAGAAAAAAAACTATCCACTGATCTGAAGCATGTATCACTAGGTTGCAAAGAAAAGGCCCACTCCTGAGGCTCTTTGCGCAAAAGTGACATTATGAACCCTACGCGCTGGGATTCATCCCCAGAGGACTTGGGTCTCAAACGAAAATACAATAAGCAAGCATTTTTGAATGAAAAAAATTCTCGATGTTCACCAAAAAATAAATCCGGCAAACATACCTTAGGCTCCAAGAAATGTGCTCCAGGACAGTTACTCACGTGCTGACGGAGCTCGGCCACCTCCAGAGAGAGTCCCTGCAGGCGATGAACCAAATCCTGAACCGACACCATGATGGAACAGAAAAATCTTTCCTTAGAGAATTTGCGGGCTGGACTTACTGTTATGTTCTGCTACCAGAGCTAAGGAAAGAGAGGAGATCTGTCCCTACAATAGAACTCAGCTGAATCCCTACGATGTAACAGGGGACCTGATCCTGCGATCAGACCTGCTAAAGTCCTAAGCTAGTCTGTACGAAGACCTATAGATGTGGGGAGGGAATCCCTACAAGTACTAAGGACTGGGAGGAATATGGGACACCTCCTAACAGAAATAGTAGCAGACAGACGAACAAACAAAATATATAGAACATAGAGGTCAGTAGACCAAGCAAACTAACAGAGCTAGATACAGAGCACAGGCTAGCTAGAAAGTAGATATACAATGAAGTCCAGCAAAGCCAGAAGGGCGGAGCAGGATTAAATAGGCCAACAAGGTCATGTGACCAGCAAAGGAAAAAAAACCTAACAGCAAGGTTCTAACAGTATGGAGTTGTGAGGAGCTGCAGTACTGAGAACGGCCACTACATGGTGTATGGAGCTGTGAGGAGCTGCAGTACTGAGAACGGCCACTACACGGTGTACGGAGCTGTGAGGAGCTGCAGTACTGAGAACGGCCACAACACGGTATACGGAGCTGTGAGGAGCTGCAGTACTGAGAACGACCACTACATGGTGTACAGAGCTGTGAGAAGCTGCAGTACTGAGAACGACCACTACATGGTGTACGTAGCTGTGAGGAGCTGCAGTACTGAGAACGGCCACTACACGGTGTATGGAGCTGTGAGGAGCAGCAGTACTGAGAACGTCCACTACACGGTGTACGGAGGTATAAGGAGCTGCAGTACTGAGAACCACCACTACATGGTGTACAGAGCTGTGTATGGAGCTGTGAGGAGCTGCAGTACTGAGAACGGCCAATACACGGAATACAGAGTTGTGAAGAGCTGCAGTACTGAGAATGGCCACTACACGGTGTACGTAGCTGTGAGGAGCTGCAGTACTGAGAACGGCCACTACACGGTGTATGGAGCTGTGAGGAGCTGCAGTACTGAGAACGGCCACTACACAGAGTACAGAGTTGTGAAGAGCTGCAGTACTGAGAATGTCCACTAAATGATGTGTGGTGCTGTGAGGAGCTGCAGTACTGAGAACGGCCACTACATGGTGTACGGAGCTGTGAGGAGCTGCAGTATTCAGAACGGCCACTACATGGTGTATACAGCTGTGAGGAGCTGCAGTACTGAGAACGGCCACTACACGGTGTACGGACCTGTGAGGAGCTGCAGTACTGAGAGCGGCCACTACACGGTGTACAGAGCTGTGAGGAGCTGCAGTACTGAGAACGACCACTACACGGTGTACGGAGCTGTGAGGAGCTGCAGTACTGAGAACGGCCACTACATGGTGTACGGAGGTGTAAGGAGCTTCAGTATTGAGAACAGCCACTACACGGTGTACAGAGCTGTGAGGAGCTGCAGTACCGAGAACGGCCACTACATGGTGTACGGAGCTGTGAGGAGCTGCAGTACTGAGAACGTCCACTACATGGTGTATGGAGCTATGAGAAGCTGCAGTACTGAGAATGGCCACTACACGGTGTATGGAGCTGTGAGAAGCTGCAGTACTGAGAACGGCCACTACATGGTGTACGGAGCTGTGAGGAGCTGCAGTATTCAGAACGGCCACTACACGGTGTATGGAGCTGTGAGGAGCTGCAGTACTGAGAACGGCCACTACACGGTGTACAGAGCTGTGAGGAGCTGCAGTACCGAGAACGTACACTACACGGTGTATGGAGCTGTGAGGAGCTGCAGTACTGAGAACGTCCACTACATGGTGTATGGAGCTATGAGGAGCTGCAGTACTGAGAACGGCCACTACATGGTGTATGGAGCTGTAAGGAGCTGCAGTACGGAGAATGTCCACTACATGGTGTATGGAGCCATGAGGAGCAGCAGTACTGAGAACAGCCACTACACGGTGTATGGAGCTGTGAGGAGCTGCAGTACTGAGAACGGCCACTACACGGTGTACGGAGCTGTGAGGAGCAGCAGTACTGAGAACAGCCACTGCACGGATTATGGAGCTATGAGGAGCTGCAGTACTGAGAATGGCCACAGCATGGTGTATGACGTTGTGAGGAGCAGCAGTACTGAGAACAGCCACTACACGGTGTATGGAGCTGTGAGGAGCTGCAGTACTGAGAACGGCCACTACACTGTGTACATAGCTGTGTATGGAGCTGTGAGGAGCTGTAGTACTGAGAACGGCCACTACACTGTGTATGGAGCTGTGAGAAGCTGCAGTACTGAGAACGGCCACTAAATTGTGTATGGAGCTGTGAGAAGCTGCAGTACTGAGAACGGCCACTACACGGTGTATTGAGCTGTGAAGAGCTGCAGTACTGAGAATGGCCACTACATGGTGTACGTAGCTGTGAGGAGCTGCAGTACTGAGAACGGCCACTACACTGTGTATGGAGCTGTGAGGAGCTGCAGTACTGAGAACGTCCACTACATGGTGTATGGAGCTATGAGGAGCTGCAGTACTGAGAACGGCCACTACATGGTGTATGGAGCTGTGAGGAGCTGCAGTAGTGAGAACGGCCACTACACAGTGTACGGAGCTGTGAGGAGCTGCAGTACTGAGAACGGCCACTACACGGTGTACGGATCTGTGAGGAGCTGCAGTACTGAGAATGGCCACTACACGGTGTATGGAGCTCTGAGGAGCTGCAGTACTGAGAACGGCCACTACACGGTGTATGGAGCTGTGAGGAGCTGCAGTACTGAGAACGTCCACTACATGGTGTATGGAGCTATGAGGAGCTGCAGTACTGAGAACAACCACTACACGGTGTATTGAGCTGTGAGGAGCTGCAGTATTCAGAACGGCCACTACACGGTGTATGGAGCTGTGAGAAGCTGTAGTTCTGAGAACGGCCACTACACGGTGTATTGAGCTGTCAGGAGCTGCAGTATTCAGAACGGCCACTACACGGTGTATGGAGCTGTGAGAAGCTGTAGTACTGAGAACGGCCACTACATGGTGTACGGGGCTGTGAGGAGCTGCAGTACTGAGAACGGCCACTACATGGTGTATGGAGCTATGAGGAGCTGCAGTACTGAGAACGGCCACTACACAGTGTACGGAGCTGTGAGGAGCTGCAGTACTGAGAACGGCCACTACACGGTGTACAGAGCTGTGAGGAGCTGCAGTACCGAGAACGGCCACTACACGGAGTACAGAGCTGTGAGGAGCTGCAGTACTGAGAACGGCCACTACACGGTGTACGGAGCTGTGAGGAGCTGCAATACTGAGAACGTCCACTACATGGTGTATGGAGCTATGAGGAGCTGCAGTACTGAGAACGGCCACTACATGGTGTATGGAGCTGTAAGGAGCTGCAGTACTGAGAATGTCCACTACATGGTGTATGGAGCTCTGAGGAGCTGCAGTACTGAGAACGGCCACTACACGGTGTATGGAGCTGTGAGGAGCTGCAGTACTGAGAACGTCCACTACATGGTGTATGGAGCTATGAGGAGCTGCAGTACTGAGAACGGCCACTACATGGTGTACGGGGCTGTGAGGAGCTGCAGTACTGAGAACGGCCACTACATGGTGTATGGAGCTATGAGGAGCTGCAGTACTGAGAACGGCCACTACACAGTGTACGGAGCTGTGAGGAGCTGCAGTACTGAGAACGGCCACTACACGGTGTACAGAGCTGTGAGGAGCTGCAGTACCGAGAACGGCCACTACACGGAGTACAGAGCTGTGAGGAGCTGCAGTACTGAGAACGGCCACTACACGGTGTACGGAGCTGTGAGGAGCTGCAATACTGAGAACGTTCACTACATGGTGTATGGAGCTATGAGGAGCTGCAGTACTGAGAACGGCCACTACATGGTGTATGGAGCTGTAAGGAGCTGCAGTACTGAGAATGTCCACTACATGGTGTATGGAGCTATGAGGATCTGCAGTACTGAGAACGGCCACTACATGGTGTATGGAGCTGTGAGGAGCTGCAGTACTGAGAACGGCCACTACTCGGTGTACGGAGCTGTGAGGAGCTGCAGTCCTGAGAACAGCCAGTACACGGATTATGGAGCTATGAGGAGCTGCAGTACTGAGAATAGCCACTGCACGGATTATGGAGCTATGAGGAGCTGCAGTACTGAGAATGGCCACTACACTCTGTATGGAGCTGTGAGGGGCTGTAGTACTGAGAATGTCCACTACACGGTGTACAGAGCTGTGTGGAGGTGCAGTACTGAGAACGGCCACTACATGGTTACGGAGCTCTGAGGAGCTGCAGTACTGAGAACGGCCACTACACGGTGTATGGAGTTGTGAGGAGCTGCAGTACTGAGAACGGCCACTACATGGTGTATGGAGCTGTGAGGAGCTGCAGTACTGAGAACGGCCACTACACGGTGTACGGAGCTGTGAGGAGCTGCAGTACTGAGAACGGCCACAACACGGTGTACGGCGCTGTGAGGAGCAGCAGTACTGTGAACAGCCACTGCACGGATTATGGAGCTATGAGGAGCTGCAGTACTGAGAATGGCCACTACACGGTGTACGGAGGTATAAGGAGCTGCAGTACTGAGAACCACCACTACATGGTGTACAGAGCTGTGTATGGAGCTGTGAGGAGCTGCAGTACTGAGAACGGCCACTACACGGTGTACGTAGCTGTGAGGAGCTGCAGTATTGAGAACGGCCACTACACAGAGTACAGAGTTGTGAAGAGCTGCAGTACTGAGAATGTCCACTACATGGTGTGTGGTGCTGTGAGGAGCTGCAGTACTGAGAACGGCCACTACATGGTGTATACAGCTGTGAGGAGCTGCAGTACTGAGAACGGCCACTACACGGTGAACGGACCTGTGAGGAGTTGCAGTACTGAGAGCGGCCACTACACGGTGTACAGAGCTGTGAGGAGCTGCAGTACTGAGAACGACCACTACACGGTGTACGGAGCTGTGAGGAGCTGAAGTACTGAGAACGGCCACTACATGGTGTATGGAGCTGTGAGAAGCTGCAGTACTGAGAACGGCCACTACATGGTGTACGGAGCTGTGAGGAGCTGCAGTACTGAGAACGTCCACTACATGGTGTATGGAGCTATGAGAAGTTGCAGTCCTGAGAATGGCCACTACACGGTGTACGGAGCTGTGAGGAGCTGCAGTACTGAGAACGTCCACTACATGGTGTATGGAGCTGTGAGAAGCTGCAGTACTGAGAACGGCCACTACATGGTGTACGGAGCTGTGAGGAGCTGCAGTATTCAGAACGGCCACTACACGATGTATGGAGCTGTGAGGAGCTGCAGTACTGAGAACGGCCACTACACGGTGTACAGAGCTGTGAGGAGCTGCAGTACCGAGAACGGCCACTACACGGTGTATGGAGCTGTGAGGAGCTGCAGTACTGAGAACGTCCACTATAAGGTGTATGGAGCTATGAGGAGCTGCAGTACTGAGAACGGCCACTACATGGTGTATGGAGCTGTAAGGAGCTGCAGTACGGAGAATGTCCACTACATGGTGTATGGCGCCATGAGGAGCAGCAGTACTGAGAACAGCCACTACACGGTGTATGGAGCTGTGAGGAGCTGCAGTACTGAGAACGGCCACTACACGGTGTACGGAGCTGTGAGGAGCAGCAGTAGTGAGAACAGCCACTGCACGGATTATGGAGCTATGAGGAGCTGCAGTACTGAGAATGGCCACAGCATGGTGTATGAAGTTGTGAGGAGCAGCAGTACTGAGAACAGCTACTACACGGTGTATGGAGCTGTGAGGAGCTGCAGTACTGAGAACGGCCACTACACTGTGTATGGAGCTGTGAGGGGCTGTAGTACTGAGAACGTCCACTACACGATGTACAGAGCTGTGTGGAGGTGCAGTACTGAGAACGGCCACTACAGTGTGTATGGAGCTGTGAGGGGCTGTAGTACTGAGAACGTCCACTACACATTGTACAGAGCTGTGTGGAGGTGCTGTACTGAGAACGGCCACTACATGGTTACGGAGCTCTGAGGAGCTGCAGTACTGAGAACGGCCACTACACGGTGTATGGAGTTGTGAGGAGCTGCAGTCCTGAGAACGGCCACTACATGGTGTATGGAGCTGTGAGGAGCAGCAGTACTGAGAACAGCCACTACATGGATTATGGAGCTATGAGGAGCTGCAGTACTGAGAATGGCCACAGCATGGTGTACGGAGCTGTGAGGAGCTGCAGTACTGAGAACGGCCACTACACTGTGTATGGAGCTGTTGAGGGGCTGTAGTACTGAGAACGGCCACTGCACGGTGTACAGAGCTGTGTGGAGGTGCAGTACTGAGAACGGCCACTACATGGTTACGGAGCTCTGAGGAGCTGCAGTACTGAGAACGACCACTACACGGTGTATGGAGTTGTGAGGAGCTGCAGTTCTGAGAACGGCCACTACATGGTGTATGGAGCTGTGAGGAGCTGCAGTGCTGAGAACGGCCACTACACGGTGTACGGAGCTGTGAGGAGCTGCAGTACTGAGAACGGCCACTACACGGTGTACGGAGCTGTGAGGAGCTGCAGTACTGAGAACGACCACTACAAGGTGTTCAGAGCTGTGAGAAGCTGCAGTACTGAGAACGACCACTACATGGTGTACGTAGCTGTGAGGAGATGCAGTACTGAGAACGGCCACTACACGGTGTATGGAGCTGTGAGGAGCAGCAGTACTGAGAACGTCCACTACACTGTGTATGGAGGTATAAGGAGCTGCAGTACTGAGAACCACCACTACATGGTGTACATAGCTGTGTATGGAGCTGTGAGGAGCTGTAGTACTGAGAACGGCCACTACACTGTGTATGGAGCTGTGAGAAGCTGCAGTACTGAGAACGGCCACTACACTGTGTATGGAGCTGTGAGAAGCTGCAGTACTGAGAACGGCCACTACACTGTGTATGGAGCTGTGAGGAGATGCAGTACTGAGAACGTCCACTACATGGAGTACGGAGCTGTGAGGAGTTGCAGTACTGGGAACGGCCACTACACCGTGTACAGAGCTGTGAGGAGCTGCAGTAGTGAGAACGGCCACTACACGGTGTACGGAGCTGTGAGGAGCTGCAGTACTGAGAATGGCCACTACACGGTGTATGGAGCTGTGAGGAGCTGTAGTACTGAGAATGGCCACTACACGGTGTATGGAGCTCTGAGGAGCTGCAGTACTGAGAACGGCCACTACACGTGTACGTAGCTGTGAGGAGCTGCAGTACTGAGAAAGGCCACTACACGGAGTACAGAGTTGTGAAGAGCTGCAGTACTGAGAACGTCCACTACATGGTGTACGGAGCTGTGAGGAGCTGCAGTACTGAGAACGGCCACTACACGGTGTACGGAGCTGTAAGGAGCTGCAGTACTGAGAACGGCCACTACACGGTGTATGGAGTTGTGAGGAGCTGCAGTACTGAGAACGACCACTAAATGTTGTACAGAGCTGTGAGGAGCTGCAATACTGAGAACGGCCATTACACGGTGTACAGAGCTGTGAGGAGCAGCAGTACTGAGAACGGCCACTACACGGTGTATGGAGCTGTGAGGAGCTGCAGTACTGAGAACGGCCACTACAAGGTGTACAGAGCTGTGAGGAGCTGCAGTACTGAGAACGGCCACTACACGGTGTATGGAGCTGTGAGAAGCTGCAGTACTGAGAACGACCACTACATGGTGTACGGAGCTGAGGAGCTGCAGTACTGAGAACGGCCACTACATGGTGTACGGAGCTGTGAGGAGCTGCAATACTGAGAACGGCCACTACACGGTGTACAGAGCTGTGAGGAGCTGCAGTACTGAGAACGGCCACTACACGGTGTACGGAGCTGTGAGGAGCTGCAGTACCGAGAACGGCCACTACACGGTGTACGGAGCTGTGACGAGCTGCAGTACTGAGAACGTTCACTATATGGTGTACGGAGCTGTGAGGAGCTGCAGTACTGAGAACGGCCACTACACGGTGTATGGAGCTGTGAGAAGCTGCAGTACTGAGAACGTCCACTACATGGTGTATGGAGCTATGAGGAGCTGCAGTACTGAGAACGACCACTACACGGTGTATTGAGCTGTGAGGAGCTGCAGTATTCAGAACGGCCACTACACGGTGTATGGAGCTGTGAGAAGCTGTAGTACTGAGAACGGCCACTACACGGTGTATGGAGCTGTGAGGAGCTGCAGTACTGAGAACGGCCACTACACGGTGTATTGAGCTGTGAGGAGCTGCAGTATTCAGAACGGCCACTACACGGTGTATGGAGCTGTGAGAAGCTGTAGTACTGAGAACGGCCACTACACGGTGTATGGAGCTGTGAGGAGCACCAGTACTGAGAACGTCCACTACACTGTGTATGGAGGTATAAGGAGCTGCAGTACTGAGAACCACCACTACATGGTGTACAGAGCTGTGTATGGAGCTGTGAGGAGCTGCAGTACTGAGAACGACCACTACATGGTGTACATAGCTGTGTATGGAGCTGTGAGGAGCTGTAGTACTGAGAACGGCCACTACACTGTGTATGGAGCTGTGAGAAGCTGCAGTACTGAGAACGGCCACTACACTGTGTATGGAGCTGTGAGAAGCTGCAGTACTGAGAACGGCCACTACACTGTGTATGGAGCTGTGAGGAGCTGCAGTACTGAGAACGTCCACTACATGGAGTACGGAGCTGTGAGGAGCTGCAGTACTGGGAACGGCCACTACATGGTGTATGGAGCTATGAGGAGCTGCAGTACTGAGAACGACCACTACACGGTGTATTGAGCTGTGAGGAGCTGCAGTATTCAGAACGGCCACTACACGGTGTATGGAGCTGTGAGAAGCTGTAGTACTGAGAACGGCCACTACACGGTGTATGGAGCTGTGAGGAGCTGCAGTACTGAGAACGGCCACTACACGGTGTATTGAGCTGTGAGGAGCTGCAGTATTCAGAACGGCCACTACACGGTGTATGGAGCTGTGAGAAGCTGTAGTACTGAGAACGGCCACTACACGGTGTATGGAGCTGTGAAGAGCAGCAGTACTGAGAACGTCCACTACACTGTGTATGGAGGTATAAGGAGCTGCAGTACTGAGAACCACCACTACATGGTGTACAGAGCTGTGTATGGAGCTGTGAGGAGCTGCAGTACTGAGAACGACCACTACATGGTGTACATAGCTGTGTATGGAGCTGTGAGGAGCTGTAGTACTGAGAACGGCCACTACACTGTGTATGGAGCTGTGAGAAGTTGCAGTACTGAGAACGGCCACTACACTGTGTATGGAGCTGTGAGAAGCTGCAGTACTGAGAACGGCCACTACACTGTGTATGGAGCTGTGAGGAGCTGCAGTACTGAGAACGTCCACTACATGGAGTACGGAGCTGTGAGGAGCTGCAGTACTGGGTACGGCCACTACACCGTGTACAGAGCTGTGAGGAGCTGCAGTAGTGAGAACGGCCACTACACGGTGTACGGAGCTGTGAGGAGCTGCAGTACTGAGAATGGCCACTACACGGTGTATGGAGCTGTGAGGAGCTGTAGTACTGAAAATGGCCACTACACGGTGTATGGAGCTCTGAGGAGCTGCAGTACTGAGAACAGCCACTACACGGTGTACGGAGCTGTGAGGAGCTGCAGTACTGAGAATGGCCACTACACGGTGTATGGAGCTCTGAGGAGCTGCAGTACTGAGAACGGCCACTACACGGTGTACGGAGCTGTGAGGAGCTGCAGTACTGAGAACGTCCACTACATGGTGTATGAAGCTGTGAGAAGCTGCAGTACTGAGAACGGCCACTACATGGTGTATGGAGCTGTGAGGAGCTGCAGTATTCAGAACGGCCACTACACGGTGTATGGAGCTGTGAGGAGCTGCAGTACTGAGAACGTCCACTACATGGTGTATGGAGCTATGAGGAGCTGCAGTACTGAGAACGACCACTACACGGTGTATTGAGCTGTGAGGAGCTGCAGTATTCAGAACGGCCACTACACGGTGTATGGATCTGTGAGAAGCTGTAGTACTGAGAATGGCCACTACACGGTGTATGGAGCTGTGAGGAGCTGCAGTACTGAGAACGGCCACTACACGGTGTATTGAGCTGTGAGGAGCTGCAGTATTCAGAACGGCCACTACACGGTGTATGGAGCTGTGAGAAGCTGTAGTACTGAGAACGGCCACTACATGGTGTACGGGGCTGTGAGGAGCTGCAGTACTGAGAACGGCCACTACATGGTGTATGGAGCTATGAGGAGCTGCAGTACTGAGAACGGCCACTACACAGTGTACGGAGCTGTGAGGAGCTGCAGTACTGAGAACGGCCACTACACGGTGTACAGAGCTGTGAGGAGCTGCAGTACCGAGAACGGCCACTACACGGAGTACAGAGCTGTGAGGAGCTGCAGTACTGAGAACGACCACTGCACGGTGTACGGAGCTGTGAGGAGCTGCAATACTGAGAACGTCCACTACATGGTGTATGGAGCTATGAGGAGCTGCAGTACTGAGAACGGCCACTACATGGTGTATGGAGCTGTAAGGAGCTGCAGTACTGAGAATGTCCACTACATGGTGTATGGAGCTATGAGGATCTGCAGTACTGAGAACGGCCACTACATGGTGTATGGAGCTGTGAGGAGCTGCAGTACTGAGAACGGCCACTACTCGGTGTACGGAGCTGTGAGGAGCAGCAGTCCTGAGAACAGCCAGTACACGGATTATGGAGCTATGAGGAGCTGCAGTACTGAGAACAGCCACTGCACGGATTATGGAGCTATGAGGAGCTGCAGTACTGAGAATGGCCACTACACTGTGTATGGAGCTGTGAGGGGCTGTAGTACTGAGAACGTCCACTACACGGTGTACAGAGCTGTGTGGAGGTGCAGTACTGAGAACGGCCACTACATGGTTACGGAGCTCTGAGGAGCTGCAGTACTGAGAACGGCCACTACACGGTGTATGGAGTTGTGAGGAGCTGCAGTGCTGAGAACGGCCACTACATGGTGTATGGAGCTGTGAGGAGCTGCAGTACTGAGAACGGCCACTACATGGTGTATGGAGCTGTGAGGAGCTTCAGTACTGAGAACGGCCACTACACTGTGTACGGAGCTGTGAGGAGCTGCAGTACTGAGAACGGCCACAACCCGGTATACGGAGCTGTGAGGAGCTGCAGTACTGAGAACGACCACTACATGGTGTACAGAGCTGTGAGAAGCTGCAGTACTGAGAACGACCACTACATGGTGTACGTAGCTGTGAGGAGCTGCAGTACTGAGAACGGCCACTACACGGTGTATGGAGCTGTGAGGAGCAGCAGTACTGAGAACGTCCACTACACGGTGTACGGAGGTATAAGGAGCTGCAGTACTGAGAACCACCACTACATGGTGTACAGAGCTGTGTATGGAGCTGTGAGGAGCTGCAGTACTGAGAACGGCCACTACACGGAATACAGAGTTGTGAAGAGCTGCAGTACTGAGAACGGCCACTACACGGTGTACGTAGCTGTGAGGAGCTGCAGTATTGAGAACGGCCACTACACGGTGTATGGAGCTGTGAGGAGCTGCAGTACTGAGAACGGCCACTACACAGAGTACAGAGTTGTGAAGAGCTGCAGTTCTGAGAATGTCCACTACATGGTGTGTGGTGCTGTGAGGAGCTGCAGTACTGAGAACGGCCACTACATGGTGTACGGAGCTGTGAGGAGCTGCAGTATTCAGAACGGCCACTACATGGTGTATACAGCTGTGAGGAGCTGCAGTACTGAGAACGGCCACTACACGGTGTACGGACCTGTTAGGAGCTGCAGTACTGAGAGCGGCCACTACACGGTGTACAGAGCTGTGAGGAGCTGCAGTACTGAGAACGACCACTACACGGTGTACAGAGCTGTGAGGAGCTGCAGTACTGAGAACGACCACTACACGGTGTACAGAGCTGTGAGGAGCTGAAGTACTGAGAACGGCCACTCCATGGTGTATACAGCTGTGAGGAGCTGCAGTACTGAGAACGGCCACTACACGGTGTACAGAGCTGTGCGGAGCTGCAGTACTGAGAACGACCACTACATGGTGTATACAGCTGTGAGGAGCTGCAGTACTGAGAACGGCCACTACACGGTGTACAGAGCTGTGAGGAGCTGCAGTACCGAGAACGGCCACTACATGGTGTATACAGCTGTGAGGAGCTGCAGTACTGAGAACGGCCACTACACGGTGTACAGAGCTGTGCGGAGCTGCAGTACTGAGAACGACCACTACACGGTGTACGGAGCTGTGAGGAGCTGAAGTACTGAGAACGGCCACTACATGGTGTTCGGAGGTGTAAGGAGCTTCAGTATTGAGAACAGCCACTACACGGTGTACAGAGCTGTGAGGAGCTGCAGTACCGAGAACGGCCACTACATGGTGTACGGAGCTGTGAGGAGCTGCAGTACTGAGAACGTCCACTACATGGTGTATGGAGCTATGAGAAGCTGCAGTACTGAGAATGGCCACTACACGGTGTACGGAGCTGTGAGGAGCTGCAGTACTGAGAACGGCCACTACACGGTGTACGGAGCTGTGAGGAGCAGCAGTACTGAGAACAGCCACTGCACGGATTATGGAGCTATGAGGAGATGCAGTACTGAGAATGGCCACAGCATGGTGTATGAAGTTGTGAGGAGCAGCAGTACTGAGAACAGCCACTACACGGTGCATGGAGCTGTGAGGAGCTGCAGTACTGAGAACGGCCACTACACTGTGTATGGAGCTGTGAGGGGCTGTAGTACTGAGAACGTCCACTACACGGTGTACAGAGCTGTGTGGAGGTGCTGTACTGAGAACGGCCACTACATGGTTACGGAGCTCTGAGGAGCTGCAGTACTGAGAACGGCCACTACACGGTGTATGGAGTTGTGAGGCGCTGCAGTACTGAGAACGGCCACTACATGGTGTATGGAGCTGTGAGGAGCAGCAGTACTGAGAACAGCCACTACATGGATTATGGAGCTATGAGGAGCTGCAGTACTGAGAATGGCCACAGCATGGTGTACGGAGCTGTGAGGAGCTGCAGTACTGAGAACGGCCACTACACGGAATACAGAGTTTTGAAGAGCTGCAGTACTGAGAACGGCCACTACACGGTGTACGTAGCTGTGAGGAGCTGCAGTATTGAGAACGGCCACTACACGGTGTATGGAGCTGTGAGGAGCTGCAGTACTGAGAACGGCCACTACACAGAGTACAGAGTTGTGAAGAGCTGCAGTTCTGAGAATGTCCACTACATGGTGTGTGGTGCTGTGAGGAGCTGCAGTACTGAGAACGGCCACTACATGGTGTACGGAGCTGTGAGGAGCTGCAGTACTGAGAGCGGCCACTACACGGTGTACAGAGCTGTGAGGAGCTGCAGTACTGAGAACGGCCACTACACGGTGTACGGACCTGTGAGGAGCTGCAGTACTGAGAGCGGCCACTACACGGTGTACAGAGCTGTGAGGAGCTGCAGTACTGAGAACGACCACTACACGGTGTACGGAGCTGTGAGGAGCTGAAGTACTGAGAACGGCCACTACATGGTGTACGGAGGTGTAAGGAGCTTCAGTATTGAGAACAGCCACTACACGGTGTACAGAGCTGTGAGGAGCTGCAGTACCGAGAACGGCCACTACATGGTGTACGGAGCTGTGAGGAGCTGCAGTACTGAGAACGTCCACTACATGGTGTATGGAGCTGTGAGAAGCTGCAGTACTGAGAACGGCCACTACATGGTGTACGGAGCTGTGAGGAGCTGCAGTATTCAGAACGGCCACTACACGGTGTATGGAGCTGTGAGGAGCTGCAGTACTGAGAACGGCCACTACACGGTGTACAGAGCTGTGAGGAGCTGCAGTACCGAGAACGGCCACTACACGGTGTATGGAGCTGTGAGGAGCTGCAGTACTGAGAACGTCCACTACATGGTGTATGGAGCTATGAGGAGCTGCAGTACTGAGAACGGCCACTACATGGTGTATGGAGCTGTAAGGAGCTGCAGTACGGAGAATGTCCACTACATGGTGTATGGAGCCATGAGGAGCAGCAGTACTGAGAACAGCCACTACACGGTGTATGGAGCTGTGAGGAGCTGCAGTACTGAGAACGGCCACTACACGGTGTACGGAGCTGTGAGGAGCAGCAGTACTGAGAACAGCCACTGCACGGATTATGGAGCTATGAGGAGCTGCAGTACTGAGAATGGCCACAGCATGGTGTATGAAGTTGTGAGGAGCAGCAGTACTGAGAACAGCCACTACACGGTGTATGGAGATGTGAGGAGCTGCAGTACTGAGAACGGCCACTACACTGTGTATGGAGCTGTGAGGGGCTGTAGTACTGAGAACGTCCACTACACGGTGTACAGAGCTGTGTGGAGGTGTAGTACTGAGAACAGCCACTACATGGATTATGGAGCTATGAGGAGCTGCAGTACTGAGAACGGCCACTACATGGTTACGGAGCTCTGAGGAGCTGCAGTACTGAGAACGGCCACTACACGGTGTATGGAGTTGTGAGGAGCTGCAGTTCTGAGAACGGCCACTACATGGTGTATGGAGCTGTGAGGAGCTGCAGTGCTGAGAACGGCCACTACACGGTGTACGGAGCTGTGAGGAGCTGCAGTACTGAGAACGGCCACTACACGGTGTACGGAGCTGTGAGGAGCTGCAGTACTGAGAACGACCACTACAAGGTGTACAGAGCTGTGAGAAGCTGCAGTACTGAGAACGACCACTACATGGTGTACGTAGCTGTGAGGAGATGCAGTACTGAGAACGGCCACTACACGGTGTATGGAGCTGTGAGGAGCAGCAGTACTGAGAACGTCCACTACACTGTGCATGGAGGTATAAGGAGCTGCAGTACTGAGAACCACCACTACATGGTGTACAGAGCTGTGTATGGAGCTGTGAGGAGCTGCAGTACTGAGAACGACCACTACATGGTGTACATAGCTGTGTATGGAGCTGTGAGGAGCTGTATTACTGAGAACGGCCACTACACTGTGTATGGAGCTGTGAGAAGCTGCAGTACTGAGAACGGCCACTACACTGTGTATGGAGCTGTGAGAAGCTGCAGTACTGAGAACGGCCACTACACTGTGTATGGAGCTGTGAGGAGCTGCAGTACTGAGAACGTCCACTACATGGAGTACGGAGCTGTGAGGAGCTGCAGTACTGGGAACGGCCACTACACCGTGTACAGAGCTGTGAGGAGCTGCAGTAGTGAGAACGGCCACTACACGGTGTACGGAGCTGTGAGGAGCTGCAGTACTGAGAATGGCCACTACACGGTGTATGGAGCTGTGAGGAGCTGTAGTACTGAGAATGGCCACTACACGGTGTATGGAGCTCTGAGGAGCTGCAGTACTGAGAACGGCCACTACACGGTGTACGGAGCTGTGAGGAGCTGCAGTACTGAGAATGGCCACTACACGGTGTATGGAGCTCTGAGGAGCTGCAGTACTGAGAACGGCCACTACACGGTGTATGGAGCTGTGAGGAGCTGCAGTACTGAGAACGTCCACTACATGGTGTATGGAGCTATGAGGAGCTGCAGTACTGAGAACGACCACTACACGGTGTATTGAGCTGTGAGGAGCTGCAGTATTCAGAACGGCCACTACACGGTGTATGGAGCTGTGAGGGGCTGTAGTACTGAGAACGTCCACTACACGGCGTACAGAGCTGTGTGGAGGTGCAGTACTGAGAACGGCCACTACACTGTGTATGGAGCTGTGAGGGGCTGTAGTACTGAGAACGTCCACTACACATTGTACAGAGCTGTGTGGAGGTGCTGTACTGAGAACGGCCACTACATGGTTACGGAGCTCTGAGGAGCTGCAGTACTGAGAACGGCCACTACACGGTGTATGGAGTTGTGAGGAGCTGCAGTACTGAGAACGGCCACTACATGGTGTATGGAGCTGTGAGGAGCAGCAGTACTGAGAATAGCCACTACATGGATTATGGAGCTATGAGGAGCTGCAGTACTGAGAATGGCCACAGCATGGTGTACGGAGCTGTGAGGAGCTGCAGTACTGAGAACGGCCACTACACTGTGTATGGAGCTGTTGAGGGGCTGTAGTACTGAGAACGGCCACTACACGGTGTACAGAGCTGTGTGGAGGTGCAGTACTGAGAACGGCCACTACATGGTTACGGAGCTCTGAGGAGCTGCAGTACTGAGAACGGCCACTACACGGTGTATGGATTTGTGAGGAGCTGCAGTTCTGAGAACGGCCACTACATGGTGTATGGAGCTGTGAGGAGCTGCAGTGCTGAGAACGGCCACTACACGGTGTACGGAGCTGTGAGGAGCTGCAGTACTGAGAACGGCCACTACACGGTGTACGGAGCTGTGAGGAGCTGCAGTACTGAGAACGACCACTACAAGGTGTACAGAGCTGTGAGAAGCTGCAGTACTGAGAACGACCACTACATGGTGTACGTAGCTGTGAGGAGATGCAGTACTGAGAACGGCCACTACACGGTGTATGGAGCTGTGAGGAGCAGCAGTACTGAGAACGTCCACTACACTGTGCATGGAGGTATAAGGAGCTGCAGTACTGAGAACCACCACTACATGGTGTACAGAGCTGTGTATGGAGCTGTGAGGAGCTGCAGTACTGAGAACGACCACTACATGGTGTACATAGCTGTGTATGGAGCTGTGAGGAGCTGTATTACTGAGAACGGCCACTACACTGTGTATGGAGCTGTGAGAAGCTGCAGTACTGAGAACGGCCACTACACTGTGTATGGAGCTGTGAGAAGCTGCAGTACTGAGAACGGCCACTACACTGTGTATGGAGCTGTGAGGAGCTGCAGTACTGAGAACGTCCACTACATGGAGTACGGAGCTGTGAGGAGCTGCAGTACTGGGAACGGCCACTACACCGTGTACAGAGCTGTGAGGAGCTGCAGTAGTGAGAACGGCCACTACACGGTGTACGGAGCTGTGAGGAGCTGCAGTACTGAGAATGGCCACTACACGGTGTATGGAGCTGTGAGGAGCTGTAGTACTGAGAATGGCCACTACACGGTGTATGGAGCTCTGAGGAGCTGCAGTACTGAGAACGGCCACTACACGGTGTACGGAGCTGTGAGGAGCTGCAGTACTGAGAATGGCCACTACACGGTGTATGGAGCTCTGAGGAGCTGCAGTACTGAGAACGGCCACTACACGGTGTATGGAGCTGTGAGGAGCTGCAGTACTGAGAACGTCCACTTCATGGTGTATGGAGCTATGAGGAGCTGCAGTACTGAGAACGACCACTACACGGTGTATTGAGCTGTGAGGAGCTGCAGTATTCAGAACGGCCACTACACGGTGTATAGAACTGTGAGAAGCTGTAGTACTGAGAACGGCCACTACACGGTGTATGGAGCTGTGAGGAGCTGCAGTACTGAGAACGGCCACTACACGGTGTATTGAGCTGTGAGGAGCTGCAGTATTCAGAACGGCCACTACACGGTGTATGGAGCTGTGAGAAGCTGTAGTACTGAGAACCGCCACTACATGGTGTACGGGGCTGTGAGGAGCTGCAGTACTGAGAACGGCCACTACACAGTGTACGGAGCTGTGAGGAGCTGCAGTACTGAGAACGGACACTACACGGTGTACAGAGCTGTGAGGAGCTGCAGTACCGAGAACGGCCACTACACGGAGTACAGAGCTGTGAGGAGCTGCAGTACTGAGAACGGCCACTACACGGTGTACGGAGCTGTGAGGAGCTGCAATACTGAGAACGTCCACTACATGGTGTATGGAGCTATGAGGAGCTGCAGTACTGAGAACGGCCACTACATGGTGTATGGAGCTGTAAGGAGCTGCAGTACTGAGAATGTCCACTACATGGTGTATGGAGCTATGAGGATCTGCAGTACTGAGAACGGCCACTACATGGTGTATGGAGCTGTGAGGAGCTGCAGTACTGAGAACGGCCACTACTCGGTGTACGGAGCTGTGAGGAGCAGCAGTCCTGAGAACAGCCAGTACACGGATTATGGAGCTATGAGGAGCTGCAGTACTGAGAATGGCCACAGCATGGTGTACGGAGCTGTGAGGAGCAGCAGTACTGAGAACGGCCACTACACGGTGTATGGAGCTGTGAGGAGCAGCAGTACTGAGAACAGCCACTACATGGTGTACAGAGCTGTGTATGGAGCTGTGAGGAGCTGCAGTACTGAGAACGGCCACTACACGGATTATGGAGCTATGAGGAGCTGCAGTACTGAGAACGTCCACTACACGGTGTACGTAGCTGTGAGAAGCAATACTGAGAACGGCCACTACACGGTGTACGGAGCTGTGAGGAGCTGCAATACTGAGAACAGCCACTACACGGTGTATGGAGCTGTGAGGAGCTGCAGTACTGAGAATGGCCACTACACGGTGTACGGAGCTGTGAGGAGCTGCAGTACTGAGAACAGCCACTACATGGTGTACGGAGCTGTGAGGAGCAGCAGTACTGAGAACGACCACTACACGGTGTACGGAGCTGTGAGGAGCTGCAGTACTGAGAACGGCCACTACATGGTGTACGGAGCTGTGAGGAGCTGCAGTACTGAGAACAGCCACTACACTGTATATGGAGCTATGAGGAGCTGCAGTACTGAGAACAGCCACTACACTGTGTATGGAGCTGTGAGGAGCTGCAGTACTGAGAACGTCCACTACACGGTTTACAGAGCTGTGAGAAGCTGCAGTACATATCCTTCTGCTGCCCTCCATTACTCTACCCTCTTTTGAGGTGCACTGCGTGCGCATCTACTCCCCCTCCAACCTCCAACTGGCTGTCATCTACCGCCCCCCAGCATCAACCACCACTTTCTATGACCACTTCACCAGTTGACTCCTTCATTTCCTTTTCGCTGACATCCCCACTATCCTCATGGGCGACTTCAACATCCCCATTGACACTTCCCTCTCAGCTGCCTCTAAGCTCCTATCCCTCACTTCCTCCTTCGGCCTCGCTCAATGGTCTTCAGCAGCCATTCACAAAGATGGCCACACACTGGACCTCATCTTCACCCGCCTCTGTTCCCTATATAACCTCTCTAACTCACCTCTCCCTCTCTCTGACCACAACCTACTCACATTCTCTCCCCTCTCCTCTCCAGGGCAACAATCCCCACTCCACAATCTTGCAGACCCTCGCAGAAATCTCATACACCTTGACCTACACTCATTCTCTGAATCCCTCCTCCCTCTTACAGACATAAGCTCCTTGCGTGATGCTGCTGCCGCATTATATAACACCACAATAGCTTCAGCTCTCAATTCGGTCGCCCCCCTCACACATACCAAAGCTCGCACAATCAACAGACAACCCTGGCACACCAACCTGACTAAAGAACTGCGACCGGCCTCCAGGGTTGCGGAGCGGAGATGGAAAAGATCCCACTCCAATGAGCACTTCATCGCAAACAATCCCTCACTGCCTTCAAGTCTACACTCACTGCAGCAAAACACACATACTTTGCATCTGTCATATCCTCCCTGTCTCACAACCCCAAACAACTATTCAACACCTTCAATTCTCTCCTTCATCCCCCAGTGCCTCCTCCCTCTCCTCTTATTTCAGCCGAAGACTTTGCCTCATTCTTCAAGCTGAAGATTGACACCATCAGACAAAGCTTTTGCCTAAAGCCCCTACAGCCCCTCCCCACACATACTCAACCCTCCTCCTCCAAAACCACCTTCTCCACCATTACAGAAGATCAACTTTCCTCTTTACTCTCCAATTCACACCTCACCACCTGTAAACTTGACCCAATCCCGTCCCACCTCACCCCAAACCTTACCACTATCTTCATCCCACCCCTAACCCACCTCTTCAACCTGTCACTAACAACCGGTGTCTTCCCCTCATGCTTCAAACAAGCCTCAATCACACCAATCTTCAAAAAGCCCTCCCTTGACCCATCCTCTCTGACTAGCTATCGCCCCATATCACTCCTCCCCTATGCCTCAAAACTATGGAACAACACGTCCATTCTGAGCTGTCCTCCCACCTCTCCTCCTGCTCCCTCTTTGACCGCCTACAATCTGGTTTCCGACCATATACACAGTTATATGAAAAAGTTTGGGCACCCCTATTAATCTTAAGCTTAAAGTTTTCTAAAAATTGGTGTTTTTGCAGCAGCTATTTCAGTTTGATCTATGTAATAACTGTTGGACACAGTAATGTTTCTGCCTTGAAATGAGGTTTATTGTACTAACAGAAAATGTGCAATCTGCATTCAAACAAAATTTGACAGGTGCATAAGTATGGGCACCCTTATCATTTTCTTGTTTTAAATACTCCTACCTACTTTTTACTGACTTACTAAAGCACTTTTTTTGGTTTTGTAACCTCATTGAGCTTTGAACTTCATAGCCAGGTGTATGCAATCACGAGAAAAGCTACTTAAAGTGGCCACTTGCAAGTTGTTCCCTGTTTGAATCTCCTCTGAAGAGTGGCATCATGGGCTCCTCAAAACAACTGTCAAATGATCTAAAAACAAAGATTATTCAACATAGTTGTTCAGGGGAAGGATACAAAAAGCAGTCTCAGAGATTTAACCTGTCAGTTTCCACTGTGAGGAACATAGTAAGGAAATGGAAGAACACAGGGACAGTTCTTGTTAAGGCCAGAAGTGGCAGGCCAAGAAAAACATCAGAAAGGCAGAGAAGAAGAATGGTGAGATCAGTCAAGGACAATCCTCAGACCACCTCCAGAGAGCTGCAGCATCAACTTGCTGCAGATGGTGTCACTGTGCATCGGTCAACTATACAACGCACTTTGCACAAGGAGAAGCTGTATGGGAGAGTGATGCGAAAGAAGCCGTTTCTGCAAGCACGCCACAAACAGAGTCGGTTGAGGTATGCAAAAGCACATTTGGAGAAGCCAATTTCTCTTTGGAAGAAGGTCCTGTGGACTGATGAAACCAAGATTGAGTTGTTTGGTCATACAGAAAGGAGTTATGCATGGCGGCAAAAAAACACAGCATTCCAAGAAACACACTTGCTACCCACAGTAAAATTTGGTGGAGGTTCCATCATGCTTTGGGGCTGTGTGGCCAATGCCGGCACCGGGAATCTTGTTAAAGTTGAGGGACGCATGGATTCCACTCAGTATCAGCAGATTCTTGACAATAATGTTCAAGAATCATTGATAAAGTTGAAGTTACGCAGGGGATGGATCTTTCAGCAAGACAATGATTCAAAACACCGCTCCAAATCTACTCAGGCATTCATGCAGAGGAACAATTACAATGTTCTGGAATGGCCATCCCAGTCCCCAGACCTGAATATCATTGAACATCTGTGGGATCATTTGAAGAGGGCTGTCCATGCTCGGCGACCATCAAACTTAACTGAACTGGAATTGTTTTGTAAAGAGGAATGGTCAAAAATACCTTCATCCAGGATCCAGGAACTCATTAAAAGCTACAGGAAGCGACTAGAGGCAAAAGGAGGATCTACTAACTATTAATGTCACTTTTCTGGTGAGGTGCCCATACTTATGCACCTGTCAAATTTTGTTTGAATGCAGATTGCACATTTTCTGTTAGTGCAATAAACCTCATTTCAAGGCAGAAACATTACTGTGTCCAACAGTTATTACATAGATCAAACTGAAATAGCTGCTGCAAAAACACCAATTTATATAAAACATTAAGCTTAAGATTAATAGGGGTGCCCAAACTTTTTCATATAACTGTACCTAACAGACTGGACATTCAGCGTCTCCCACTCACACACCACCTCTTCATCTCACCCCCTATCTGTCTGTGTCCCCCAAGGTTCAGTTCTAGGACCCCTGCTCTTCTCCATCTACACCTTCGGCCTGGGACAGCTCATAGAGTCTCACGGCTTTCAGTATCACCTCTATGCTGATGACACACAGATAATAATAATAATTTTTATTTCTATAGCGCCAACATATTCCGCAGCACTTTACAGTTAAGCGGGGACATGTACAGACAATAAATTCAATACAAGGTGAGACAGTTTAACAGTTACATTAGGAGCGAGGGTCCGGCTGCTCGCTGCTTACATTCTACAAGGAAATGGGGGGACACAGTAGGTGAAAGGTGCTTGTTATTTCAGGTCTGGCAATTATAATAAGTCGGGATTTTCATATAAAGCTGCAGGATCCGGTCATCAGCCTGTATGTTCAAGTGCAATACTCAATTACCGAGTGCAGTTATCTTGTGCATGGAGGGTGTAGAAACAGATGAACAGTAGGGAGCAGATTCTGAATTGTATTTAGGAGGGGACAGGGGAAGGTTAGGTTACTGAGTAGTTGAGGTGGTCGGCTTGTTTAAAGAAATAGGTTTTTAAAGCGCGCTTGAAGACGTGGGGGCTAGGCATCAATCGTATCGCCTGGGGTAGAGCATTCCAGAGAACTGGCGCAGCACAAGTGAAGTCTTGGAAACGGAGGTGCGAGGTTCGGATTATGGGGGATTTTAGTCTTAGGTCATTTGTGGAACGGAGGGCACGTGTAGGATGATAGACTGAGATGAGAGAGGAGATATAAGGTGGTGCAGAACTGTGGAGAGTTTTGTGGGTGAGAGCAATGAGTTTATATTGGACCCTGTATAAATGGGTAACCAGTGTAATGACTGGCACAAGGTGGAGGCATCAGTGAAGCGGCTGGACAGAAATACGACCCTGGCTGCCGCATTCAGGACAGATTGGAGAGGGGAAATTTTGGTAAAAGGGAGACCGATCAGAAGAGAGTTGCAGTAGTCCAGACGAGAGTGAATAAGAGCGACAGTAAGAGTTTTAGCAGTTTCCAAAGTGAGAAAAGATCGGATTCTGGATATGTTTTTAAGATGCAGGTGACAAGAGCGAGTGAGTGATCGAATATAGGGAGTAAAGGAAAGGTTAGTGTCGAATATGACCCCAAGGCAGCGGGCGTGCTGCTGAGAGTTATGGTTGACCCCTCCAAGGTAATTTCGATGTTAGGTAGAGTTACGTTAGTAGAGGGGGGAAACACAAGAAGTTCAGTTTTGGAGAGATTCAGTTTAAGATAGAGGGACTACATGATGTTAGAGACAGCTGACAAACAATCCTTGAGATCTACCTCTCTGGACCCGATATCTCCTCCTTACTAACCAAAATCCCACAATGTCTGTCCACTATCTCATCCTTCTTCTCTGCTAGATTTCTAAAACTTAGCATGGATAAAACCGAATTCATCATCTTTCCGCCATCTCATTCACCCCCCCCCCCCCAAATGACCTATCTATCAACGTCAATGGCTGTCCACTCTCCCCAGTCCCGCTAGATTGCTGCCTTGGGGTAACCCTGGACTCTGATCTCTCCTTCACCACATATCCAAGCCCTTTCCACTTCCTGCCGACTCCAACTCAAAAATATCTCCTGGATCCGCACATTCCTCAACCACGAATCTGCAAAAACACTAGTGCATGCCCTCATCATCTCCCGCCTCGACTACTGCAACCTCCTGATCTGTGGCCTCCCCTCTAACACTCTCGCAACCCTCCAATCTATCCTAAACTCTGCTGCCCGACTAATCCACCTGTCCCCCCGCTATTCCCTGGCCTCTCCTCTCTGTCAATCCCTTCACCGGCTCCCCATTGCTCAGAGACTCCAGTTCAAAACCCTAACCCTGGCATACAAAGCCATCCACAACCTGTCTCCCCCATATATCTCTGACCTAGTCTCCTGTTACATACCTGCACGCAACCTCCGATCCTCACAAGATCTCCTTCTCTACTCCCCTCTTATCTCCTCTTCCCACAATCGCATACAAGATTTCTCCCGTGCTTCCCCCCTACTCTGGAATTCTCTACCCCAACACATCAGACTCTCGCCTACTGTGGAAACCTTTAAAAGGAAGCTGAAGGCCCACCTCTTCCGACAAGCCTACAACCTGCAGTAACCACCGCTCCACCATACCGCTGCACGACCAGCTCTACCCTCACCTACTGTATCCTCACCCATCCCTTGTAGACTGTGAGCCCTCGCGGGCAGGGTCCTCGCTCCACCATACCGCTGCACGGCCAGCTCTACCCTCACCTACTGTATCCTCACCCATCCCTTGTAGACTGTGACCCCTCACGGGCAGGGTCCTCGCTCCACCATAAAGCTGCATGACCAGCTCTACCCTCACCTACTGTATCCTCACCCATCCCCTGTAGACTGTGAGCCCTCGCGGGCAGGGTCCTCGCTCCACAATACCGCTGCACGACCAGCTCTATCCTCACCTACTGTATCCTCACCCATCCCCTGTAGACTGTGAGCCCTCGTGGGCAGGGACCTCGCTCCACCATACCGCTCCACGACCAGCTCTACCCTCACCTCCTGTATCCTCACCCATCCCTTGTAGACTGTGAGCCCTCGCGGGCAGGGTCCTCGCTCCACCATACCGCTGCACGACCAGCTCTATCCTCACCTACTGTATCCTCACCCATCCCTCATAGACTGTGAGCCCTCGTGGGCAGGGACCTCGCTCCACCATACCGCTGTACGACCAGCTCTACCCTCACCTACTGTATCCTCACCCATCCCCTGTAGACTGTGAGCCCTCGCGGGCAGGGTCCTCGCTCCACCATACCTCTGCACGACCAGCTCTACCCTCACCTACTGTATCCTCACCCGTCCCTCGTAGACTGTGAGCCCTCGGGGGCAGGGACCTCGCTCCACCATACCGCTGCACGACCAGCTCTACCCTCACCTACTGTATCCTCACCCATCCCCTGTAGACTGTGAGCCCTCGCGGGCAGGGTCCTCGCTCCACAATACCGCTGCACGACCAGCTCTATCCTCACCTACTGTATCCTCACCCATCCCCTGTAGACTGTGAGCCCTCGCGGGCAGGGTCCTCGCTCCACCATTCCGCTGCACGACCAGCCCTGCCCTCACCTACTGTATCCTCACCCATCCCCTGTAGACTGTGAGCCCTCGCGGGCAGGGTCCTCGCTCCACCATACCACTGTACGACCAGCTCTACCCTCACCTACTGTATCCTCACCCATCCCCTGAAGACTGTGAGCCCTCGCGGACAGGGTCCTCGCTCCACCATACCGCTGCACGACCAGCTCTACCCTCACCTACTGTATCCTCACCCATTCCCCGTAGACTGTGAGCCCTCGCGGGCAGGGTCCTCGCTCCACCATACCACTGTACGACCAGCTCTACCCTCACCTACTGTATCCTCACCCATCCCCTGTAGATTGTGAGCCCTCGCGGGCAGGGTCCTCGCTCCACCATACCGCTGTACGACCAGCTCTACCCTCACCTACTGTATCCTCACCCATCCCCTGTAGACTGTGAGCCCTCGTGGGCAGGGACCTCGCTCCACCATACCGCTCCATTACCAGCTCTACCCTCACCTCCTGTATCCTCACCCATCCCTTGTAGACTGTGAGCCCTCGCGGGCAGGGTCCTCGCTCCACCATACCGCTGCACGACCAGCTCTATCCTCACCTACTGTATCCTCACCCATCCCTCATAGACTGTGAGCCCTCGTGGGCAGGGACCTCGCTCCACCATACCGCTGTACGACCAGCTCTACCCTCACCTACTGTATCCTCACCCATCCCCTGTAGACTGTGAGCCCTCGCGGGCAGGGTCCTCGCTCCACCATACCGCTGCACGACCAGCTCTACCCTCACCTACTGTATCCTCACCCGTCCCTCGTAGACTGTGAGCCCTCGGGGGCAGGGACCTCGCTCCACCATACCGCTGCACGACCAGCTCTACCCTCACCTACTGTATCCTCACCCATCCCCTGTAGACTGTGAGCCCTCGCGGGCAGGGTCCTCGCTCCACCATACCGCTGCACGACCAGCTCTATCCTCACCTACTGTATCCTCACCCATCCCCTGTAGACTGTGAGCCCTCGCGGGCAGGGTCCTCGCTCCACCATTCCGCTGCACGACCAGCTCTGCCCTCACCTACTGTATCCTCACCCATCCCCTGTAGATTGTGAGCCCTCGCGGGCAGGGTCCTCGCTCCACCATACCACTGTACGACCAGCTCTACCCTCACCAACTGTATCCTCACCCATCCCCTGTAGATTGTGAGCCCTCGCGGGCAGGGTCCTCGCTCCACCATACCGCTGTACGACCAGCTCTACCCTCACCTACTGTATCCTCACCCATCCCTCGTAGACTGTGAGCCCTCGTGGGCAGGGACCTCGCTCCACCATACCGCTCCACGACCAGCTCTACCCTCACCTCCTGTATCCTCACCCATCCCTTGTAGACTGTGAGCCCTCGCGGGCAGGGTCCTCGCTCCACCATACCGCTGCACGACCAGCTCTATCCTCACCTACTGTATCCTCACCCATCCCTCATAGACTGTGAGCCCTCATGGGCAGGGACCTCGCTCTACCATACCGCTGCACGACCAGCTCTACCCTCACCTACTGTATCCTCACCCATCCCTCGTAGATTGTGAGCCCTCGCGGGCAGGGTCCTCGCTCCACCATACCGCTGTATGACCAGCTCTGCCCTCACCTACTGTATCCTCACCCATCCCCTGTAGATTGTGAGCCCTCGCGGGCAGGGTCCTCGCTCCACCATACCGCTGCACGACCAGCTCTACCCTCACCTACTGTATCCTCACCCATCCCTCGTAGACTGTGAGCCCTCGGGGGCAGGGACCTCGCTCCACCATACCGCTGCACGACCAGCTCTACCCTCACCTACTGTATCCTCACCCATCCCTCGTAGATTGTGAGCCCTCGCGGGCAGGGTCCTCGCTCCACCATACCGCTGCACGACCAGCTCTACCCTCACCTACTGTATCCTCACCCATCCCTCGTAGACTGTGAGCCCTCGGGGGCAGGGACCTCGCTCCACCATACCGCTGCACGACCAGCTCTACCCTCACCTACTGTATCCTCACCCATCCCCTGTAGATTGTGACCCCTCGTGGGCAGGGTCCACGCTCCACCATACCGCTGCACGACCAGCTCTACCCTCACCTACTGTATCCTCACCCATCCCTCGTAGATTGTGAGCCCTCGGGGGCAGGGACCTCGCTCCACCATACCGCTGCACGACCAGCTCTACCCTCACCTACTGTATCCTCACCCATCCCCTGTAGATTGTGACCCCTCGTGGGCAGGGTCCACGCTCCACCATACCGCTGTACGACCAGCTCTACCCTCACCTACTGTATCCTCACCCATCCCTCGTAGATTGTGAGCCCTCGGGGGCAGGGACCTCGCTCCACCATACCGCTGCACGACCAGCTCTACCCTCACCTACTGTATCCTCACCCATCCCCTGTAGATTGTGACCCCTCGTGGGCAGGGTCCTCGCTCCACCATACCGCTGCACGACCAGCTCTACCCTCACCTACTGTATCCTCACCCATCCCTCGTAGACTGTGAGCCCTCGGGGGCAGGGACCTCGCTCCACCATACCGCTGCACGACCAGCTCTACCCTCACCTACTGTATCCTCACCCATCCCTCGTAGATTGTGAGCCCTCGCGGACAGGGTCCTCGCTCCACCATACCGCTGCACGACCAGCTCTACCCTCACCTACTGTATCCTCACCCATCCCTCGTAGACTGTGATCCCTCGGGGGCAGGGACCTCGCTCCACCATACCGCTGCACGACCAGCTCTACCCTCACCTACTGTATCCTCACCCATCTCTCGTAGACTGTGATCCCTCGGGGGCAGGGACCTCGCTCCACCACACCGCTGTACGACCAGCTCTACCCTCACCTACTGTATCCTCACCCATCCCCTGTAGATTGTGAACCCTCGTGGGCAGGGTCCTTGCTCTTCCTGTACCAGTCGCTGTCACATTGTGTTCAAGATTATTGTGATTTTGCTACGTATACCCCTTTTTCACATGTAAAGTGCCATGGAATAAATGGCGCTATAATAATAAATAATAAATAATTTACTGGGCTGCCTGCTCTCATTTTGATAAAATCCCTGTTTTATCTGCTACAGATCTAGCAGTTGTCTAAATGCTGAGCCCTGTATAACCCCACCCACACCAATGATTGGCCTCTTTCTGTGCATAGCCCCTCCCACACCACTGATTGGCAGCTTTCTGTGTATAACTGCAGCTTTCTGTGTGTAACCCTGCCCACACCAGTGATTGACAGCTGTGTACAGCCCCTCCCACACCACTGATTGGCAGCTTTCTGTGTATAACCTGTAGCATCGGCGCCTCTGCCTCCTGCTGGGCAGAGACGCCGTTCCCCTCACTGCCGCGGTCCAGGTCCGGCATCCTCCCACTCCCCTGCTGCTGTGGGGCGCACCGCGCGCAGCTTCCCGGGCACTGTGCTTAGGGCGCGCGTGCGCTCCCTCCCTCTTAAAGTGGCCGCGCGCGCCGTCCTATAGAGTCCCCAGCCAATGGCCGGGGGACTTCCCCTTATAAGGCACCTCCTCCAATATTGAGGTGCCTGTGCAAGGTTGTTCCGTGTGCTAACACTTGCTCCAGCCCTCAGGTCCCGCTGCCTGTCAGTCCAGCCTGCCAGTCTGTCTATCAGTCCAGCCCGCCAGCCTGTCTAACAGTTCTGTCCTCCAGTCTGTCTACACTTGTGTCCACCAGCCTGCTTACCTGGAGCACCTGCCTGTTACCTGTCGTGCCCGCCAGCCTGCTTACCTGGAGCACCTGCCTGTTACCTGTCGTGCCCGCCAGCCTGCTTACCTGGAGCACCTGCCTGTTACCTGTTGTGCCCGCCAGCCTGCTTACCTGGAGCATCAGCCAGTTACCTGCCGTGCCCGCCAGCCTGCTTACCCGGATCACCTGTCTGTTACCTGTTGTGCCCGCCAGCCTGCCTACCTGGAGCACCTGCCTGTTACCTGTCGTGCCCACCAGCCTGCCTACCTAGAGCACCTGCCTGTTACCTGTCGTGCCCGCCAGCCTGCTTACCTGCCGCATCAGCCAGTTACCTGTCGTGCCCACCAGCCTGCTTACCTGGAGCACCTGCCTGTTACCTGTCGTGCCCGCCAGCCTGCTTACCTGGAGCATCAGCCAGTTACCTGCCGTGCCCGCCAGCCTTCTTACCCGGATCACCTGTTACCTGTTGTGCCCGCCAGCCTGCCTACCTGGAGCACCTGCCTGTTACCTGCCGTGACCGCCAGTCTGCCTACCTGGAGCACCTGCCTGTTACCTGTCGTGCCCGCCTACTTGCCTACCTGGAGCACCCGTCTGGCTATCTGCCGAACCAGCCTGCTTATCTACCCGGTCCACCCGTCTGCCTTCCTGCCGTGCTCATCCACTGTACAGGTTAGTTCCTGCCATCTGACCCGTGGGAGTCACCTGCTCTCACACAAGGTCGGTTCCAGAGTGGCACCTGGTCCACCTGCCCGGTCCCTCCCTGGTTCACGGAGTCAACCAAGCCGCCGTGTGACCCCGGTCGGGCCGAGTAGGCACTTAGTCACGCCCCTCTGGTCCCTCCTTGCACCGAAGCACAGAGGTTCCACCACCCGGACCTGTAACAGTTTGCACAGGCCATGGAACCCGGTGGCCCCCAGGCTCCTTCGCTCTCTGACCTGTACCAGGAGGTCTCACGTCAGAGATCCCAACAGGAAACTATCCTGTCCTATCTGTGGACTGTCAACTCCCGTCTGGACACGCTGTCCACCCCATCTGTGTCCGTCTCTAGCCGAGCGGCACCTCAACCTACTGGCGCTATGGCACTCGGCTCTGGACCCTGGCTCTCTGCGCCTCCACGTTTTGGTGGTGATCCCGTCTTATGTCGGGGCTTCTTAAATCAGTGCATGCTGCACTTTGAACTCCTGGCACATCAGTTCCCCTCCGACTGGGCCAAGGTGGCGTTCATCATGTCTCACCTCACCGGGGAGGCATTGGCATGGCTAAACCCTCTGTGGGAAAGAGGGGATCCCCTGGTGTCCGATCTTCTAGCTTTCCTCACTGCCTTCCAGAAGGTTTTCGATAAGCCCGGACGAAAATCTTCTACTGCCTCCTCACTTCTCCGTCTCCGCCAAGGGAATCTCACCATGGGCCAGTATGCCATACGTTTCCGAACCCTTGCATCTGAGCTTGCCTGGAACAACGAGGCCCTGGTGTCCACCTTCTGGGAGGGTCTTTGCCGAAGGATCAAGGATGAGCTAGCCGGTCGTGACATCCCTTCCACCCTGGACGACCTGGTATCATTAGCTACCCGGATTGACATCCGTTTTCTGGAATGTGCTAAGGAGACTTGACGCGCCCCCTGGGCCTGTGTTGTGCAGGGGAACCCGGAACTGGGCCTGTTGTAGAATGCTGGGGGTTGTAGTCTCCGTGTGGCGGTGACCCGGTCCGTGCCCAGGGTGGTCAAACCAGTGGCAGTCTTAATGTATAGCAAATGTCCGACTACGCCACCCGTGGATTGCGGTCAGTGGGGACCGCCGCTGCGCTGCCGACCGCTGAGGCTGATGTTGTTTGCGCAGCCGAGTATGGGATAACTCCCCATGGGAGAAGTATTGCCTCAGGGCAGCTAATGTGAGAGATGATGGGAGTGATGGTGTGAGGGTCCCAGTGCTAATGGTGCTGGTGCGGCAAGGAATCACAGAGACGTGAGGTGCAGTTCAGGGTCTTTACTGATGGTACAAGGCAGACCCTCCCGGGAGTACTGGCTAGTATAAGGGGCCTGGTCAGTCTGCGAGCAAGCAGGAGTTCCCCTGGCCAGGTGGAGTTGTAGGCCTCCCCGTTTATCTGCACTCTTCCTGGCTACCTTGCTGTCAGCGGTTACAAGTAGCCCACGTCCCTGAGTATACCGTGTGGTGCTCACCCGTATGGCTGGTGACTTGGGGCCTTCTGTTAGCCTCCGCTCCTGGATGGCGGCGCTGTTCCCTTCTTTGTGACTGAGCCTCCGGGCTTCTATGGCCAGAGGACCTGGAATCCCCTGCCGGTTGGTTTCTGCTGCTGGGTATATATCAGTCCCCACAGCCTCGGACTCCTGTGTCCGGTTTTAGTAACTTCAGCCAGGGCGAGCTATATCTCTGCTCACAGCCCCTGGCCTTCTGCCTCTGCTCCTACAGAGCTCCTGATGTATCTTTTCCTGTGTCTGCAGCTTCACTCTAGGCTCTGACTGCTCTGCTTGTTCTGCAGGCTCTGTCTCTGTCTAACCTAATCCCGCCCCAGACCCAGTTTATAAGGGCAGATTCCTCCCCTCCCAGGTCTGGGTGGACCGTGTTGCATGCTTAGGGCTTCCTGACCAGAGAAACCTCCCACTTGCTCTCAGATAAAATATCTCTATTACTGTGGCAACCAGACCCCTGGGGTGTCACAGACTACCCGGAGAGAAGATTTCCGCGTTTCACTCCTGTATTCCAAAAGCCAGCCTCGCAACCAGCAATTCCCAGGGCATGTTCGCCTGAGCCCATTCAAACTGACCAAACCAAGATGGTCAAGTCTCGCCAGGAGACACACCGAGCCGAGGGGAATTGCTTCTACTGTGGCAGTAAAGAGCATCTGATCCGTTCCTGTTCGGTGAAGCCTGGAAACTCCAGTGTCTAGGACCGCTCGGAGAGGTCGTCCTAGTCAAGAGTAAATCCTCTCCGTCCTTGACTCTGTCTGTTTCTATTTCCAGTGGTGAGACCCGCTTCTTCGAGATTGCCAATCTGGATTCCGGAGCCGCTGGGAATCTCATTCAACAGGCTGTTGTGGAGCGGTATCAGATTCCTACTGTACGTCTGGCGGAACCGTTGGCGGTTGCCTCCGTGGATGGGAGGCTTCTTCCAGAGACCATCTTGCTTGTCACAGAGTCTGTAACCCTTCAGGTGGGAATGCTGCACTCGGAGAAGATCTCCTTTCATGTGCTGTCCGGTCTCTCTCACCCCCTCTTGCTTGGTCTACCCTGGTTACAAAGACATGAGCCCGTCCTGAATTGGAGATCTGGTGAAGTGCTCCGTTGGGGTCAGGAATGCCATGAGTCCTGTCTGGTTCCGGTTCGCCCAGCTCGACCCCCGTCTACTCTGGCTAATCTACCTGGTCTGCCGGCACCCTAGTGGTCCTATGCGGAAGTCTTCGACAAAAAGGAAGCAGAGACACTACCACCTCATAGGTCGTATGATTGCTCCATCGACCTGGTACCTGGTGCTTCTCCTCCCCGCGGGCGTATCTACCCCTTGTCTCTGGCTGAGACCTGGGCCATGTCTGAGTACATAGAGGAGACTCTTGCTAGGGGATTTATTCAGAAATCCACCTCTCCGGCTGGAGCAGGATTCTTCTTCGTCAAGAAGAAAGACGGCTCCCTACGTCCCTGTATTGATTACAGGGGCCTTAACCAGATTACCACCAAAAATAAGTACCCCCTGCCTCTCATCTCTGAGCTGTTCGACCGCCTTAAAGGCGCGAAGATCCGGATCCGCCAGGGAGACTAGTGGAAGACGGCATTCAACACCCGGGACGGTCACTACGAATACCGCTTGATGCCCTTTGGTCTCTGTAATGCTCCAGCCGTCTTCCAGGAGCTGGTTAACAACATCTTCCGTGATCTTCTGTATTCTTGCGTGGTGGTGTACCTGGACGATATCTTGGTCTTCTCTCCGGATTTGCCCTCACACCGGAGGGATGTTCATCAGGTTCTGCTTAGGCTCTGGCAGAATCACCTATACGCTAAATTCGAGAAATGCCTCTTTGAGCAGACCTCTCTACCATTTCTGGGCTATATTATCTCCGAGACTGGTCAGCAGATGGATCCCGAGAAGGTCTCTGCCGTCTTAAAGTGGCCCTGACCGGAGGGGTTGAAGGCGATTCAGCGATTCCTGGGCTTCGCAAATTATTACCGCCTCTTCATTCCTCATTTCTCCTCCCGGACTGCTCCCATCTCCGCGCTCACCCGTAAAGGAGCAAATCCCAGGGAATGGACTTCCGAAGCGGAGGAGGCCTTCGTCTCCCTAAAACTAGCCTTCTCCTCCGCTCCTGTGCTACACCGTCCGGATTGCAATAAACAGTTCTTCCTGGAGGTTGATGCATCCTCCTCCGGAGCCGGAGCGGTGCTCACCCAGAAATCCTCGTCCGGGATAACGGTAACCTGCGGCTTCTTCTCCAAGGTCTTCTCCTCTTCTGAGCGCAACTACTCCATAGGAGATCATGAGCTGCTGGCCATCAAATTAGTGCTGGAGGAGTGGTGCTACTTGCTGGAGGGGGCTCTGCACCCGGTGGTCATCTTCACTGACCACAAAAACCTCGCTTATTTACAGAACGTCCAAAGACTAAATCCGCGCCAGGCCAGGTGGTCTCTATTCTTTGTCCGATTCTGCTTCACTCTGCATTACCGCCCAGCGGACAAGAACATTAAGGCTGACGCTCTATCCCGCTCATTCCTGTCTTCCGACCAAGAGGAGGAGCCTCTACATATCATTGACCCCTCCAAAGTAATGACTGTGGCTCAGTTTGACCTGTCTCATCTTCCACTCGGTAAGACCTTTGTACTTTGTAGTGGTTCCGGATCGTAAGAAGGTTCTACTCTGGGGCCATTCATCCAAACTAACCGGTCATGCTGGCCAGAGGAAGACCTTTCTGCTCATCGCCCGACATTACTGGTAGCCTTCCCTGCGCAAGGATGTTGCAGACTTTGTCGTGGCTTGTTCCTCCTGTGCCCGTAACAAGGTTCTCAGGCACCTTCCATCCGGCCGTCTTCTTCCTCTCCCCGTGCCTTCCGCTCCGTGGCAACACATTGCAATGGACTTCATTACGGATCTCCCTGTTTCTGCCGGTTGTACAGTCATTTGGGTGGTCGCTGACCGCTTTTCTAAAATGGCCCACTTCATCCCTCTGCCTGGTCTTCCGTCTGCATCTGTGCTGGCTAAGGACTTCATCCATCACATCTTTCGTCTTCACGGCCTACCCCTCCACATTGTGTCTGATCGCAGGGTTCAGTTCACTTCGTGCTTCTGGAGAGCTACAGTGGTGGCCAAAAGTATTGGCACCCCTGCAATTCTGTCAGATAATACTTTCTTCCTGAAAATGATTGCAATCACAGATTCTTTGGTCTTATTATCTTCATTTAATTTGTCTTCAATGAAAAAACACAAAAAGAATTGTCCTAAAGCCAAATTGGATATAATTCCACACCAAACCTAAAAAAGGGGGTGGACAAAAGTATTGGCACTGTTTGAAAAATCCTGTGCTGCTTCTGTAATTGGTGTAATTAACAGCACCTGTGACTTACCTGTGGCACCTAACAGGAGTTGGCAATAACTAAATCACACTTGCAGCCAGTTAACATGGATTAAAGTTGACTCAACCTCTGTCCTGTGTCCTTGTGTGACCACATTGAGCATGGAGAAAAGAAAGAAGACCAAAGAACTGTCTGAGGACTTGAGAAACCAAATTGTGAGGAAGCATGAGCAATCTCAAGGCTACAAGTCCATCTCCAAAGACCTGAATGTTCCTGTGTCTTCCGTGCACAGTGTCATCAAGAAGTGTAAAGCCCATGGCACTGTGGCTAACCTCCCTAGATGTGGGCGGAAAAGAAAAATTGACGAGAGATTTCAACGCAAGATTGTGCGGATGGTGGATAAAGAACCTCGACTAACATCCAAACAAGTTCAAGCTGCCCTGCAGTCCGAGGGTACAACAGTGTCAACCCGTACTATCCGTCGGCGTCTGAATGAAAAGGGACTGTATGGTAGGATACCCAGGAAGACCCCACTTCTTACCCCGAGACATAAAAAAGCCAGGCTGGAGTTTGCCAAAACTTACCTGAGAAAGCCTAAAACGTTTTGACAGAATGTTCTCCGGTCAGATGAGACAAAAGTAGAGCTTTTTGGGAAAAAGCATCAACATAGAGTGTACAGGAAAAAAAAAGAGGCATTCAAAGAAAAGAACACGGTCCCTACAGTCAAACATGGCGGAGGTTCCCTGATGTTTTGGGGTTCCTTTGCTGCCTCTGGCACTGGACTGCTTGACCGTGTGCATGGCATTATGAAGTTTGAAGACTACCAACAAATTTTGCAGCATAATGTAGGGCCAAGTGTGAGAAAGCTGGGTCTCCCTCAGAGGTCATGGGTCTTCCAGCAGGACAATGACCCAAAACACACTTCCAAAAGCACTATAAAATGGTTAGAGAGAAAGCACTGGAGTCTTCTAAGGTGGCCAGCAATGAGTCCAGACCTGAATCCCATAGAACACCTGTGGAGAGATCTCAAAATGGCAGTTTGGAGAAGGCACCCTTCAAATATCAGGGACCTGGAGCAGTTTGCCAAAGAAGAATGGTCTACAATTCCAGCAGAGCATTGTAAGAAACTCATTGATGGTTACCGGAAGCGGTTGTTCACAGTTATTTTGGCTAAAGGTTGTGCAACCAAGCATTAGGCTGAGGGTGCCAATACTTTTGTCTGGCCCATTTTTGGAGTTTTGTGTGAAATGATCAATGATTTGATTTTTGCTTCATTCTCTTTTGTGTTTTTTCCTTGCAAGCAAATTAAATGAAGATAATAAGACCAAAGAATTTGTGATTGCAATCATTTTCAGGAAGAAACTGAGTATTATCTGACAGAATTGCAGGGGTGCCAATACTTTTGGGCACCACTGTATGTGTAAGCTGCTGGATGTCTCCTCTGCCTATCATCCTCAGTCCAATGGTCACGTGGAACGTATCAACCAGGTCCTTACCAGCTTTCTTCGGCTCTTTGTCACTGCTCACCATAGTGATTGGGTTGAGCTCCTGCCCTGGGCCGAGTTTTCCTATAACAACCATGAGAGCGAGTCTTCTTCTAAATCCCCTTTCTTTGTGGTCTACGGTCAACACCCCCGCATTCCGTTTCCCGTCTCCTCTTCAGTGGACAACCCTGCCGCGGAGTCTCTGGTCAGAGAATTTTCAGCTATTTGGGAAGACACTAGATCTGCACTTCTTCTGTCCTCCGAGCGGATGAAGCGTTATGCTGATAAGAGACGTCTGGATCCGCCTCAATTCCGTCCAGGAGACAAGGTCTGGCTCTCCTCCAAACATGTTCATCTCAAGATACCTTCCTATAAGTTGGGTCCGCGGTTCATCGGTCCGTTCATGGTTCTGAACCAAATCAATCCCGTGGCTTACAAGCTGAAACTCCCGTTCATGTATCCCTCCTCAAGCCAGTTGTCCTTAATTCTTTCTCTGACGATCCAGGTACCGCTCCAGCTCCAGTCTCCGCTGAGGACGTCTTTGAGCTAGAAAACATTTTGGCCACCAAGAGGGTAAGAGGAAAGACTTTCTTTCTGGTGGATTGGAAGGGGTTTGGTCCTGAGGAGAGGTCTTGGGAACCCAGGGAGAACATTCATACCCCTCATCTTCTTAAAAAATTTCTTGCTGGCCTAAAAAAGAGGGGGCGTAAAGGGGGGGGGGGTATTGTAGCATCGGTGTCTCTGCCTCCTGCCGGGCAGAGATGCCGTTCCCCTCATCGCCGCGGTCCAGGTCCGGCGACCTCCCGCTCCCCAGCTGTTGTGGTGCGCAATGCGCACAGCTTCCCGGGCACTGTGCTTAGGGCGCGCGCTCCCTCCCTCTTAAAGGGGCCACGCGCGCCGTCCTATAGAGTCCCCAGCCAATGGCCAGAGGACTTCACCTATATAAGGCACCTCCTCCAATATGGAGGTGCCTGTGCAAGGTTGTTGTTCCATGTGCTAACACTTGCTCCAGCCCTCAGGTCCCGCTGCCTGTCAGTCCTGCCAGTCTGTCTATCAGTCCAGCCCGCCAGCCTGTCTAACAGTTCTGTCCTCCAGTCTGTCTACAGTTGTGTCCGCCAGCCTGCTTACCTGGAGCATCAGCCAGTTACCTGCCGTGCCCGCCTGCTTGCCTACCCGGACCACCCGTCTGCCTGCCTGCCGTTCTCATCCGCTGTACCGGTCAGTTCCTGCCATCTGACCCGTGGGAGTCACCTGCTCTCATACAAGGTCGGTCCCAGAGTAGCACCTGGTCCCTCTGCCCGGTCCCTCTCTGGTTTACGGAGTCGACTAAGCCGCCGTGTGACCCCAGTCGGGCCGAGTAGGCACTTAGTCACGCTCCTCTGGTCCCTCCTTGCACTGCAGCACAGAGGTTCCACCACCCGGACCCGTAACATAACCCTGCCCACACTTGTGATTGGCAGCTTTCTGTGTATAACCCCGCCCACACTAGTGATTGGCAGCTTTCTGTGTATAACCCCGCCCACACTATTGATTGGCAGCTTTGTGTATAACCCCGCCCACACTAGTGATTGGCAGCTTTGTGTATAACCCCGCCCACACCACTGATTGGCAGCTCTCTGTGTATAGCCCTGCCCCCACCACTGATTGGCAGCTTTCTGCCTATGCACAGTGTTCTGCCAATCAGTGATGAGGGCGGGGGTTACTACATGGCAGCAGGTTTACCAGTCCTCTAGTGAATCTCCTGCTGATAAAACTGCAGCAAGCAGACCAGTAAGTGACACATCCCTGGAATCAGGGTCTCTGCCCCCACATTCTGCTGCTCTCAGATTAGCTGGTGACAGATTCCCTTTAACAAGAGACCCCGGAATGTTAAATCCTTTTGGCGTCATTGGTCCTCCAGTCTGGGGTGGTCTCATCCATTCAGCCCCTTTAAGAAGAGCTGGTAATGATGAAGTAAGGACCCCGCAGGTGACCCCCATGCTCTTCCCGTCAGGGATACATTTTGCTGTGCTGCACTAATTACAATGATTCCGCTAATTACGGGTGAGACAATGCGCGTTATTTCTCCGCGGCCGCGTCCATCGTCGCCGCTAGTTATTGATGGATTCTATAGGAGAATGAATGTGAAGTATGGATCCCGCATCCGATATATGAAGAGTGGGATCTATAGCGGACGCCTCGTGGCTAATGTGAGCCGACACGGCCTCTGTCTAGTATTACGTGCGGGGGGAGGGGATTGTGCGGAGGCGCGGCCAATAAGAGGGAGCTGTGCAGTTCCGCAGATGATTGCAGGTGACAGCTCTGCGGTGGCGTCCGGTGGGAGTCGTTGTGATAACATACATCAGAAATATGCACTCAGCCATAATAATGCAGGTCTGCGGGCAGATGTGGCTCCATGTGGCGTCACACCGGGCCCAGTCCTGGGCGTAATGCACCGCGGTCATGTGACAACCTTATATCGGTGTTTTCCCCCGCTGTGACCCAATGTAGAATCAGTAGTAATCCCCCAACTATGGGGCAGAGCCACAGTCACCTCCCAGGCTGCCGGGGTGCCGATACTTTGGGTGGGGTGACCCTTTACTAATGGTCACCTCCCAGGCTGCCGGGGTGCCGATACTTTGGGTGGGGTGCCCCTTTACTAATGGTCACCTCCCAGGCTGCCGGGGTGCCGATACTTTGGGTGCGGTGCCCCTTTACTAATGGTCACTTCCCAGGCTGCCGGGGTGCCGATACTTTGGGTGGGGTGCCCCTTTACTAATGGTCACCTCCCAGGCTGCCGGGGTGCCGATACTTTGGGTGGGGTGCCCCTTTACTAATGGTCACCGCTGTCTTGCTCCGCTCACGTCTTTAATATTCCAGTGCTGTGATTACGTCTCAGCGATGGACGTTCCACGGATCGGCCCCGAGTTATATCTGACTAATCCGCAGTAGCCGCACACATTGGCACAGTTGCCCCCTCCATAGTTTTTCAGATCCCGCAGCGTCCTGACAGTAAATAGGACTACGAGGCCGGAGCGACCTTTATCCGCCTGACCGCCAGCGACTAATATGTCAGTAATACAGGAAGCAGTGTGAGCAGGCGGTAAACGCTGATCTGAGCCGCGCGGTCCGGAGAGCGGTGGCCGCTAGAAACAAAATGTCACATCACGCACCGCAACGATACGGACAAAATATAGCAGAATGCAAAATCCACCAGCAAAAAAAACAAGAAGACGTCATTTCTTCATCGCTTTATTCAGATCAGTCAGGACGGGATTGACAATAGGCTGGAGAATAAGTGGCACTAATGAAAAACAGCCTTAGAATCAATATTCTAATTCACATGAATATATAAAAAGAGCTTGTGAGAGAGGCAGAGTCTCTCCGAAGCAAAGATGGTCGGAGGTTCAACAAAAAGGGAACAACTGTGTCTAAAAATTGTGGAACAATTCCAGAAAAAAGTTCCTCAACATAAAATCTTCAGCATTTAATATCATCAGGAGACTCAGAGATTCTGGGGAAATCTATGTGCAGAAGGGACAATCAATATTGGATGCCCGTTATCTCCCAGCCCTCAGGCCGCATTGTACTAAATCCCGGAATGATGCAGTCGTACAAATCAGTTCACGGGCTCAGGAAAACTTCTAGAAATCATCGTCTGTCATCACAGGTCTCCGTACAAGCCAAAAGTGCTAGTGAAAGGTCCATCATGTAAAGAAGAAGCCTTATATCCGCACAATCCAGAAACACCGCCATCGTCTCTGACCCCCAACATCATTTATAATGGAAGGAGGCAAAATGGAAAATTGTTCTGTGGTCGGATGAAGCAAAATGTGAAATTCTTTATGGAAACCCTGGACGTCATTTCCTGCAGACTCAGAGGGAGGGGGCATAATCCAGCCTATCATCAAGGAGAGGGACCATTCAGTTTGTTATCAATGAGAGGAACCATCCAGCTTGTATCAAGTAGAAGGACCATCCAGCTTGTTATCGAGGAGAAAGAAGGATAATCCAGCTTGTTATCGAAGAGAGGCACCATTTTATGTTGAGGAGAGGGATCAACCAGCTTGTTAGCAAGGAAAGAGACCATCCAGTTTGTTATCGAGGAGAGGGACCGTCCAGCTTGTTATCAAGGAGAGGGACCATCCAGCTTGTTATCCAGAGAGACCTTCCAGGTTTTTATCAAAGAGAGGGACCATAAAGCTTGTTATCAAGAAGAGGGACTACCCAGCTTGTTGTCAAGGAGAGGGGCCATCCAGCTTGTTATCGAGGAGAGGGACCATCCAGCTTGTTATCGAGGAGCGGGACCATCCAGCTTGTTATCGAGGAGAGGGACCATCCAGCTTGTTATCGAGAGAGATCTTCCAGCTTGTTATCGAGAGAGACCTTCCAGCTTGTTATTGAGGAGAGGGACCCATCTAGCTTGCTATCAAGGAGAGAAACTGTCCAGATTGTTATCGATGAAAGGGACCATCCAGCTTGTTATCGATGAGAGGGACCATCCAGCTTGTATCAAGAAGAAGGACCATCCAGCTTGTTATCGAGGAGAAAGATTATCCAGCTTGTTATCGAGAAGAGCCATCTTATATTAAGGAGAGGGATCACCCAGCTTGTTAGCAAGGAGAGGGACCATCCAACTTGTTATCGAGGAGCGGGACCATCCAGCTTGTTATCGAGGAGAGGGACCATCCAGCTTGTTATCGAGATCTTCCAGCTTGTTATCGAGAGAGACCTTCCAGCTTGTTATCGAGGAGAGGGATCCATCTAGCTTGCTATCAAGGAGAGAAACTGTCCAGATTGTTATCGATGAAAGGGACCATCCAGCTTGTTATCGATGAGAGGGATTATCCAGCTTGTTATGGAGGAGAGGGGCCATCTTATATTGAGGAGAGGGATCATCCAGCTTGTTATCGAGGAGAGCGATCATCCAGCTTGTTATCGAGGACAGAGATCGTCCAGCTTGTTATCAAGGAGAGGGATCATCCAGCTTGTTATCGAGGAGAGGGACCGTCCAGCTTGTTATCGATGAGAGGCACCATCCAGCTTGTAATCAAGGAGAGGGACCATGCAGCTTGTTATAAATGAAAGGGACTGTCCAGCTTGTTATTGAGGAGAGGGACCGTCCAGCTTGTTATCAGGGCACAGTTCACATCTCTGATGTATGGGGGGCATTAGTGCCTATGACAGGGGCAGTGCACACATGAGAGGCGCCATCAACGCTGTGCAGTAAATAGAGGTGAAAATAAAAACATCTGCTCCATCCAAACAACGTCTGTTTCAGGGAAGACCTTGTATATTTCAGCAGGACAATGATAAACCACATAGCCCCCTCATGACATCCATATGTTATGCAGTTTTTTTTGTTGCATTTTGTTGAATGCTGATTAAAGCCATATTGCTTCCATGCGGGACCATACGTAACGCAGAACCGCAGGGACGTCATTAGTCGCAGTGCTGTGGATTGTAAATCCAGTAATCCCAAATATCTGACCCCATTGTTCTCAGATTAGCAGGGACGATATTGGGTGATATCTTACTAATACGGTAAATCCATCTTGTGTTATGATGGCGTATGATATTTCAACGCAGTAGATTTTTTTTTTTTTATCGTGTTACTCCGCAATGTATATATATATTTATGTGTTGACAATAAAATGGCGACTAATGATCATTTCCCGCACACTCGCTTTTTCGCGATAGGTTCAAGGCATTTTCTCCTGTTTGTATCCGGTTGAGCGAAGATGCAGCGGGGGATGTGACAGGCCTCCCATTTATTTGCAGGAGGTTTTTTCGCCTTCTTGCTCGTTTCTCTCCCTCCGGGAAGGACGATTTGTGTCTGGGAACGTGCACAAAGATTTCCATCCTTATCTTATTAATTACCCCGGCGAGGCTGCTCCACACGGGCACACACGCCTCAGACCTCACTCACAGGCGCATCCAGGCGCTCAGGAGATCATCAGCAGTCAGGAGGGGACATCCCAAAATAGCTGCGCATTAATATCAGGGACAATGCGCCCGGAATAGCGCAGAAGACGTCTGTGCAATCTCTCAATCTGCCGCTGTCAGGGGCGCAGCTCGATAACCATGCCCAGGATGCCCTACAAAGAGACACCGAAAACATCATGTCTGACCAGGTACCACCAACACAAAGCAACGTAAGACCAAGCGCCACCCACAGATATACATACGGCTGGATGGACCATGCAGGTACAGAACCTATGGCAAAGAACATGGCACAGCAGCCATAGAAGAGGACATGGCACAGCAGCCACAGGAGAGGACATGGCACAGCAGCCATAGAAGAGGACATGGCACAGCAGCCATAGAAGAGGACATGGCACAGCAGCCACAGAAGAGGACATGGCACAGCAGCCACAGAAGAGGACATGGCACAGCAGCCATAGAAGAGGACATGGCACAGCAGCCACAGGAGAGGACATGGCACAGCAGCCACAGGAGAGGACATGGCACAGCAGCCATAGAAGAGGACATGGCACAGCAGCCATAGAAGAGGACATGGCACAGCAGTCATAGAAGAGGACATGGCACAGCAGCCACAGGAGAGGACATGGCACAGCAGCCTTAGAAGAGGACATGGCACAGCAGCCATAGAAGAGGACATGGCACAGCAGCCATAGAAGAGGACATGACACAGCAGCCATAGAAGAGGACATGGCACAGCAGCCACAGAAGAGGACATGGCACAGCAGCCATAGAAGAGGACATGGCACAGCAGCCACAGAAGAGGACATGGCACAGCAGCCATAGAAGAGGACATGGCACAGCAGCCACAGAAGAGAACATGGCACAGCAGCCACAGAAGAGAACATGGCACAGCAGCCATAGAAGAGGACATGGCACAGCAGTCATAGAAGAGGACATGGCACAGCAGCCATAGAAGAGGACATGGCACATCAGTCATAGAAGAGGACATGGCACAGCAGCCACAGGAGAGAACATGGCACAGCAGCCACAGAAGAGGACATGACACAACAGTCATAGGAGAAGACATTGCACAGCAGCCATAGAAGAGGACATGGCACAGCAGCCATAGAAGAGGACATGGCACAGCAGCCATAGAAGAGGACATGGCACAGCAGCCATAGAAGAGGACATGGCACAGCAGCCATAGAAGAGGACATGGCACAGCAGCCACAGAGGAGGACATGGCACAGCAGCCATAGAAGAGAACATGGCACAGCAGCCACAAAAGAGAACATGGCACAGCAGCCATAGAAGAGGACATGGCACAGCAGCCATAGAAGAGGACATGGCACAGCAGTCATAGAAGAGGACATGGCACAGCAGCCATAGAAGAGGACATGGCATAGCAGCCACAGGAGAGAACATGGCACAGCAGCCACAGAAGAGGACATGACACAACAGTCATAGGAGAAGACATGGCACAGCAGCCATAGAAGAGGACATGGCACAGCAGCCACAGAAGAGAACATGGCACAGCAGCCACAGAAGAGAACATGGCACAGGAGCCATAGAAGAGGACATGGCACAGCAGCCATAGAAGAGGACATGGCACAGCAGCCATAGAAGAGGACATGGCACAGCAGTCATAGAAGAGGACATGGCACAGCAGCCATAGAAGAGGACATGGCACAGCAGCCACAGGAGAGAACATGCCACAGCAGCCATAGAAGAGGACATGGCACAGCAGCCATAGAAGAGGACATGGCACAGCAGCCATAGAAGAGGACATGGCACAGCAGCCATAGAAGAGGACATGGCACAGCAGCCATAGAAGAGGACATGGCACAGCAGCCATAGAAGAGGACATGGCACAGCAGCCACAGAAGAGGACATGGCACAGCAGCCATAGAAGAGGACATGGCACAGCAGCCACAGAAGAGGACATGGCACAGCAGCCACAGAAGAGGACATGGCACAGCAGCCATAGAAGAGGACATGGCACAGCAGCCATAGAAGAGGACATGGCACAGCAGTCATAGAAGAGGACATGGCACAGCAGCCATAGAAGAGGACATGGCACAGCAGCCACAGGAGAGAACATGCCACAGCAGCCATAGAAGAGGACATGGCACAGCAGCCACAGAAGAGGACATGGCACAGCAGCCACAGAAGAGGACATGGCACAGCAGCCATAGAAGAGGACATGGCACAGCAGCCATAGAAGAGGACATGGCACAGCAGCCATAGAAGAGGACATGGCACAGCAGCCATAGAAGAGGACATGGCACAGCAGCCATAGAAGAGGACATGGCACAGCAGCCATAGAAGAGGACATGGCACAGCAGCCACAGAAGAGGACATGGCACAGCAGCCATAGAAGAGGACATGGCACAGCAGCCACAGAAGAGGACATGGCACAGCAGCCACAGAAGAGGACATGGCACAGCAGCCACAGAAGAGAACATGGCACAGCAGCCACAAAAGAGAACATGGCACAGCAGCCATAGAAGAGGACATGGCACAGCAGCCACAGGTGAGGACTTGGCACAGCAGCCATAAAAGAGGACATGGCACAGCAGCCATAGAAGAGGACATGGCACAGCAGCCATAGAAGAGGACATGGCACAGCAGCCATAGAAGAGGACATGGCACAGCAGCCATAGAAGAGGACATGGCACAGCAGCCATAGAAGAGGACATGGCACAGCAGCCACAGAAGAGGACATGGCACAGCAGCCACAGAAGAGGACATGGCACAGCCGCCATAGAAGAGGACATGGCACAGCAGCCATAGAAGAGGACATGGCACAGCAGCCATAGAAGAGGACATGGCACAGCAGCCACAGGAGAGGACATGGCACAGAAGCCACAGGAGAGGACATGGCACAGCAGCAATAGAAGAGGACATGGCACAGCAGCCATAGAAGAGGACATGGCACAGCAGCCACAGGAAAGGACATGGCACAGCAGCCATAGAAGAGAACATGGCACAGCAGCCATAGAAGAGGACATGGCACAGCAGCCATAGAAGAGGACATGGCACAGCAGCCATAGAAGAGAACATGGCACAGCAGCCATAGAAGAGGACATGGCACAGAAGCCATAGAAGAGGACATGGCACAGCAGCCATAGAAGAGAACATGGCACAGCAGCCATAGAAGAGAACATGGCACAGCAGCCATAGAAGAGGACATGGCACAGCAGTCATAGAAAAGGACATGGCACAGCAGCCATAGAAGAGGACATGGCACAGCAGCCATATAAGAGGACATGGCACAGCAGCCATAGAAAAGGACATGGCACAGCAGCCAAAGGATAGGACATGGCACAGCATTCACAGGTGAGGACTTGGCACAGCAGCCACAGGAGAGGACATGGCACAGCAGCCATAGAAGAGGACATGGCACAGCAGCCACAGAAGAGGACATGGCACAGCAGCCATAGAAGAGGACATGGCACAGCAGCCACGGGAGAGAACATGGCACAGCAGCCACAGGAGAGGACATGGCACAGCAGCCACAGGAGAGGACATGGCACAGAAGCCATAGAAGAGGACATGGCACAGCAGCCACAGGAGAGGACATGGCACAGCAGCCATAGAAGAGGACATGGCACAGCAGCCATAGAAGAGGACATGGCACAGCAGCCATAGAAGAGGACATGGCACACAATGGCAGACACAGCTGTATTCCTCTAGTATTTTTCACACAGGAGCACATTGATCTCTACGGGGATCTGATTACTCAATGCATAGAGAATATCACACCCTTCATTTCACAGAACCTCCTGTTATGGCACCGTTTTCTATGACATCTATGTACCCCCCCCCCAAAAAAAAATACCAATATAATGCCACGTCCACTCCTGCTCTCCCCTAAGACCTCCAAATATAGAAGGATGCAGCGCAGGCATCACGTGAAACATATAAAATATAGAAAATATATAGGAAATCAAAATGGATAAAGAAGCAAAGAATGGAGGAAATTGGGGTTCACCCCAGAAAGAGCCTGACCTCGGACCTCCTGACCTCTGACTTCCTGCCGTTGACCTTGGCCTCTGCAGCCTATCCCAATTCCTCGCAGATCTGGAGGAGCGGCATCACTGAACACTTATCTCAGACGGTTCTTGCGGAGCAAGCGCTTGGCCACGTGCTCTGGTCCTGGGGCAGCCATGACCCCTAATCTCTGGATATTGCAGGATAGATGCTGTGTAAAACACTATAAGGAGAAGGTGAAAGATAGTGGCTACCATGTGTGACTCTGGGATGTATCTGGGGGGGCAGGGGAGGCATTTGCCTCTGGCGCAGCCAGCAGGGAGCGCCGTCAGGGCGCCTAATGCTGCTAATCGAGATGGCTCCCAGGAAGCAGCATTTTGCCACCCCCCGCAGTGGGATTTGCCCATTTTCTGAGTTGGTTGTCAAACAGAAAGGAGAACATGAAAAGTGCCAGCTGCCGGCACTCAATTGTACTTCCGTCTTTCAAGCGCAAGTATGATTGAAACCCTGTCCGCCAGCACTTCTGGGGTCGGGGTGACGTCACCAGCATGATCAGTTGACATTATCAGGTGGCATGTTGCTGATGTCACTCCTGCGCCACAGAGGTGATAAGGCAAATGATCATATGAAGCCAAAGATACAGAGATGTTTTGGGGAGAATAGGAGGACAGTATGTGGGAGACAATTGTGGTGGGACAGTATGGGGAGAGAAAACGTGTGAGGGGACAGTATGGGGGAAAAGTGTGAAGGGACAGTATGGGGCGGAGTGTAAAGGGACAGTATGGGAGAAAAGTGTGAGGGGAAAGTATCAGGGAACCGTTTGGGATAAAAGTGTGAAGGGACCATATGAGGAGAAAAGTGAGTGTGGACAGTATGAGGGGAAAGTGAGTGTGGACAGTATGGGAGAGAAGTGTGAAAGGACAATGTGAGGGGACAGTACTGGAGAAAAGTGTGAAGGGATAGTATGAGGATGGAGTGTGAGGGGACAGTATGGGAGAAAAGTGTGAGGGGAAAGTATAAGGAGAAAGTATGGGAGAAAAGTGTGAAGGGACATTAAGAGGTGAAAGTGTGAGGGGACAGTATGGAAGGAAAAGCGTGCAGGGACAGTATTGAGGGAAAAGTGTGAGGGGACAGTAAGAGGGGAAAGTGTGAGGGGACAGTATAGGGGAAAAGTGTGAGGGGACAGTATAGGGGGGGAATGAGAGGGGACAGTATGAGGGGAAAGTGTGAGGGGACAGTATGAAGGGAAAGTGAGAGGGGACACTATGGGAGAGAAGTGTGAAGTGACAATGTGAGGGGACAGTATTGGAGAAAAGTGTGAAGGGACAGTATGAGGGGAAAGAGTGAGGGGACATTATGCTGGGAAAGTGTGAAGGGAGAGTATGGGGGTGGAGTGTGAGGGGACAGTATGGGGAAAAGTGTGAAGGGAGAGTATGGGGGAAAGTGTGAAGGGAGAGTATGGGAGAAAAGTGTGACGGGACAGTGTCAGAGGACAGTTTGGGAAAAAAGTGTGAAGGGACCATATGAGGAGAAAAATATGAGGGGACAGTATGAGGGGAAATTGAGAGGGGACACTATGGGAGAAAAGTGTAAAGGAACAATGTGAGGGGACAGTATGGGAGAAAAGTGTGAAGGGAGAGTATGGGGATAGAGTGTGAAGGGACAGTATGAGGGAAAGTGTAAGGAGACAGTATAGTGGGAAAAGTGTGAGGGGACAGTATGGGGGGAAAGTGTGAGGGGACAGTATGAGGGGAAAGTGTGAGGGGACAGTATGAGGAAAAAGTGTGAAGGGAGAGTATGAGTGTGGAGTGTGAGGGGACAGTATGGGAGTAAAGTATGGGAGAAAAGTGTGAGTGGAAAGTGTCAGGGGGCAGTATGGGAGAAAAGTGTGAAGGGACAGTGTTAGGGGACAGTATGAGGGAAAAGTGTGAGGGGACAGTATGAGGGGACGGTATGGGGGGAAAAGTGTGAAGGGAGAGTATGGGGGTGGAGTGTGAGGGGACAGTATGACAGAAAAGTGTGTGGGGACAGTATGAGGGGAATGTGAGAGGAGACAGCATGAGGGGAAGTGAGAGGGGGCAGTGTGAGGGGACAATATGGTAGAAAAGTGTGAAGGGACAGTATGGGGATGGAGTGTGAGGGGACAGTATGGGGAGGAAAGTGTGAGGGGACAGTATGGCGGGAAAAGTGTGAGGGGACAGTATGGGGAGAAAGTGTGAAGGGAGAGTATGAGGGTGGAGTGTGAGGGGACAGTATGGGAGAAAAGTGTGACGGGAAAGTGTCAGGAGACAATTTGGAAGAAAAGTGTGAAGGGACCGTATGAGGAGAAAGCGTGAGGGGACAGTATGGGGGTGGAGTGTGAGGGGAGAGTATTGGGAAAACATGTGAGAGGAAAGTGTCAGGGGACAGTATAGGGAAAAACTGTGAAGAGACAGTGTGAGGGGAATTGTAAGGGGACATTATAGGGGAGCAAGTTTAAAGAGACACTATGAAAGGAAAGTGTGAGAGGACAGTATGGGGAAAAAAGTGTGAAGAGACAATATGGATGGAAGTGTGAGGGGTTAAGTGTGAGAGGTCACAGGATAGAGACTGAGTATTGTGGGGAGCAGTACAGAGAAGGAGCAGATTGGGGAGACAGTGTGAGGCCACATCAAGTAGGGGAAAGTATACAGAGGGGGTAGTGTAATGAGAGGGCACAGTATAGTATAGTTCATAAGGGAGGATAATGTAGAAGCAATATTTTATAGGAGAGGGCATGTGACTCACCCAGGTTGATGGGGACGACTCGGTACCCGGGCCCTTTTGCCTGACCTTGGGGATGTCGCGGTGGTCGGCTCCCGGGCCCGTACTCTGGGGTCAGCTTTTAAAAAGGGATTGGTTTGTTTATTAGTTTTATTAAAGTTCGTGACGCCACCTGTGGTGTCTGGTGAGGATCACCAGCGCTGCAGCAGTCCACTGAGGCCGGTGTTGTGGCAGCTTAGATGGTATTGCTCCCCACAGGTGGAGCAGGGCCTCAGGGCAGTGAAGGAGGGGGGGATGCAGGGCAGGCGAGACCCAGCCGGGTCAGAGCAAGAACAGGGACGGACACGATAGTCACTTCAGTACCTTTTACTGGTGGAAATTCAGGCACATCCCGGAGCACTGTAGGGTGAAGGGTGCATATCAGGATCCTCCCCAATGAGCGGGTGTAGGGACTCCTGTTTCTTGCCTCTGCGTAGTTAGTTTCTGACCTGCCTAGAGCTAGGCCTAACTTTGTCTCTGTCCTGCGCTGGCTGACCTTGTGGTAGGCCCTTTTCTTGGAATACACGCTCCCAGCTTACGGGGCCTATGTGTCTCCTGGCTCTGTTACGTATCAGCACTTTAGCGATCCTGGGACCTGTAGTTCTCCAGGGATTCCGGTTATACCTTACTGGGTCATAGAGATCCCGGTAAGCTCGGACCCGGTGTCCGATGAATTCTTCGGGGTGAGCTAGGTAAGCTCCTCTGCCCCCTATGTACTAACTCTCCACTCGCCTTCGGCCTACTCGGGCCCTCACTAGGCTATACACACTAACGGCAGCTTGCCGCGCTTCACCGATCTTATGGCGCCGGCACACCTAAAGCTCACTATTCAGAGCTACAACTGAGTCTGGACTGTGCTCCACTGCAGGAACTCTCTCAACAGACTTGACTAGGCTGAGCTCGACTCTGTATTCAGGTCTGTACTTGCTGAACTCTCCAGAGGAACTGAACTGCCTGGCTCCACCTTCCCTATTTATATCCCTAACGGGCTCCCTCTGCTGGTCTGAGGTGGAAGGTGGAGATGTGTGAATGTTTATGGGGGCCTCTTGTGGAGGATTCCATCAATGCACTCTTCTAGGATCTGTGATACCAAGCGCAGCTGGGCGTCACACATGTACCATAAGAAGGACAGTGTGGGGGGGCATATTTTTTGCAGGGAGCACAGTGATGGTCCATTCTTTATTCAGGGGTACAGCATAGGGCAGATATTTTTATTCAGGAGCATTATAATCACGCTGATAGTTTTATGGGCACCATGCCAAGATGTGAAGACCAGAGAAGATGGAAGTCTGCAGAGATGAACTGTGGATGTGAAAAGTTATCATGGAGTCTGGACCAAATGGAGACGAAAATAAGGAGAGCGACTCGAATCAGAGAAGATGTCACCTATAAGGTATCTGGATGTAAATGTTTATACTGTGGGTGAAATAAGAATTGAATACGTCACCAATTCTCTAAGTAAATCTATTTGTAAAGGTGCTATTGACATGAAATTATGTGTAATAATTAGTGATGAGCGAGCGTGTTCTGTTAACCCTCTCGGCGAGCAAGCTCGGGTGCTCGCAGAGTATTTGCGGCGTGCTCGAATGTTATGTTTGAATCACTCCGTGCGCATGATTTGCGACTGTTTGACAGCTTTAATACATGTGAGGAATGCCTAACAAACAGACATTCCTCACACACACACACACACACGTATTAAAGCTGTCAAACAGTCGCAAATCATGCACACAGAGTGACTCAAACATAACATTCGAGCACACCGAAGATACTCGGAAAACACCTGAGCATGCTCGTAAATCTCGAGTAAAGAGCATGCTCGCTCATCGCTAGTAATAAAGAGAAATGACACAGGGAAAAGTATTGACCATGCTTACTAAAATGTAATTAATACTTTGTACAAAAGCCTTGGTTGGTGATCAAGTTTCAAGACACCTCCAGTATGGAGAAACTAGTTGCAAGCATTGCTCAGTTGTGATTTTGGCCCATTCTTCCACACAAACACTCTTCACGTCCTGAAGGTTTCGTGGGCTCCTTCTATGAACGTTCTTTAGGTGTTCAATACTTCGCCCTGTGTCATTTCTCATTATTACACATAATTTATGGACATCTTTGGTGATTTCTTTCCTGTGTGGATTGGACCAGTTGTTACCGACATCTGGGGAGAATTTCATGTCAATAGCTCCGTAAGAAGTACATTTACTTAGAGGATTGGTGACGTGTTCAATACTTATTTCACCCGCTGTATGTGATACTGCCAGCGTCTCAAAGGTACTGTGGTTCCTGTATGGTCTGCAGTCTGATGATGGCAGGTAACAACAACTCCCAGTATCTCTTTACCATTGTTAAGGAAATATTGAGAGCTGTAGTTTCATGTGATACAATTGTATAAGGAGCTGACCTGACATTGCAATTAATCGCTGTATTAAGACTGGTGATATATTCATGTACTAATGATGGTTGTGGTGATGTATTTCTGTACTGTGTATGGTTTTGGTGATGTATTCATGTACTGATGCGGTTCTGGTGATGTATTCATTTACTGATGGTGGTTCCGGTGATGTATTCCTGTACTGATGATGGTTCCAATCATGTATTCATGTACTGATGGTGGTTTCAGTGTTGTATACTGATGGTGGTTCTGGTGAGATATTTATATATTGTTGCTGGTTGTGATTATGTATTCCTGTACTTATGATGGTTCTGGTGATATAATTATACACTGATGGTGTTTCTGGTGATGTATTCCTATATTGATGATGGTTCTGGTGATTTACTCATGTACTGATAATGTTTGTGGTGATGTATTCATGTACTGATTGTACTTCTGGTAATGTATTCATGTACTGATGGTGGTATTGTTAATGTATTCATATGCCGATGATGGTTCTGATGATGTATGCATGTACTGAGGATGGTTCCAATTATGTATTCATGTATAGTTGGTGGTTCTGGTGATGTATTTCTGTACTGTTGGTGGTTCTGGTGAGGTATTCCTGTACTGTTATTGGTTCTGATTCTGTACACATGCAGCAATCCCTAACTTGTTAGATAATGTGATACATGGCTATGTTAATAAAGTATTGTGCCATCTGACAAGTTAGGGATTACTACATCTGTATTATCTTAGAAGCATTTTTAAATTAGGCACTGTAGCATGCCCGATCCTAACAGCGTGTAATATACGCACCGTCAGTATTTGGCTCTGCTTTTAGTAATCATCACATGACCACTTGTGTGATTTTCATACTTACGATGAAGTGACGACTGGCTTCTCTCAGTGAAGCCAGGGCTGTAGTTTGTCACTGAATCAGCAAGAGCAGCTCGTCAGCACGTGACTGTATGAGTGGAAATCGCATATGAGAGGTCACATGACGACTACCTGAAATTATTTAGGCTGTGTATAGGACGGGGCTCCACACTGAATTTTTACCTTGGGTTCAGGAAAATCTAAATTTGCCTCTGATTTGACCCCAGAGAGAACCGAACCGATCACCAGTGCTGAGCATCTGATAATCAAGGTCAATATAGTAGCAGCCTAATTCCCCGGCCAACCCTCCACATCTCCCCGCCCTAGACAATGTGAAGGCTGACCAGAGCCACGGGCACACGGCGTCCTCAGCATACAGCGAGGTGACTTTATCATATGTCCTCCATAATTGAACACATGACTCCCACTTGCATGTAGGTTTGCTGTTCCGGACTGCAGGAACGATGAGGAATGCGCATTAATAATCCCTCCACGTGCCCCCGGTTTCCTCCTTGGCGCCGCTCTGGTTGGCAGTCTCTTCCATGCTGCGTCTATTCTCTCCCTTGCAGGATAAACATAGGAGCCTGTCACACACGTGTCCTCGTGCAGCCGGGGGGCAGGTGGCGGCAGTGGCAGCGTCACCATCTTCTAAGGCCAGAGGATTACACAATATGATGGAGGCAGGCGGGCCGCGGAGGATGGGAGCGAGTGAGGAGGATGGCAGCTGGTGAGGAGGATGGGGGCAGGAGAGGAGGATATGAGCGAGTGAGGAGGATGGGGCAGGTGAGGAGGATGGGGGCAGGTAAGGAGAATGGGAGCGGGTGAGGAGGATGGGGGCGGGTGAGGATGGGAGCGGGTGAGGAGGATGGGGGCAGGAGAGGAGGATGGGAGCTAGTGAGTAGGATGGGAGCGGGTGAGGAGGATGGGGCAGGTGAGGAGGATGGAAGCGGGTGAGGACGATGGGGGGTGGGTGAGGAGGATGGGGGCGGGTGAGGAGGATGGGAGCGGGTGAGGAGGATGGCAGCTGGTGAGGAGGATGGGGGCAGGAGAGGAGGATATGAGCGAGTGAGGAGGATGGGAGAGGGTGAGGAGGATGGGGCAGGTGAGGAGGATGGGGGCAGGTGAGGAGGATGGGGGCAGGAGAGGAGGATATGAGCGAGTGAGGAGGATGGGAGAGGGTGAGGAGGATGGGGCAGGTGAGGAGGATGGGGGCAGGTGAGGAGGATGAGGGCAGGTAAGGAGAATGGGAGCAGGTGAGGAGGATGGGGGCGGGTGAGGATGGGAGCGGGTGAGGAGGATGGGGGCAGGAGAGGAGGATGGGAGCTAGTGAGTAGGATGGGAGCGGGTGAGGAGGATGGGGCAGGTGAGGAGGATGGGGACAGGTGAGGAGGATGGGAGCGGGTGAGGACGATGGGGGGTGGGTGAGGACGATGGGGGCGGGTGAGGAGGATGGGAGCGGGTGAGGAGGATGGGAGTGGGTAGATGGATCGAGTGAGGAGGATGGGGCAGGTGAGGAGGATGGGGGCAGGTGAGGAGGATGGGATTGGGTGAGGAGGATGGGGGCAGGAGAGGAGGATGGGAGCGAGTGAGGATGGGAGCGGTTGAAGAGGATGGGGGCGGATGAGGACGATGGGGGCGGGTGAGGAGGATGGGAGCGGGTGAGGAGGATGGGAGCGGGTGAGGAGGATGGGAGCGGGTGAGGAGGATGGGGGCAGGAGAGGAGGATGGAAGCCAGTGAGTAAGACGGGAGCAGGTGAGGAGGATGGGGGCAGGAGAGGAGGATGGGAGCGGCTGAGGAGGATGGATGCGAGTGAGGAGGATGGGAGCGTGTGAGGAGGATGGGAGCGTGTGAGGAGGATGGGAGCGTGTGAGGAGGATGGGGCAGGTGAGAAGGATGGGGGCAGGTGAGGAGGATGGGAGCAGGCACACAGCACCAGCTCCTCTACATGGAGAAACCTGGAAACCTTCACTATTATCCGCTCTGCCGGGTGACGCTCATTACAGACCCCAGAGGGTCGTCAGGTGACTCCCAGAAAAGCAGAGTGACCAGAGAGCAGAGGAATATCAAGAGCAGCATTGCATCCAAGCAGTGATACACTGTATCCAAGGAGTGACACGTGTATCCAAGCAGTGATACGATGTATCCAAGGAGTGACACGTGTATCCAAGCAGTGATACACTGTATCCAAGGAGTGACACGCGTATCCAAGCAGTGATACATTGTATCCAAGGAGTGACACATGTATCCAAGCAGCGATACATTGTATCCAAGGAGTGATACATTGTATCCAAGCAGTGACATGGTGAATTCATAGTGAGGCACTGTACCGTATGTGTCGGCTTACACAGGTGTAAATGGCGGCAAATTTACAACCTCACATGACACATGGCGGCGTCACACCAAGCGTGCAGTAAAGTGACGCCATTGGTGCACGGCCGCCCCCCGTAGTTTACACGACCCCCGCTGATCGCTGGAACAATATTGCTCTGACGCCCCGGATCCGCACTGTCAGACGCAGTAACACGGCGGACATTACTGTAATACACGACCGGCAGCTTCACACGGAGGACACAGCGTCACACGGAGGACACAGCGTCACACGGAGGACACAGCGCCACACGGAGGACACAGCGCCACACGGAGGACACAGCGTCACACGGAGGACACAGCGTCACACGGAGGACACAGCGCCACACGGAGGACACAGCGCCACACGGAGGACACAGCGTCACACGGAGGACACAGCGCCACACGGAGGACACAGCGCCACACGGAGGACACAGCGCCACACGGAGGACACAGCGTCACACGGAGGACACAGCGCCACACGGAGGACACAACGCCACACGGAGGACACAGCGCCACACGGAGGACACAGCGCCACACGGAGGACACAGCGCCACACGGAGGACACAGCGTCACACGGAGGACACAGCGCCACACGGAGGACACAGCGCCACACGGAGGACACAGCGCCACACGGAGGACACAGCGCCACACGGAGGACACAGCGTCACACGGAGGACACAACGCCACACGGAGGACACAGCGCCACACGGAGGACACAGCGCCACACGGAGGACACAGCGCCACACGGAGGACACAGCGTCACACGGAGGACACAACGCCACACGGAGGACACAGCGCCACACGGAGGACACAGCGCCACACGGAGGACACAGCGTCACACGGAGGACACAACGCCACACGGAGGACACAGCGCCACACGGAGGACACAGCGCCACACGGAGGACACAGCGCCACACGGAGGACACAGCGTCACACGGAGGACACAACGTCACACGGAGGACACAGCGTCACACGGAGGACACAACGCCACACGGAGGACACAGCGCCACACGGAGGACACAACGCCACACGGAGGACACAGCGCCACACGCAGGACACAGCGTCACACGGAGGACACAACGCCACACGGAGGACACAACGCCACACGGAGGACACAGCGCCACACGGAGGACACAACGCCACACGGAGGACACAGCGCCACACGGAGGACACAGCGTCACACGGAGGACACAGCGTCACACGGAGGACACAGCGTCACACGGAGGACACAGCGCCACATGGAGGACACAGCGCCACACGGAGGACACAGCGTCACACGGAGGACACAGCGTCACACGGAGGACACAACGCCACACGGAGGACACAACGCCACACGGAGGACACAGCGCCACACGGAGGACACAACGCCACACGGAGGACACAGCGTCACAAGGAGGACACAGCGTCACACGGAGGACACAGCGTCACACGGAGGACACAACGCCACACGGAGGACACAGCGCCACACGGAGGACACAACGCCACACGGAGGACACAGCGCCACACGGAGGACACAGCGCCACACGGAGGACACAACGCCACACGGAGGACACAGCGTCACACGGAGGACACAGCGTCACACGGAGGACACAGCGCCACACGGAGGACACAGCGTCACACGGAGGACACAGCGTCACACGGAGGACACAACGCCACACGGAGGACACAGAGCCACACGGAGGACACAACGCCACACGGAGGACACAGCGCCACACGGAGGACACAGCGCCACACGGAGGACACAGCGTCACACGGAGGACACAGCGCCACACGGAGGACACAGCGTCACACGGAGGACACAGCGTCACACGGAGGACACAGCGCCACACGGAGGACACAGCGTCACACGGAGGACACAGCGCCACACGGAGGACACAGCGCCACACGGAGGACACAACGCCACACGGAGGACACAGCGCCACACGGAGGACACAGCGCCACACGGAGGACACAACGCCACACGGAGGACACAGAGCCACAAGGAGGACACAGCGCCACACGGAGGACACAGCGTCACACGGAGGACACAGCGTCACACGGAGGACACAGCGTCACACGGAGGACACAGCGCCACACGGAGGACACAACGCCACACGGAGGACACAGCGCCACACGGAGGACACAGCGCCACACGGAGGACACAACGCCACACGGAGGACACAGAGCCACAAGGAGGACACAGCGCCACACGGAGGACACAGCGTCACACGGAGGACACAGCGCCACACGGAGGACACAGCGCCACACGGAGGACACAGCGTCACACGGAGGACACAGCGTCACAAGGAGGACACAGCGTCACACGGAGGACACAGCGTCACACGGAGGACACAGCGTCACACGGAGGACACAGCGCCACACGGAGGACACAACGCCACACGGAGGACACAACGCCACACGGAGGACACAGCGCCACACGGAGGACACAGCGCCACACGGAGGACACAGAGCCACAAGGAGGACACAGCGCCACACGGAGGACACAGCGTCACACGGAGGACACAGCGTCACACGGAGGACACAGCGTCACACGGAGGACACAGCGCCACACGGAGGACACAGCGCCACACGGAGGACACAACGCCACACGGAGGACACAGAGCCACAAGGAGGACACAGCGCCACACGGAGGACACAGCGTCACACGGAGGACACAGCGCCACACGGAGGACACAGCGTCACACGGAGGACACAGCGTCACAAGGAGGACACAGCGTCACACGGAGGACACAGCGTCACACGGAGGACACAACGCCACACGGAGGACACAGCGCCACACGGAGGACACAGCGCCACACGGAGGACACAGCGTCACACGGAGGACACAGCGTCACACGGAGGACACAACGCCACACGGAGGACACAGCGTCACACGGAGGACACAGCGTCACACGGAGGACACAGCGTCACACGGAGGACACAGCGCCACACGGAGGACACAACGCCACACGGAGGACACAGCGTCACACGGAGGACACAGCGTCACACGGAGGACACAGCGTCACACGGAGGACACAGCGTCACACGGAGGACACAGCGCCACACGGAGGACACAACGCCACACGGAGGACACAACGCCACACGGAGGACACAGCGTCACACGGAGGACACAGCGTCACACGGAGGACACAACGCCACACGGAGGACACAGCGCCACACGGAGGACACAACGCCACACGGAGGACACAACGCCACACGGAGGACACAACGCCACACGGAGGACACAGCGCCACACGGAGGACACAGCGCCACACGGAGGACACAACGCCACACGGAGGACACAGAGCCACAAGGAGGACAGAGCGTCACACGGAGGACACAGAGCCACAAGGAGGACACAGCGTCACACGGAGGACACAGCGCCACAAGGAGGACACAGCGTCACACGGAGGACACAGCGCCACACGGAGGACACAGCGCCACACGGAGGACACAGAGCCACACGGAGGACACAGCGTCACACGGAGGACACAGCGTCACACGGAGGACAGAGCGTCACACGGAGGACACAGAGCCACAAGGAGGACACAGCGTCACACGGAGGACACAGCGCCACACGGAGGACACAGCGCCACACGGAGGACACAGCGTCACACGGAGGACACAGCGCCACACGGAGGACACAGCGCCACACGGAGGACACAGCGTCACACGGAGGACACAGCGTCACACGGAGGACACAGGATTAGATACAAAGCTCAGCAGACAGTATCACGCAGGATAGGATTAGATACAGCTCAGCAGACAGTATCACGCAGGATAGGATTAGATACAGCTCAGCAGACAGTATCACACAGGAGAGGATTAGATACATGGCTCAGGAGACTGTATCACGCAGGATAGGATTAGATACACGGCTCAGCAGACAGTATCACACAGGAGAGGATTAGATACAAAGCTCAGCAGACAGTATCACACAGGATAGGATTAGATACAGCTCAGCAGACAGTATCACACAGGATAGGATTAGATACACGGCTCAGCAGACAGTATCACACAGGATAGGATTAGATACACGGCTCAGCAGACAGTATCACACAGGATAGGATTAGATACATGGCTCAGCAGACAGTATCACACAGGAGAGGATTAGATACAAAGCTCAGCAGACAGTATCACACAGGATAGGATTAGATACAGCTCAGCAGACAGTATCACACAGGATAGAATTAGATACACAGCTCAGCAGACAGTATCACACAGGATAGGATTAGATACACGGCTCAGGAGACGGTATCACACAGGATAGGATTAGATACACGGCTCAGCAGACAGTATCACACAGGATAGAATTAGATACACAGCTCAGCAGACAGTATCACACAGGATAGGATTAGATACACAGCTCAGCAGACAGTATCACACAGGATAGGATTAGATACACAGCTCAGCAGACAGTATCACACAGGATAGGATTAGATACACAGCTCAGCAGACAGTATCACACAGGATAGGATTAGATACACAGCTCAGCAGACAGAATCACACAGGAGAGGATTAGATACACAGCTCAGCAGACAGTATCACACAGGACAGGATTAGATACACGGCTCAGCAGACAGTATCACACAGGAGAGGATAAGATACAGATCTCAGCAGACAGTATCACACAAGGAGCTTAGGTACACAGCGCGGCAGTTTTTCACCTGAGGAGCTTAGATACTCAGGTACATTGAGGACTCATGTCTTCTGTGTGCGGAGCTTTGTACCGTTCTTCTCGGGACTGATCGGTGCTGACAGCTCGCGGTCTCCGGGGGGCGCAGCATTGATTGCGCTCTGGTAGCATTATACAGATGTGCGGCAGTAGATGAGGACGTATAACACGTGGTGGTATTCTGTGGCTGCGCTCTCATCTATTCTTCTTTCTTACCTATTGTCTCTGAAATCATCGGCCTCTAATCGATCTACATTTCTGTCTGATTGTGGGATGTGTGCACACAGCGCAGCGACGAAATAACCCATGGAAAGAGTCCATCCACAAGCAAGAAACAACAGAATGGTGAGTGCAGCTCTGGAGTATAATACAGGAGGTAACTCAGGATCAGTAATGTAATGTATGTACACAGTGACTGCACCAGCAGAATAGTGAGTGCAGCTCTGGAGTATAATACAGGATGTAACTCAGGATCAGTAATGTAATGTATGTACACAGTGACTGCATCAGCAGAATAGTGAGTGCAGCTCTGGAGTATAATACAGGAGGTAACTCAGGATCAGTAATGTAATGTCTGTACACAGTGACTGCACCAGCAGAATAGTGAGTGCAGCTCTGCGGTATAATACAGGATGTAACTCAGGATCAGTAATGTATGTACACAGTGACTGCACCAGCAGAATAGTGACTGCAGCTCTGGGGTATAATACAGGAGGTAACTCAGGATCAGTAATGTAATATATGTACACAGTGACTGCACCAGCAGAAGAGTGAGTGCAGCTCTGGAGTATAATACAGGATGTAACTCAGGATCAGTAATGTAATATATGTACACAGTGACTCCACCAGCAGAATAGTGAGTGCAGCTCTGGAGTATAATACAGGATGTAACTCAGGATCAGTAATGTAATGTATGTACACAGTGACTGCACCAGCAGAATAGAGAGTGCAGCTCTGGAGTATAATACAGGATGTAACTCAGGATCAGTAATGTAATGTATGTACACAGAGACTGCACCAGCAGAATAGTGAGTGCAGCTCTGGAGTATAATCCAGGATGTAACTCAGGATCAGTAATGTAATGTATGTACACAGTGACTGCACCAGCAGAATAGTGAGTGCAGCTCTGGAGTATAATACAGGATGTAATTCAGGATCAGTAATGTAATGTATGTACACAGTGACTGCACCAGCAGAATAGTGAGTGCAGCTCTGGAGTATAATACAGGAGGTAACTCAGGATCAGTAATGTAATGTATGTACACAGTGACTGCACCAGCAGAATAGTGAGTGCAGCTCTGGAGTATAATACAGGATGTAACTCAGGATCAGTAATGTAATGTATGTACACAGTGACTCCACCAGCAGAATAGTGAGTGCAGCTCTGGAGTATAATACAGGATGTAACTCAGGATCAGTAATGTAATGTATGTACACAGTGACTCCACCAGCAGAATAGTGAGTGCAGCTCTGGAGTATAATACAGGATGTAACTCCGGATCAGTAATGTAATGTACACAGTGACTGCACCAGCAGAATAGTGAGTGCAGCTCTGGAGTATAATACAGGAGGTAACTCAGGATCAGTAATGTAATGTATGTACACAGTGACTGCACCAGCAGAATAGTGAGTGCAGCTCTGGAGTATAATACAGGATGTAACTCAGGATCAGTAATGTAATGTATGTACACAGTGACTGCATCAGCAGAATAGTGAGTGCAGCTCTGGAGTATAATACAGGAGGTAACTCAGGATCAGTAATGTAATGTCTGTACACAGTGACTGCACCAGCAGAATAGTGAGTGCAGCTCTGCGGTATAATACAGGATGTAACTCAGGATCAGTAATGTATGTACACAGTGACTGCACCAGCAGAATAGTGACTGCAGCTCTGGGGTATAATACAGGAGGTAACTCAGGATCAGTAATGTAATATATGTACACAGTGACTGCACCAGCAGAAGAGTGAGTGCAGCTCTGGAGTATAATACAGGATGTAACTCAGGATCAGTAATGTAATATATGTACACAGTGACTCCACCAGCAGAATAGTGAGTGCAGCTCTGGAGTATAATACAGGATGTAACTCAGGATCAGTAATGTAATGTATGTACACAGTGACTGCACCAGCAGAATAGAGAGTGCAGCTCTGGAGTATAATACAGGATGTAACTCAGGATCAGTAATGTAATGTATGTACACAGAGACTGCACCAGCAGAATAGTGAGTGCAGCTCTGGAGTATAATCCAGGATGTAACTCAGGATCAGTAATGTAATGTATGTACACAGTGACTGCACCAGCAGAATAGTGAGTGCAGCTCTGGAGTATAATACAGGATGTAATTCAGGATCAGTAATGTAATGTATGTACACAGTGACTGCACCAGCAGAATAGTGAGTGCAGCTCTGGAGTATAATACAGGAGGTAACTCAGGATCAGTAATGTAATGTATGTACACAGTGACTGCACCAGCAGAATAGTGAGTGCAGCTCTGGAGTATAATACAGGATGTAACTCAGGATCAGTAATGTAATGTATGTACACAGTGACTCCACCAGCAGAATAGTGAGTGCAGCTCTGGAGTATAATACAGGATGTAACTCAGGATCAGTAATGTAATGTATGTACACAGTGACTCCACCAGCAGAATAGTGAGTGCAGCTCTGGAGTATAATACAGGATGTAACTCCGGATCAGTAATGTAATGTACACAGTGACTGCACCAGCAGAATAGTGAGTGCAGCTCTGGAGTATAATACAGGAGGTAACTCAGGATCAGTAATGTAATGTATGTACACAGTGACTGCACCAGCAGAATAGTGAGTGCAGCTCTGGAGTATAATACAGGATGTAACTCAGGATCAGTAATGTAATGTATGTACACAGTGACTGCATCAGCAGAATAGTGAGTGCAGCTCTGGAGTATAATACAGGAGGTAACTCAGGATCAGTAATGTAATGTCTGTACACAGTGACTGCACCAGCAGAATAGTGAGTGCAGCTCTGCGGTATAATACAGGATGTAACTCAGGATCAGTAATGTATGTACACAGTGACTGCACCAGCAGAATAGTGACTGCAGCTCTGGGGTATAATACAGGAGGTAACTCAGGATCAGTAATGTAATATATGTACACAGTGACTGCACCAGCAGAAGAGTGAGTGCAGCTCTGGAGTATAATACAGGATGTAACTCAGGATCAGTAATGTAATATATGTACACAGTGACTCCACCAGCAGAATAGTGAGTGCAGCTCTGGAGTATAATACAGGATGTAACTCAGGATCAGTAATGTAATGTATGTACACAGTGACTGCACCAGCAGAATAGAGAGTGCAGCTCTGGAGTATAATACAGGATGTAACTCAGGATCAGTAATGTAATGTATGTACACAGAGACTGCACCAGCAGAATAGTGAGTGCAGCTCTGGAGTATAATCCAGGATGTAACTCAGGATCAGTAATGTAATGTATGTACACAGTGACTGCACCAGCAGAATAGTGAGTGCAGCTCTGGAGTATAATACAGGATGTAATTCAGGATCAGTAATGTAATGTATGTACACAGTGACTGCACCAGCAGAATAGTGAGTGCAGCTCTGGAGTATAATACAGGAGGTAACTCAGGATCAGTAATGTAATGTATGTACACAGTGACTGCACCAGCAGAATAGTGAGTGCAGCTCTGGAGTATAATACAGGATGTAACTCAGGATCAGTAATGTAATGTATGTACACAGTGACTCCACCAGCAGAATAGTGAGTGCAGCTCTGGAGTATAATACAGGATGTAACTCAGGATCAGTAATGTAATGTATGTACACAGTGACTCCACCAGCAGAATAGTGAGTGCAGCTCTGGAGTATAATACAGGATGTAACTCCGGATCAGTAATGTAATGTACACAGTGACTGCACCAGCAGAATAGTGAGTGCAGCTCTGGAGTATAATACAGGAGGTAACTCAGGATCAGTAATGTAATGTATGTACACAGTGACTGCACCAGCAGAATAGTGAGTGCAGCTCTGGAGTATAATACAGGATGTAACTCAGGATCAGTAATGTAATGTATGTACACAGTGACTGCATCAGCAGAATAGTGAGTGCAGCTCTGGAGTATAATACAGGAGGTAACTCAGGATCAGTAATGTAATGTCTGTACACAGTGACTGCACCAGCAGAATAGTGAGTGCAGCTCTGCGGTATAATACAGGATGTAACTCAGGATCAGTAATGTATGTACACAGTGACTGCACCAGCAGAATAGTGACTGCAGCTCTGGGGTATAATACAGGAGGTAACTCAGGATCAGTAATGTAATATATGTACACAGTGACTGCACCAGCAGAAGAGTGAGTGCAGCTCTGGAGTATAATACAGGATGTAACTCAGGATCAGTAATGTAATGTATGTACACAGTGACTGCACCAGCAGAATAGAGAGTGCAGCTCTGGAGTATAATACAGGATGTAACTCAGGATCAGTAATGTAATGTATGTACACAGAGACTGCACCAGCAGAATAGTGAGTGCAGCTCTGGAGTATAATCCAGGATGTAACTCAGGATCAGTAATGTAATGTATGTACACAGTGACTGCACCAGCAGAATAGTGAGTGCAGCTCTGGAGTATAATACAGGATGTAATTCAGGATCAGTAATGTAATGTATGTACACAGTGACTGCACCAGCAGAATAGTGAGTGCAGCTCTGGAGTATAATACAGGAGGTAACTCAGGATCAGTAATGTAATGTATGTACACAGTGACTGCACCAGCAGAATAGTGAGTGCAGCTCTGGAGTATAATACAGGATGTAACTCAGGATCAGTAATGTAATGTATGTACACAGTGACTCCACCAGCAGAATAGTGAGTGCAGCTCTGGAGTATAATACAGGATGTAACTCAGGATCAGTAATGTAATGTATGTACACAGTGACTGCACCAGCAGAATAGAGAGTGCAGCTCTGGAGTATAATACAGGATGTAACTCAGGATCAGTAATGTAATATATGTACACAGTGACTCCACCAGCAGAATAGTGAGTGCAGCTCTGGAGTATAATACAGGATGTAACTCAGGATCAGTAATGTAATGTATGTACACAGTGACTGCACCAGCAGAATAGAGAGTGCAGCTCTGGAGTATAATACAGGATGTAACTCAGGATCAGTAATGTAATGTATGTACACAGAGACTGCACCAGCAGAATAGTGAGTGCAGCTCTGGAGTATAATACAGGATGTAACTCAGGATCAGTAATGTAATATATGTACACAGTGACTCCACCAGCAGAATAGTGAGTGCAGCTCTGGAGTATAATACAGGATGTAACTCAGGATCAGTAATGTAATGTATGTACACAGTGACTGCACCAGCAGAATAGAGAGTGCAGCTCTGGAGTATAATACAGGATGTAACTCAGGATCAGTAATGTAATGTATGTACACAGTTACTGCACCAGCAGAATAGTGAGTGCAGCTCTGGAGTATAATACAGGAGGTAACTCAGGATCAGTAATGTAATGTATGTACACAGTGACTGCACCAGCAGAATAGTGAGTGCAGCTCTGGAGTATAATACAGGATGTAACTCAGGATCAGTAATGTAATATATGTACACAGTGACTCCACCAGCAGAATAGTGAGTGCAGCTCTGGAGTATAATACAGGATGTAACTCAGGATCAGTAATGTAATGTATGTACACAGTGACTGCACCAGCAGAATAGTGAGTGCAGCTCTGGAGTATAATACAGGATGTAACTCAGGATCAGTAATGTAATGTATGTACACAGTGACTGCACCAGCAGAATAGTGAGTGCAGCTCTGGAGTATAATACAGGATGTAACTCAGGATCAGTAATGTATGTACACAGTGACTGCACCAGCAGAATAGTGAGTGCAGCTCTGGAGTATAATACAGGATGTAACTCAGGATCAGTAATGTAATGTATGTACACAGTGACTGCACCAGCAGAATAGTGAGTGCAGCTCTGGAGTATAATACAGGATGTAACTCAGGATCAGTAATGTAATGTATGTACACAGTGACTGCACCAGCAGAATAGTGAGTGCAGCTCTGGAGTATAATACAGGATATAACTCAGGATCAGTAATATATTGTATGTACACAGTGACTGCACCAGCAGAATAGTGAGTGCAGCTCTGGAGTATAATACAGGATATAACTCAGGATCAGTAATGTAATGTATGTACACAGTGACTGCACCAGCAGAATAGTGAGTGCAGCTCTGGAGTATAATACAGGATATAACTCAGGATCAGTAATGTATGTACACAGTGACTGCACCAGCAGAATAGTGAGTGCAGCTCTGGAGTATAATACAGGATATAACTCAGGATCAGTAATGTAATGTATGTACACAGTGACTCCACCAGCAGAATAGTGAGTGCAGCTCTGGAGTATAATACAGGATGTAACTCAGGATCAGTAATGTAATGTATATACACAGTGACTGCACCAGCAGAATAGTGAGTGCAGCTCTGGAGTATAATACAGGATGTAACTCAGGATCAGTAATGTAATGTATGTACACAGTGACTGCACCAGCAGAATAGTGAGTGCAGCTCTGGGGTATAATACAGGATGTAACTCAGGATCAGTAATGTAATGTATGTACACTGTGACTGCACCAGCAGAATAGTGAGTGCAGCTCTGGAGTATAATACAGGATGTAACTCAGGATCAGTAATGTAATGTATGTACGCAGTGACTGCACCAGCAGAATAGTGAGTGCAGCTCTGGAGTATAATACAGGATGTAACTCAGGATCAGTAATGTAATGTATATACACAGTGACTGCACCAGCAGAATAGTGAGTGCAGCTCTGGAGTATAATACAGGATGTAACTCAGGATCAGTAATGTATGTACACAGTGACTGCACCAGCAGAATAGTGTGTGCAGCTCTGGAGTATAATACAGGATATAACTCAGGATCAGTAATGTATGTACACAGTGACTGCACCAGCAGAATAGTGAGTGCAGCTCTGGAGTATAATACAGGATGTAACTCAGGATCAGTAATGTAATGTATATACACAGTGACTGCACCAGCAGAATAGTGAGTGCAGCTCTGGAGTATAATACAGGAGGTAACTCAGGATCAGTAATGTAATGTATGTACACAGTGACTGCACCAGCAGAATAGTGAGTGCAGCTCTGGGGTATAATACAGGATGTAACTCAGGATCAGTAATGTAATGTATGTACACGGTGACTGCACCAGCAGAATAGTGAGTGCAGCTCTGGGGTATAATACAGGATGTAACTCAGGATCAGTAATGTAATGTATGTACACGGTGACTGCACCAGCAGAATAGTGAGTGCAGCTCTGGAGTATAATACAGGATGTAACTCAGGATCAGTAATGTAATGTATGTACGCAGTGACTGCACCAGCAGAATAGTGAGTGCAGCTCTGGAGTATAATACAGGAGGTAACTCAGGATCAGTAATGTAATGTATATACACAGTGACTGCACCAGCAGAATAGTGAGTGCAGCTCTGGAGTATAATACAGGATGTAACTCAGGATCAGTAATGTATGTACACAGTGACTGCACCAGCAGAATAGTGAGTGCAGCTCTGGAGTATAATACAGGATATAACTCAGGATCAGTAATGTAATGTATATACAGAGTGACTGCACCAGCAGAATAGTGAGTGCAGCTCTGGAGTATAATACAGGATGTAACTCAGGATCAGTAATGTAATGTATATACACAGTGACTGCACCAGCAGAATAGTGAGTGCAGCTCTGGAGTATAATACAGGAGGTAACTCAGGATCAGTAATGTAATGTATGTACACAGTGACTGCACCAGCAGAATAGTGAGTGCAGCTCTGGGGTATAATACAGGATGTAACTCAGGATCAGTAATGTAATGTATGTACACGGTGACTGCACCAGCAGAATAGTGAGTGCAGCTCTGGAGTATAATACAGGATGTAACTCAGGATCAGTAATGTAATGTATGTACACAGTGACTGCACCAGCAGAATAGTGAGTGCAGCTCTGGGGTATAATACAGGATGTAACTCAGGATCAGTAATGTAATGTATGTACACGGTGACTGCACCAGCAGAATAGTGAGTGCAGCTCTGGAGTATAATACAGGATGTAACTCAGGATCAGTAATGTAATGTATGTACGCAGTGACTGCACCAGCAGAATAGTGAGTGCAGCTCTGGAGTATAATACAGGATGTAACTCAGGATCAGTAATGTAATGTGTGTACACAGTGACTGCACCAGCAGAATAGTGAGTGCAGCTCTGGAGTATAATACAGGATGTAACTCAGGATCAGTAATGTAATGTGTGTACACAGTGACTGCACCAGCAGAATAGCGAGTGCAGCTCTGGGGTATAATACAGGATGTAACTCAGGATCAGTAATGTAATGTATGTACACGGTGACTGCACCAGCAGAATAGTGAGTGAAGCTCTGGAGTATAATACAGGAGGTAACTCAGGATCAGTAATGTAATGTATGTACACAGTGACTGCACCAGCAGAATAGTGAGTGCAGCTCTGGAGTATAATACAGGATGTAACTCAGGATCAGTAATGTAATGTATGTACACAGTGACTGCACCAGCAGAATAGTGAGTGAAGCTCTGGAGTATAATACAGGAGGTAACTCAGGATCAGTAATGTAATGTATGTACACAGTGACTCCACCAGCAGAATAGTGAGTGCAGCTCTGGAGTATAATACAGGATGTAACTCAGGATCAGTAATGTAATGTATGTACACAGTGACTGCACCAGCAGAATAGTGAGTGCAGCTCTGGAGTATAATACAGGATGTAACTCAGGATCAGTAATGTAATGTATGTACACAGTGACTGCACCAGCAGAATAGTGAGTGCAGCTCTGGAGTATAATACAGGAGGTAACTCAGGATCAGTAATGTAATGTATGTACACAGTGACTGCACCAGCAGAATAGTGAGAGCAGCTCTGGAGTATAATACAGGATGTAACTCAGGATCAGTAATGTAATGTATGTACACAGTGACTGCACCAGCAGAATAGTGAGTGCTGCTCTGGAGTATAATACAGGATATAACTCAGGATCAGTAATATATTGTATGTACACAGTGACTGCACCAGCAGAATAGTGAGTGCAGCTCTGGAGTATAATACAGGATATAACTCAGGATCAGTAATGTAATGTATGTACACAGTGACTGCACCAGCAGAATAGTGAGTGCAGCGCTGGAGTATAATACAGGATATAACTCAGGATCAGTAATGTATGTACACAGTGACTGCACCAGCAGAATAGTGAGTGCAGCTCTGGAGTATAATACAGGATATAACTCAGGATCAGTAATGTAATGTATGTACACAGTGACTCCACCAGCAGAATAGTGAGTGCAGCTCTGGAGTATAATACAGGATGTAACTCAGGATCAGTAATGTAATGTATGTATACAGTGACTGCACCAGCAGAATAGTGAGTGCAGCTCTGGGGTATAATACAGGATGTAACTCAGGATCAGTAATGTAATGTATGTACACGGTGACTGCACCAGCAGAATAGTGAGTGCAGCTCTGGAGTATAATACAGGATGTAACTCAGGATCAGTAATGTAATGTATGTACGCAGTGACTGCACCAGCAGAATAGTGAGTGCAGCTCTGGAGTATAATACAGGATGTAACTCAGGATCAGTAATGTAATGTGTGTACACAGTGACTGCACCAGCAGAATAGTGAGTGCAGCTCTGGAGTATAATACAGGATGTAACTCAGGATCAGTAATGTAATGTGTGTACACAGTGACTGCACCAGCAGAATAGCGAGTGCAGCTCTGGGGTATAATACAGGATGTAACTCAGGATCAGTAATGTAATGTATGTACACGGTGACTGCACCAGCAGAATAGTGAGTGAAGCTCTGGAGTATAATACAGGAGGTAACTCAGGATCAGTAATGTAATGTATGTACACAGTGACTGCACCAGCAGAATAGTGAGTGCAGCTCTGGAGTATAATACAGGATATAACTCAGGATCAGTAATGTAATGTATGTACGCAGTGACTGCACCAGCAGAATAGTGAGTGCAGCTCTGGAGTATAATACAGGATGTAACTCAGGATCAGTAATGTAATGTATGTATACAGTGACTGCACCAGCAGAATAGTGAGTGTAGCTCTGGAGTATAATACAGGATGTAACTCAGTATCAGTAATGTAATGTATGTACACAGTGACTGCACCAGCAGAATAGTGAGTGCAGCTCTGAAGTATAATACAGGAGGTAACTCAGGATCAGTAATGTAATGTATGTACACAGTGACTGCACCAGCAGAATAGTGAGTGCAGCTCTGGAGTATAATACAGGAGGTAACTCAGGATCAGTAATGTAATGTGTGTACACAGTGACTCCACCAGCAGAATAGTGAGTGCAGCTCTGGGGTATAATACAGGATGTAACTCAGGATCAGTAATGTAATGTATGTACACAGTGACTCCACCAGCAGAATAGCGAGTGCAGCTCTGGAGTATAATACAGGATGTAACTCAGGATCAGTAATGTAATGTATGTACACAGTGACTCCACCAGCAGAATAGTGAGTGCAGCTCTGGAGTATAACACAGGATGTAACTCAGGATCAGTAATGTAATGTATGTACACAGTGACTGCACCAGCCGAATAGTGAGTGCAGCTCTGGAGTATAATACAGGATGTAACTCAGGATCAGTAATGTAATGTATGTACACAGTGACTGCACCAGCAGAATAGTGAGCACAGCTCTGGAGTATAATACAGGATGTAACTCAGGATCAGTAATGTAATGTATGTACACAGTGACTGCACCAGCAGAATAGTGAGTGCAGCTCTGGAGTATAATACAGGATGTAACTCAGGATCAGTAATGTAATGTAAGTACACAGTGACTGCACCAGCAGAATAGTGAGTGCAGCTCTGGGGTAGAATACAGGATATAACTCAGGATCAGTAATGTAATGTATGTACACAGTGACTGCACCAGCAGAATAGTGAGTGCAGCTCTGGAGTATAATACAGGAGGTAACTCAGGACCAGTAATGTAATGTATGTACACAGTGACTGCACCAGCAGAATAGTGAGTGCAGCTCTGGAGTATAATACAGGATGTAACTCTGGATCAGTAATGTAATGTATGTACACAGTGACTCCACCAGCAGAATAGTGAGTGCAGCTCTGGAGTATAATACAGGAGGTAACTCAGGATCAGTAATGTAATGTATGTACACAGTGACTGCACCAGCAGAATAGTGAGTGCAGCTCTGGAGTATAATACAGGAGGTAACTCAGGATCAGTAATGTAATGTATGTACACAGTGACTCCACCAGCAGAATAGTGAGTGCAGCTCTGGAGTATAATACAGGATATAACTCAGGATCAGTAATGTAATGTATGTACACAGTGACTGCACCAGCAGAATAGTGAGTGCAGCTCTGGAGTATAATACAGGAGGTAACTCAGGATCAGTAATGTAATGTATGTACACAGTGACTGCACCAGAAGAATAGTGAGTGCAGCTCTGGAGTATAATACAGGATGTAACTCAGGATCAGTAATGTAATGTATGTACACAGTGACTCCACCAGCAGAATAGTGAGCGCAGCTCTGGAGTATAATACAGGATGTAACTCAGGATCAGTAATGTAATGTATGTACACAGTGACTCCACCAGCAGAATAGTGAGTGCAGCTCAGGAGTATAATACGGGATGTAACTCAGGATCAGAAATGTAATGTATGTACACAGTGACTGCACCAGCAGAATAGTGAGTGCAGCTCTGGAGTATAATACAGGAGGTAACTCAGGATCAGTAATGTAATGTATGTACACAGTAACTCCACCAGCAGAATAGTGAGTGCAGCTCTGGAGTATAAGACAGGATGTAACTCAGGATCAGTAATGTAATGTATGTACACAGTGACTGCACCAGCAGAATAGTGAGTGCAGCTCTGGAGTATAATACAGGAGTTAACTCAGGATCAGTAATGTAATGTATGTACACAGTGACTGCACCAGCAGAATAGTGAGTGCAGCTCTGGAGTATAATACAGGATGTAACTCAGGATCAGTAATGTAATGTATGTACACAGTGACTCCACAAGCAGAATAGTGAGCGCAGCTCTGGAGAATAATACAGGATGTAACTCAGGATCAGTAATGTAATGTATGTACACAGTGACTCCACCAGCAGAATAGTGAGCGCAGCTCTGGAGCATAATACAGGATGTAACTCAGGATCAGTAATGTATGTACACAGTGACTGCACCAGCAGAATAGTGAGTGCAGCTCTGGAGTATAATACAGGATGTAACTCAGAATCAGTAATGTAATGTATGTACACAGTGACTCCACCAGCAGAATAGTGAGTGCAGCTCAGGAGTATAATACGGGATGTAACTTAGGATCAGTAATGTAATGTATGTACACAGTGACTGCACCAGCAGAATAGTGAGTGCAGCTCTGGAGTATAATACAGGAGGTAACTCAGGATCAGTAATGTAATGTATGTACACAGTGACTGCACCAGCAGAATAGTGAGTGCAGCTCTGGAGTATAATACAGGATGTAACTCAGGATCAGTAATGTAATGTGTGTACACAGTGACTCCACCAGCAGAATAGTGAGTGCAGCTCTGGAGTATAATACAGGATGTAACTCAGGATCAGTAATGTAATGTATGTACACAGTGACTGCACCATCAGAATAGTGAGTGCAGCTCTGGAGTATAATACAGGATATAACTCAGGATCAGTAATGTAATGTATGTACACAGTGACTCCACCAGCAGAATAGTGAGTGCAGCTCTGGAGTATAATACAGGATGTAACTCAGGATCAGTAATGTAATGTATGTACACAGTGACTGCACCAGCAGAATAGTGAGTGCAGCTCAGGAGTATAATACAGGATATAACTCAGGATCAGTAATGTAATGTATGTACACAGTGACTGCACCATCAGAATAGTGAGTGCAGCTCTGGAGTATAATACAGGATATAACTCAGGATCAGTAATGTAATGTATGTACACAGTGACTGCACCAGCAGAATAGTGAGTGCAGCTCTGGAGTATAATACAGGATATAACTCAGGATCAGTAATGTAATGTATGTACACAGTGACTGCACCATCAGAATAGTGAGTGCAGCTCTGGAGTATAATACAGGATATAACTCAGGATCAGTAATGTAATGTATGTACACAGTGACTCCACCAGCAGAATAGTGAGTGCAGCTCTGGAGTATAATACAGGATGTAACTCAGGATCAGTAATGTAATGTATGTACACAGTGACTGCACCAGCAGAATAGTGAGTGCAGCTCTGGAGTATAATACAGGAGGTAACTCAGGATCAGTAATGTAATGTATGTACACAGTGACTGCACCAGCAGAATAGTGAGTGCAGCTCTGGAGTATAATACAGGATATAACTCAGGATCAGTAATGTAATGTATGTACACAGTGACTCCACCAGCAGAATAGTGAGTGCAGCTCTGGAGTATAATACAGGATGTAACTCAGGATCAGTAATGTAATGTATGTACACAGTGACTCCACCAGCAGAATAGTGAGTGCAGCTCTGGAGTATAATACGGGATGTAACTCAGGATCAGTAATGTAATGTATGTACACAGTGACTGCACCAGCAGAATAGTGAGTGCAGCTCTGGAGTATAATACAGGAGGTAACTCAGGATCAGTAATGTAATGTATGTACACAGTGACTGCACCAGCAGAATAGTGAGTGCAGCTCTGGAGTATAATACAGGATGTAACTCAGGATCAGTAATGTAATGTATGTACACAGTGACTGCACCAGCAGAATAGTGAGTGCAGCTCTGGAGTATAATACAGGATGTAACTCAGGATCAGTAATGTAATGTATGTACACAGTGACTCCACCAGCAGAATAGTGAGTGCAGCTCTGGAGTATAATACAGGTTGTAACTCAGGATCAGTAATGTAATGTATGTACACAGTGACTCCACCAGCAGAATAGTGAGTGCAGCTCTGGAGTATAATACAGGATGTAACTCAGGATCAGTAATGTAATGTATGTACACAGTGACTGCACCAGCAGAATAGTGAGTGCAGCTCTGGAGTATAATACAGGATGTAACTCCGGATCAGTAATGTAATGTATGTACACAGTGACTGCACCAGCAGAATAGTGAGTGCAGCTCTGGAGTATAATACAGGATGTAACTCCGGATCAGTAATGTAATGTGTGTACACAGTGACTCCACCAGCAGAATAGTGAGTGCAGCTCTGGAGTATAATACAGGATGTAACTCAGGATCAGTAATGTAATGTATGTACACAGTGACTCCACCAGCAGAATAGTGAGTGCAGCTCTGGAGTATAATACAGGATGTAACTCAGGATCAGTAATGTAATGTATGTACACAGTGACTCCACCAGCAGAATAGTGAGTGCAGCTCTGGAGTATAATACAGGAGGTAACTCAGGATCAGTAATGTAATGTATGTACACAGTGACTCCACCAGCAGAATAGTGAGTGCAGCTCTGGAGTGTAATACAGGATGTAACTCAGAATCAGTACAGGATCAGTAATGTAATGTATGTACACAGTGACTCCACCAGCAGAATAGTGAGTGCAGCTCTGGAGTATAATACAGGATGTAACTCAGGATCAGTAATGTAATGTATGTACACAGTGACTCCACCAGCAGAATAGTGAGTGCAGCTCTGGAGTATAATACAGGATGTAACTCAGGATCAGTAATGTAATGTATGTACACAGTGACTCCACCAGCAGAATAGTGAGTGCAGCTCTGGAGTATAATACAGGAGGTAACTCAGGATCAGTAATGTAATGTATGTACACAGTGACTCCACCGGCAGAATAGTGAGTGCAGCTCTGGAGTGTAATACAGGATGTAACTCAGAATCAGTACAGGATCAGTAATGTAATGTATGTACACAGTGACTCCACCAGCAGAATAGTGAGTGCAGCTCTGGAGTATAATACAGGATGTAACTCAGGATCAGTAATGTAATGTATGTACACAGTGACTCCACCAGCAGAATAGTGAGTGCAGCTCTGGAGTATAATACGGGATGTAACTCAGGATCAGTAATGTAATGTATGTACACAGTGACTGCACCAGCAGAATAGTGAGTGCAGCTCTGGAGTATAATACAGGAGGTAACTCAGGATCAGTAATGTAATGTATGTACACAGTGACTGCACCAGCAGAATAGTGAGTGCAGCTCTGGAGTATAATACAGGAGGTAACTCAGGATCAGTAATGTAATGTATGTACACAGTGACTGCACCAGCAGAATAGTGAGTGCAGCTCTGGAGTATAATACAGGATGTAACTCAGGATCAGTAATGTAATGTATGTACACAGTGACTGCACCAGCAGAATAGTGAGTGCAGCTCTGGAGTATAATACAGGATATAACTCAAGATCAGTATGAGTGCAGCTCTGGAGTATAATACAGGATATAACTCAGGATCAGTATGAGTGCAGCTCTGGAGTATAATACAGGATATAACTCAGGATCAGTATGAGTGCAGCTCTGGAGTATAATACAGGATATAACTCAGGATCAGTATGAGTGCAGCTCTGGAGGATAATACAGGATGTAACTCAGGATCAGTATGAGTGCAGCTCTGGAGTATAATACAGGATATAACTCAGGATCAGTATGAGTGCAGCTCTGGAGTATAATACAGGATATAACTCAGGATCAGTATGAGTGCAGCTCTGGAGGATAATACAGGATGTAACTCAGGATCAGTATGAGTGCAGCTCTGGAGGATAATACAGGATATAACTCAGGATCAGTATGAGTGCAGCTGTGGAGGATAATACAGGATGTAACTCAGGATCAGTATGAGTGCAGCTCTGGAGTATAATACAGGATGTAACTCAGGATCAGTATGAGTGCAGCTCTGGAGGATAATACAGGATATAACTCAGGATCAGTATGAGTGCAGCTCTGGAGGATAATACAGGATGTAACTCAGGATCAGTATGAGTGCAGCTCTGGAGGATAATACAGGATGTAACTCAGGATCAGTATGAGTGCAGCTCTGGAGTATAATACAGGATGTAACTCAGGATCAGTATGAGTGCAGCTATGGAGTACCTGCAGCTTGAAAGATACTTGACATTTGCAGACATTTCCAATAAAAATGGAGACGTGTCTGTGACTCTGATGACTGGAATGTTCTATACTTAAAATCATAATTTGGTAATAACAGTAAAGAAATGATAATTAGTGGGGTAATCACTCCTGGCAGTGTCAGGGCGGTCTGCAGAGAGCACGGTGGCAGACATGTCAGTGACAGGCGACACATTTTATGTTTGCAGCCACCTCTTCAAAAGGCTTAGATACTCCGCAGACAGTATCACAGAGGATGGGATTGGATACACTGGCAGTGTCACCCCTCCCCCGGTCCTTGTACCTCTGCTACCTGTCTGTTTTCCTCTGTTTGTGGATGGAGGAGCTGCTGTCACTCTCCGCCGCCCCCGTCCTCTCTCCTGTCAGTGTTAATAAGCCGGCAGACATCTTTATCTCACCCCGGAGCTGCGATCTCTCGGGCTAATGCTTCAAGGGACCTTCCATTGATTTGGGTTAATAGAGAATAAAATTGCCTCTGAGCTGCGTCCGGCTCCTGTGTGTGAATCACGTCCTTCCCAAATATCCAGGGGAGCAAAGCATGCTGGGAAATGTCAGGAAGAGCGAACTCCGCCAGATGGGGGCGCTGCAAGATCAATACTGACAAAACTATGGAGGCATCACAAAGCTGAGACAAGAAACCAGGGGGGCTGAGAAACACCCCAAATCCAAGTGTGACGTCAGGTGATAGATAAGCGGCATTCTCAGTGATGTCACCGCTGATCTCTGGTGATGGATAGGAGGCATTCTCAGTGATGTCACCGCTGATCTCTAGTGATGGATAGGCGGCATTCTCAGTGATGTCACCGCTGATCTCTAGTGATGGATAGGTGGCATTCTCAGTGATGTCACCGCTGATCTCTGGTGATGGATAGGCGGCATTCTCAGTGATGTCACCGCTGATCTCTGGTGATGGATAGGAGGCATTCTCAGTGATGTCACCGCTGATCTCTAGTGATGGATAGGTGGCATTCTCAGTGATGTCACCGCTGATCTCTGGTGATGGATAGGAGGCATTCTCAGTGATGTCACCTCTGATCTCTAGTGATGGATAGGCGGCATTCTCAGTGATGTCACCGCTGATCTCTAGTGATGGATAGGCGGCATTCTCAGTGATGTCACCGCTGATCTCTAGTGATGGATAGGTGGCATTCTCAGTGATGTCACCTCTGATCTCTAGTGATGGATAGGCGGCATTCTCAGTGATGTCACCGCTGATCTCTAGTGATGGATAGGAGGCATTCTCAGTGATGTCACCTCTGATCTCTAGTGATGGATAGGCGGCATTCTCAGTGATGTCACCGCTGATCTCTAGTGATGGATAGGAGGCATTCTCAGTGATGTCACCTCTGATCTCTGGTGATGAATAGGCGGCATTCTCAGTGATGTCACCTCTGATCTCTAGTGATGGATAGGCGGCATTCTCAGTGATGTCACCTCTGATCTCTAGTGATGGATAGGCGGCATTCTCAGTGATGTCACCTCTGATCTCTAGTGATGGATAGGCGGCATTCTCAGTGATGTCACCGCTGATCTCTAGTGATGGATAGGAGGCATTCTCAGTGATGTCACCTCTGATCTCTGGTGATGAATAGGCGGCATTCTCAGTGATGTCACCGCTGATCTCTAGTGATGGATAGGAGGCATTCTCAGTGATGTCACCTCTGATCTCTAGTGATGGATAGGCGGCATTCTCAGTGATGTCACCTCTGATCTCTAGTGATGGATAGGCGGCATTCTCAGTGATGTCACCGCTGATCTCTAGTGATGGATAGGAGGCATTCTCAGTGATGTCACCTCTGATCTCTAGTGATGGATAGGCGGCATTCTCAGTGATGTCACCTCTGATCTCTAGTGATGGATAGGCGGCATTCTCAGTGATGTCACCGCTGATCTCTAGTGATGGATAGGAGGCATTCTCAGTGATGTCACCTCTGATCTCTGGTGATGAATAGGCGGCATTCTCAGTGATGTCACCGCTGATCTCTGGTGATGGATAGGCGGCATTCTCAGTGATGTCACCGCTGATCTCTAGTGATGGATAGGAGGCATTCTCAGTGATGTCACCTCTGATCTCTAGTGATGGATAGGCGGCATTCTCAGTGATGTCACCGCTGATCTCTAGTGATGGATAGGCGGCATTCTCAGTGATGTCACCTCTGATCTCTGGTGATGAATAGGCGGCATTCTCAGTGATGTCACCGCTGATCTCTGGTGATGGATAGGCGGCATTCTCAGTGATGTCACCTCTGATCTCTGGTGATGGATAGGCGGCATTCTCAGTGATGTCACCGCTGATCTCTAGTGATGGATAGGAGGCATTCTCAGTGATGTCACCTCTGATCTCTAGTGATGGATAGGCGGCATTCTCAGTGATGTCACCGCTGATCTCTAGTGATGGATAGGAGGCATTCTCAGTGATGTCACCGCTGATCTCTAGTGATGGATAGGCGGCATTCTCAGTGATGTCACCTCTGATCTCTAGTGATGGATAGACGGCATTCTCAGTGATGTCACCTCTGATCTCTGGTGATGGATAGGCGGCATTCTCAGTGATGTCACCTCTGATCTCTGGTGATGGATAGGCGGCATTCTCAGTGATGTCACCTCTGATCTCTAGTGATGGATAGGCGGCATTCTCAGTGATGTCACCTCTGATCTCTAGTGATGGATAGGCGGCATTCTCAGTGATGTCACCTCTGATTTCTGGTGATGGATAGGCGGCATTCTCAGTGATGTCACCGCTGATCTCTGGTGATGGATAGGAGGCATTCTCAGTGATGTCACCGCTGATCTCTGGTGATGGATAGGAGGCATTCTCAGTGATGTCACCGCTGATCTCTGGTGATGGATAGGAGGCATTCTCACTGATGTCACCGCTGATCTCTGGTGATGGATAGGCGGCATTCTCAGTGATGTCACCTCTGATTTCTGGTGATGGATAGGCGGCATTCTCAGTGATGTCACCGCTGATCTCTGGTGATGGATAGGCGGCATTCTCAGTGATGTCACCTCTGATCTCTAGTGATGGATAGGAGGCATTCTCAGTGATGTCACCTCTGATCTCTGGTGATGGATAGGCAGCATTCTCAGTGATGTCACCGCTGATCTCTGGTGATGGATAGGCGGCATTCTCAGTGATGTCACCGCTGATCTCTGGTGATGGATAGGCGGCATTCTCAGTGATGTCACCGCTGATCTCTAGTGATGGATAGGCGGCATTCTCAGTGATGTCACCGCTGATCTCTAGTGATGGATAGGCGGCATTCTCAGTGATGTCACCGCTGATCTCTAGTGATGGATAGGAGGCATTCTCAGTGATGTCACCGCTGATCTCTGGTGATGGATAGGCGGCATTCTCAGTGATGTCACCGCTGATCTCTGGTGATGGATAGGCGGCATTCTCAGTGATGTCACCGCTGATCTCTGGTGATGGATAGGCGGCATTCTCAGTGATGTCACCGCTGATCTCTAGTGATGGATAGACGGCATTCTCAGTGATGTCACCGCTGATCTCTAGTGATGGATAGGAGGCATTCTCAGTGATGTCACCGCTGATCTCTGGTGATGGATAGGCGGCATTCTCAGTGATGTCACCGCTGATCTCTGGTGATGGATAGGCGGCATTCTCAGTGATGTCACCGCTGATCTCTAGTGATGGATAGGCGGCATTCTCAGTGATGTCACCGCTGATCTCTAGTGATGGATAGGCGGCATTCTCAGTGATGTCACCGCTGATCTCTAGTGATGGATAGGCGGCATTCTCAGTGATGTCACCGCTGATCTCTAGTGATGGATAGGCAGCATTCTCAGTGATGTCACCGCTGATCTCTGGTGATGGATAGGCGGCATTCTCAGTGATGTCACCTCTGATCTCTAGTGATGGATAGGCAGCATTCTCAGTGATGTCACCGCTGATCTCTAGTGATGGATAGGCGGCATTCTCAGTGATGTCACCGCTGATCTCTAGTGATGGATAGGCAGCATTCTCAGTGATGTCACCGCTGATCTCTGGTGATGGATAGGCGGCATTCTCAGTGATGTCACCTCTGATCTCTGGTGATGGATAGGAGGCATTCTCAGTGATGTCACCGCTGATCTCTGGTGATGGATAGGCGGCATTCTCAGTGATGTCACCGCTGATCTCTGGTGATGGATAGGAGGCATTCTCAGTGATGTCACCGCTGATCTCTGGTGATGGATAGGAGGCATTCTCAGTGATGTCACCGCTGATCTCTGGTGATGGATAGGAGGCATTCTCAGTGATGTCACCGCTGATCTCTGGTGATGGATAGGAGGCATTCTCAGTGATGTCACCGCTGATCTCTGGTGATGGATAGGAGGCATTCTCAGTGATGTCACCGCTGATCTCTGGTGATGGATAGGAGGCATTCTCAGTGATGTCACCGCTGATCTCTGGTGATGGATAGGAGGCATTCTCAGTGATGTCACCGCTGATCTCTGGTGATGGATAGGCGGCATTCTCAGTGATGTCACCTCTGATCTCTAGTGATGGATAGGCGGCATTCTCAGTGATGTCACCGCTGATCTCTAGTGATGGATAGGCGGCATTCTCAGTGATGTCACCTCTGATCTCTAGTGATGGATAGGCGGCATTCTCAGTGATGTCACCGCTGATCTCTAGTGATGGATAGGCGGCATTCTCAGTGATGTCACCGCTGATCTCTAGTGATGGATAGGCAGCATTCTCAGTGATGTCACCGCTGATCTCTAGTGATGGATAGGCGGCATTCTCAGTGATGTCACCGCTGATCTCTGGTGATGGATAGGAGGCATTCTCAGTGAAGTCACCGCTGATCTCTGGTGATGGATAGGCAGCATTCTCAGTGATGTCACCGCTGATCTCTGGTGATGGATAGGCGGCATTCTCAGTGATGTCACCGCTGATCTCTAGTGATGGATAGGCGGCATTCTCAGTGATGTCACCGCTGATCTCTAGTGATGGATAGGAGGCATTCTCAGTGATGTCACCGCTGATCTCTGGTGATGGATAGGCAGCATTCTCAGTGATGTCACCGCTGATCTCTGGTGATGGATAGGAGGCATTCTCAGTGATGTCACCGCTGATCTCTAGTGATGGATAGGAGGCATTCTCAGTGATGTCACCACTGATCTCTGGTGATGGATAGGCGGCATTCTCAGTGATGTCACCGCTGATCTCTGGTGATGGATAGGCGGCATTCTCAGTGATGTCACCTCTGATCTCTAGTGATGGATAGGCGGCATTCTCAGTGATGTCACCGCTGATCTCTGGTGATGGATAGGAGGCATTCTCAGTGATGTCACCGCTGATCTCTGGTGATGGATAGGAGGCATTCTCAGTGATGTCACCGCTGATCTCTGGTGATGGATAGGAGGCATTCTCAGTGATGTCACCGCTGATCTCTGGTGATGGATAGGAGGCATTCTCAGTGATGTCACCTCTGATCTCTGGTGATGGATAGGAGGCATTCTCAGTGATGTCACCGCTGATCTCTGGTGATGGATAGGAGGCATTCTCAGTGATGTCACCGCTGATCTCTGGTGATGGATAGGCGGCATTCTCAGTGATGTCACCGCTGATCTCTAGTGATGGATAGGTGGCATTCTCAGTGATGTCACCTCTGATCTCTAGTGATGGATAGGAGGCATTCTCAGTGATGTCACCTCTGATCTCTGGTGATGGATAGGAGGCATTCTCAGTGATGTCACCGCTGATCTCTGGTGATGGATAGGAGGCATTCTCAGCGATGTCACCTCTGATCTCTAGTGATGGATAGGAGGCATTCTCAGTGATGTCACCTCTGATCTCTGGTGATGGATAGGCGGCATTCTCAGTGATGTCACCTCTGATCTCTAGTGATGGATAGGAGGCATTCTCAGTGATGTCACCGCTGATCTCTGGTGATGGATAGGTGGCATTCTCAGTGATGTCACCTCTGATCTCTAGTGATGGATAGGAGGCATTCTCAGTGATGTCACCTCTGATCTCTGGTGATGGATAGGCGGCATTCTCAGTGATGTCACCTCTGATCTCTAGTGATGGATAGGAGGCATTCTCAGTGATGTCACCGCTGATCTCTGGTGATGGATAGGAGGCATTCTCAGTGATGTCACCTCTGATCTCTGGTGATGGATAGGAGGCATTCTCAGTGATGTCACCGCTGATCTCTGGTGATGGATAAGAGGCATTCTCAGTGATGTCACCGCTGATCTCTGGTGATGGATAGGAGGCATTCTCAGTGATGTCACCTCTGATCTCTGGTGATGGATAGGAGGCATTCTCAGTGATGTCACCGCTGATCTCTGGTGATGGATAGGAGGCATTCTCAGTGATGTCACCGCTGATCTCTGGTGATGGATAGGAGGCATTCTCAGTGATGTCACCGCTGATCTCTGGTGATGGATAGGAGGCATTCTCAGTGATGTCACCGCTGATCTCTGGTGATGGATAGGAGGCATTCTCAGTGATGTCACCGCTGATCTCTGGTGATGGATAGGAGGCATTCTCAGTGATGTCACCGCTGATCTCTGGTGATGGATAGGAGGCATTCTCAGTGATGTCACCGCTGATCTCTGGTGATGGATAGGCGGCATTCTCAGTGATGTCACCGCTGATCTCTAGTGATGGATAGGTGGCATTCTCAGTGATGTCACCTCTGATCTCTAGTGATGGATAGGAGGCATTCTCAGTGATGTCACCTCTGATCTCTGGTGATGGATAGGCGGCATTCTCAGTGATGTCACCTCTGATCTCTAGTGATGGATAGGCGGCATTCTCAGTGATGTCACCTCTGATCTCTGGTGATGGATAGGAGGCATTCTCAGTGATGTCACCGCTGATCTCTGGTGATGGATAGGAGGCATTCTCAGTGATGTCACCTCTGATCTCTGGTGATGGATAGGCGGCATTCTCAGTGATGTCACCTCTGATCTCTAGTGATGGATAGGCGGCATTCTCAGTGATGTCACCTCTGATCTCTGGTGATGGATAGGAGGCATTCTCAGTGATGTCACCGCTGATCTCTAGTGATGGATAGGAGGCATTCTCAGTGATGTCACCTCTGATCTCTAGTGATGGATAGGCGGCATTCTCAGTGATGTCACCTCTGATCTCTGGTGATGGATAGGAGGCATTCTCAGTGATGTCACCGCTGATCTCTGGTGATGGATAGGAGGCATTCTCAGTGATGTCACCTCTGATCTCTAGTGATGGATAGGAGGCATTCTCAGTGATGTCACCTCTGATCTCTGGTGATGGATAGGCGGCATTCTCAGTGATGTCACCTCTGATCTCTAGTGATGGATAGGAGGCATTCTCAGTGATGTCACCGCTGATCTCTGGTGATGGATAGGTGGCATTCTCAGTGATGTCACCTCTGATCTCTAGTGATGGATAGGAGGCATTCTCAGTGATGTCACCTCTGATCTCTGGTGATGGATAGGCGGCATTCTCAGTGATGTCACCGCTGATCTCTAGTGATGGATAGGCGGCATTCTCAGTGATGTCACCTCTGATCTCTGGTGATGGATAGGAGGCATTCTCAGTGATGTCACCGCTGATCTCTGGTGATGGATAGGAGGCATTCTCAGTGATGTCACCGCTGATCTCTGGTGATGGATAAGAGGCATTCTCAGTGATGTCACCGCTGATCTCTGGTGATGGATAGGAGGCATTCTCAGTGATGTCACCTCTGATCTCTGGTGATGGATAGGAGGCATTCTCAGTGATGTCACCGCTGATCTCTGGTGATGGATAGGAGGCATTCTCAGTGATGTCACCGCTGATCTCTGGTGATGGATAGGAGGCATTCTCAGTGATGTCACCGCTGATCTCTGGTGATGGATAGGAGGCATTCTCAGTGATGTCACCGCTGATCTCTGGTGATGGATAGGAGGCATTCTCAGTGATGTCACCGCTGATCTCTGGTGATGGATAGGAGGCATTCTCAGTGATGTCACCGCTGATCTCTGGTGATGGATAGGAGGCATTCTCAGTGATGTCACCGCTGATCTCTGGTGATGGATAGGAGGCATTCTCAGTGATGTCACCGCTGATCTCTGGTGATGGATAGGAGGCATTCTCAGTGATGTCACCGCTGATCTCTGGTGATGGATAGGAGGCATTCTCAGTGATGTCACCGCTGATCTCTGGTGATGGATAGGCGGCATTCTCAGTGATGTCACCTCTGATCTCTAGTGATGGATAGGCGGCATTCTCAGTGATGTCACCGCTGATCTCTAGTGATGGATAGGCGGCATTCTCAGTGATGTCACCTCTGATCTCTAGTGATGGATAGGCGGCATTCTCAGTGATGTCACCGCTGATCTCTAGTGATGGATAGGAGGCATTCTCAGTGATGTCACCGCTGATCTCTGGTGATGGATAGGAGGCATTCTCAGTGATGTCACCGCTGATCTCTGGTGATGGATAGGAGGCATTCTCAGTGATGTCACCTCTGATCTCTAGTGATGGATAGGCGGCATTCTCAGTGATGTCACCGCTGATCTCTGGTGATGGATAGGAGGCATTCTCAGTGATGTCACCGCTGATCTCTGGTGATGGATAGGAGGCATTCTCAGTGATGTCACCGCTGATCTCTAGTGATGGATAGGTGGCATTCTCAGTGATGTCACCGCTGATCTCTAGTGATGGATAGGCGGCATTCTCAGTGATGTCACCGCTGATCTCTGGTGATGGATAGGCGGCATTCTCAGTGATGTCACTGCTGATCTCTGGTGATGGATAGGCGGCATTCTCAGTGATGTCACCGCTGATCTCTAGTGATGGATAGGCGGCATTCTCAGTGATGTCACCGCTGATCTCTGGTGATGGATAGGAGGCATTCTCAGTAATGTCACTGCTGATCTCTAGGGATGGATAGGCGGCATTCTCAGTGATGTCACCGCTGATCTCTGGTGATGGATAGGCGGCATTCTCAGTGATGTCACCGCTGATCTCTGGTGATGGATAGGCGGCATTCTCAGTGATGTCACCTCTGATCTCTGGTGATGGATAGGCGGCATTCTCAGTGATGTCACCGTTGATCTCTGGTGATGGATAGGAGGCATTCTCAGTAATGTCACTGCTGATCTCTAGGGATGGATAGGCGGCATTCTCAGTGATGTCACCTCTGATCTCTGGTGATGGATAGGCGGCATTCTCAGTAATGTCACTGCTGATCTCTAGGGATGGATAGGCGGCATTCTCAGTGATGTCACCGCTGATCTCTGGTGATGGATAGGAGACATTCTCAGTGATGTCACCCCTGATCTCTAGTGATGGATAGGCGGCATTCTCAGTGATGTCACCGCTGATCTCTAGTGATGGATAGGCGGCATTCTCAGTGATGTCACCGCTGATCTCTGGTGATGGATAGGCGGCATTCTCAGTGATGTCACCGCTGATCTCTGGTGATGGATAGGCGGCATTCTCAGTGATGTCACCTCTGATCTCTGGTGATGGATAGGCGGCATTCTCAGTGATGTCACTGCTGATCTCTAGGGATGGATAGGAGGCATTCTCAGTGATGTCACCGCTGATCTCTGGTGATGGATAGGAGGCATTCTCAGTGATGTCACTGCTGATCTCTAGGGATGGATAGGCGGCATTCTCAGTGATGTCACCGCTGATCTCTAGTGATAGATAGGCGGCATTCTCAGTGATGTCACCGCTGATCTCTGGTGATGGATAGGAGGCATTCTCAGTGATGTCACCGCTGATCTCTAGTGATGGATAGGCGGCATTCTCAGTGATGTCACCGCTGATCTCTAGTGATGGATAGGCGGCATTCTCAGTGATGTCACCGCTGATCTCTAGTGATGGATAGGAGGCATTCTCAGTGATGTCACCGATGATCTCTAGTGATGGATAGGAGGCATTCTCAGTGATGTCACCGCTGATCTCTAGTGATGGATAGGCGGCATTCTCAGTGATGTCACCGCTGATCTCTGGTGATGGATAGGTGGCATTCTCAGTGATGTCACCGCTGATCTCTAGTGATGGATAGGAGGCATTCTCAGTGATGTCACCGATGATCTCTAGTGATGGATAGGCGGCATTCTTAGTGATGTCACCACTGATCTCTGGTGATGGATAGGCGGCATTCTCAGTGATGTCACTGCTGATCTCTAGGGATGGATAGGCGGCATTCTCAGTGATGTCACCACTGATCTCTGGTGATGGATAGGCGGCATTCTCAGTGATGTCACCGCTGATCTCTAGTGATGGATAGGAGGCATTCTCAGTGATGTCACCGATGATCTCTAGTGATGGATAGGAGGCATTCTCAGTGATGTCACCGCTGATCTCTAGTGATAGATAGGCGGCATTCTCAGTGATGTCACCTCTGATCTCTGGTGATGGATAGGTGGCATTCTCAGTGATGTCACCGCTGATCTCTGGTGATGGATAGGCGGCATTCTCAGTGATGTCACCTCTGATCTCTGGTGATGGATAGGTGGCATTCTCAGTGATGTCACCTCTGATCTCTGGTGATGGATAGGCGGCATTCTCAGTGATGTCACCTCTGATCTCTGGTGATGGATAGGAGGCATTCTCAGTGATGTCACCTCTGATCTCTAGTGATGGATAGGCGGCATTCTCAGTGATGTCACCGCTGATCTCTGGTGATGGATAGGCGGCATTCTCAGTGATGTCACTGCTGATCTCTAGTGATGGATAGGAGGCATTCTCAGTGATGTCACCGCTGATCTCTGGTGATGGATAGGCGGCATTCTCAGTGATGTCACCGCTGATCTCTAGTGATGGATAGGCGGCATTCTCAGTGATGTCACCGCTGATCTCTGGTGATGGATAGGCGGCATTCTCAGTGGTGTCACCGCTGATCTCAGGTGATGGATAGGCGGCATTCTCAGTGATGTCACCGCTGATCTCTAGTGATGGATAGGCGGCATTCTCAGTGATGTCACCGCTGATCTCTAGTGATGGATAGGCGGCATTCTCAGTGATGTCACCGCTGATCTCTAGTGATGGATAGGCGGCATTCTCAGTGATGTCACCGCTGATCTCTGGTGATGGATAGGCGGCATTCTCAGTGGTGTCACCGCTGATCTCAGGTGATGGATAGGCGGCATTCTCAGTGATGTCACCGCTGATCTCTAGTGATGGATAGGAGGCATTCTCAGTGATGTCACCGCTGATCTCTGGTGATGAATAGGCGGCATTCTCAGTGGTGTCACCGCTGATCTCTGGTGATGGATAGGGGGCATTCTCAGTGATGTCACCGCTGATCTCTGGTGATGGATAGGGGGCATTCTCAGTGATGTCACCGCTGATCTCTGGTGATGGATAGGCGGCATTCTCAGTGATGTCACTGCTGATCTCTAGTGATGGATAGGAGGCATTCTCAGTGATGTCACCGCTGATCTCTGGTGATGGATAGGCGGCATTCTCAGTGATGTCACCGCTGATCTCTAGTGATGGATAGACGGCATTCTCAGTGATGTCACCGCTGATCTCTAGTGATGGATAGGCGGCATTCTCAGTGATGTCACTGCTGATCTCTGGTGATGGATAGGAGGCATTCTCAGTGATGTCACCGCTGATCTCTAGTGATGGATAGGCGGCATTCTCAGTGATGTCACCTCTGATCTCTAGTGATGGATAGGCGGCATTCTCAGTGATGTCACCTCTGATCTCTAGTGATGGATAGGCGGCATTCTCAGTGATGTCACCTCTGATCTCTAGTGATGGATAGGAGGCATTCTCAGTGATGTCACCTCTGATCTCTAGTGATGGATAGGAGGCATTCTCAGTGATGTCACCTCTGATCTCTAGTGATGGATAGGAGGCATTCTCAGTGATGTCACCGCTGATCTCTAGTGATGGATAGGAGGCATTCTCAGTGATGTCACCTCTGATCTCTAGTGATGGATAGGAGGCATTCTCAGTGATGTCACCGCTGATCTCTAGTGATGGATAGGCGGCATTCTCAGTGATGTCACCGCTGATCTCTGGTGATGGATAGGCGGCATTCTCAGTGATGTCACCGCTGATCTCTGGTGATGGATAGGCGGCATTCTCAGTGATGTCACCGCTGATCTCTAGTGATGGATAGACGGCATTCTCAGTGATGTCACCGCTGATCTCTAGTGATGGATAGGCGGCATTCTCAGTGATGTCACCGCTGATCTCTAGTGATGGATAGGCGGCATTCTCAGTGATGTCACCGCTGATCTCTGGTGATGGATAGGCGGCATTCTCAGTGATGTCACCGCTGATCTCTGGTGATGGATAGGAGGCATTCTCAGTGATGTCACCTCTGATCTCTGGTGATGGATAGGCGGCATTCTCAGTGATGTCACCGCTGATCTCTAGTGATGGATAGACGGCATTCTCAGTGATGTCACCTCTGATCTCTAGTGATGGATAGGAGGCATTCTCAGTGATGTCACCTCTGATCTCTAGTGATGGATAGGCGGCATTCTCAGTGATGTCACCGCTGATCTCTAGTGATGGATAGGCGGCATTCTCAGTGATGTCACCGCTGATCTCTGGTGATGGATAGGCGGCATTCTCAGTGATGTCACCTCTGATCTCTAGTGATGGATAGGAGGCATTCTCAGTGATGTCACCGCTGATCTCTAGTGATGGATAGGCGGCATTCTCAGTGATGTCACCGCTGATCTCTAGTGATGGATAGGCGGCATTCTCAGTGATGTCACCGCTGATCTCTGGTGATGGATAGGAGGCATTCTCAGTGATGTCACCGCTGATCTCTAGTGATGGATAGGCGGCATTCTCAGTGATGTCACCGCTGATCTCTAGTGATGGATAGGTGGCATTCTCAGTGATGTCACCGCTGATTTCTGGTGATGTATAGGCGGCATTCTCAGTGATGTCACCGCTGATCTCTAGTGATGGATAGGCGGCATTCTCAGTGATGTCACCGCTGATCTCTGGTGATGGATAGGCGGCATTCTCAGTGATGTCACCGCTGATCTCTAGTGATGGATAGGAGGCATTCTCAGTGATGTCACCGCTGATCTCTGGTGATGGATAGGAGGCATTCTCAGTGATGTCACCGCTGATCTCTAGTGATGGATAGGAGGCATTCTCAGTGATGTCACCGCTGATCTCTGGTGATGGATAGGCGGCATTCTCAGTGATGTCACCGCTGATCTCTGGTGATGGATAGGCGGCATTCTCAGTGATGTCACCGCTGATCTCTGGTGATGGATAGGTGGCATTCTCAGTGATGTCACCGCTGATCTCTAGTGATGGATAGGCGGCATTCTCAGTGATGTCACCGCTGATCTCTGGTGATGGATAGGCGGCATTCTCAGTGATGTCACCGCTGATCTCTAGTGATGGATAGGAGGCATTCTCAGTGATGTCACCGCTGATCTCTAGTGATGGATAGGCGGCATTCTCAGTGATGTCACCGCTGATCTCTGGTGATGGATAGGCGGCATTCTCAGTGATGTCACCGCTGATCTCTGGTGATGGATAGGAGGCATTCTCAGTGATGTCACCGCTCATCTCTGGTGATGGATAGGCGGCATTCTCAGTGATGTCACCGCTGATCTCTAGTGATGGATAGGCGGCATTCTCAGTGATGTCACCTCTGATCTCTGGTGATGGATAGGTGGCATTCTCAGTGATGTCACCGCTGATCTCTGGTGATGGATAGGAGGCATTCTCAGTGATGTCACCGCTGATCTCTAGTGATGGATAGGCGGCATTCTCAGTGATGTCACCTCTGATCTCTGGTGATGGATAGGCGGCATTCTCAGTGATGTCACCGCTGATCTCTAGTGATGGATAGGCGGCATTCTCAGTGATGTCACCGCTGATCTCTAGTGATGGATAGGCGGCATTCTCAGTGATGTCACCGCTGATCTCTAGTGATGGATAGGCGGCATTCTCAGTGATGTCACCGCTGATCTCTGGTGATGGATAGGAGGCATTCTCAGTGATGTCACCGCTTATCTCTAGTGATGGATAGGCGGCATTCTCAGTGATGTCACCGCTGATCTCTAGTGATGGATAGGCGGCATTCTCAGTGATGTCACCGCTGATCTCTGGTGATGGATAGGCGGCATTCTCACTGATGTCACGGCTGATCTCTAGTGATGGATAGGCGGCATTCTCAGTGATGTCACCGCTGATCTCTGGTGATGGATAGGAGGCATTCTCAGTGATGTCACCGCTGATCTCTAGTGATGGATAGGAGGCATTCTCAGTGATGTCACCGCTGATCTCTAGTGATGGATAGGCGGCATTCTCAGTGATGTCACCGCTGATCTCTAGTGATGGATAGGCGGCATTCTCAGTGATGTCACCGCTGATCTCTGGTGATGGATAGGCGGCATTCTCAGTGATGTCACCGCTGATCTCTGGTGATGGATAGGTGGCATTCTCAGTGATGTCACCGCTGATCTCTAGTGATGGATAGGAGGCATTCTCAGTGATGTCACCGCTGATCTCTAGTGATGGATAGGCGGCATTCTCAGTGATGTCACCGCTGATCTCTGGTGATGGATAGGCGGCATTCTCAGTGATGTCACCGCTGATCTCTAGTGATGGATAGGAGGCATTCTCAGTGATGTCACTGCTGATCTCTGGTGATGGATAGGCGGCATTCTCAGTGATGTCACCGCTGATCTCTGGTGATGGATAGGAGGCATTCTCAGTGATGTCACCGCTGATCTCTGGTGATGGATAGGCGGCATTCTCAGTGATATCACCGCTGATCTCTAGTGATGGATAGGAGGCATTCTCAGTGATGTCACCGCTGATCTCTGGTGATGGATAGGCGGCATTCTCAGTGATATCACCGCTGATCTCTAGTGATGGATAGGAGGCATTCTCAGTGATATCACCGCTGATCTCTAGTGATGGATAGGAGGCATTCTCAGTGATGTCACCGCTGATCTCTAGTGATGGATAGGAGGCATTCTCAGTGATGTCACCGCTGATCTCTAGTGATGGATAGGAGGCATTCTCAGTGATATCACCGCTGATCTCTGGTGATGGATAGGCGGCATTCTCAGTGATATCACCGCTGATCTCTAGTGATGGATAGGCGGCATTCTCAGTGATGTCACCGCTGATCTCTAGTGATGGATAGGTGGCATTCTCAGTGATGTCACCGCTGATCTCTAGTGATGGATAGGCGGCATTCTCAGTGATGTCACCGCTGATCTCTGGTGATGGATAGGCGGCATTCTCAGTGATGTCACCGCTGATCTCTAGTGATGGATAGGAGGCATTCTCAGTGATGTCACCGCTGATCTCTGGTGATGGATAGGCGGCATTCTCAGTGATGTCACCGCTGATCTCTGGTGATGGATAGGAGGCATTCTCAGTGATGTCACCGCTCATCTCTGGTGATGGATAGGCGGCATTCTCAGTGATGTCACCGCTGATCTCTGGTGATGGATAGGAGGCATTCTCAGTGATGTCACCGCTGATCTCTGGTGATGGATAGGCGGCATTCTCAGTGATGTCACCGCTGATCTCTGGTGATGGATAGGCGGCATTCTCAGTGATGTCACCGCTGATCTCTAGTGATGGATAGACGGCATTCTCAGTGATGTCACCGCTGATCTCTAGTGATGGATAGGCGGCATTCTCAGTGATGTCACCTCTGATCTCTGGTGATGGATAGGAGGCATTCTCAGTGATGTCACCGCTGATCTCTAGTGATGGATAGGCGGCATTCTCAGTGATGTCACCGCTGATCTCTGGTGATGGATAGGCGGCATTCTCAGTGATGTCACCGCTGATCTCTGGTGATGGATAGGAGGCATTCTCAGTGATGTCACCTCTGATCTCTGGTGATGGATAGGCGGCATTCTCAGTGATGTCACCGCTGATCTCTGGTGATTGATAGGCGGCATTCTCAGTGATGTCACCGCTGATCTCTAGTGATGGATAGGAGGCATTCTCAGTGATGTCACCGCTGATCTCTGGTGATGGATAGGCGGCATTCTCAGTGATGTCACCGCTGATCTCTAGTGATGGATAGGAGGCATTCTCAGTGATGTCACCGCTGATCTCTGATGATGGATAGGCGGCATTCTCAGTGATATCACCGCTGATCTCTAGTGATGGATAGGAGGCATTCTCAGTGATGTCACCGCTGATCTCTAGTGATGGATAGGCGGCATTCTCAGTGATGTCACCGCTGATCTCTAGTGATGGATAGGAGGCATTCTCAGTGATGTCACCGCTGATCTCTGATGATGGATAGGCGGCATTCTCAGTGATATCACCGCTGATCTCTAGTGATGGATAGGCGGCATTCTCAGTGATGTCACCGCTGATCTCTGGTGATGGATAGGTGGCATTCTCAGTGATGTCACCTCTGATCTCTGGTGATGGATAGGCGGCATTCTCAGTGATGTCACCGCTGATCTCCAGTGATGGATAGGCGGCATTCTCAGTGATGTCACCGCTGATCTCTGGTGATGGATAGGTGGCATTCTCAGTGATGTCACCTCTGATCTCTGGTGATGGATAGGCGGCATTCTCAGTGATGTCACTGCTGATCTCCAGTGATGGATAGGCGGCATTCTCAGTGATGTCACCGCTGATCTCAGGTGATGGATAGGCGGCATTCTCAGTGATGTCACCGCTGATCTCTAGTGATGGATAGGCGGCATTCTCAGTGATGTCACCGCTGATCTCTGGTGATGGATAGGCGGCATTCTCAGTGATGTCACTGCTGATCTCTAGTGATGGATAGGAGGCATTCTCAGTGATGTCACCGCTGATCTCTGGTGATGGATAGGCGGCATTCTCAGTGATGTCACCGCTGATCTCTAGTGATGGATAGGCGGCATTCTCAGTGATGTCACCGCTGATCTCTAGTGATGGATAGGCGGCATTCTCAGTGATGTCACCGCTGATCTCTGGTGATGGATAGGCGGCATTCTCAGTGATGTCACCGCTGATCTCTAGTGATGGATAGGAGGCATTCTCAGTGATGTCACCGCTGATCTCTGGTGATGGATAGGAGGCATTCTCAGTGATGTCACCGCTGATCTCTGGTGATGAATAGGCGGCATTCTCAGTGGTGTCACCGCTGATCTCTGGTGATGGATAGGGGGCATTCTCAGTGATGTCACCGCTGATCTCTGGTGATGGATAGGCGGCATTCTCAGTGATGTCACCGCTGATCTCTGGTGATGGATAGGCGGCATTCTCAGTGATGTCACTGCTGATCTCTAGTGATGGATAGGAGGCATTCTCAGTGATGTCACCGCTGATCTCTGGTGATGGATAGGCGGCATTTTCAGTGATGTCACCGCTGATCTCTAGTGATGGATAGACGGCATTCTCAGTGATGTCACCGCTGATCTCTAGTGATGGATAGGCGGCATTCTCAGTGATGTCACCTCTGATCTCTGGTGATGGATAGGAGGCATTCTCAGTGATGTCACCGCTGATCTCTAGTGATGGATAGGCGGCATTCTCAGTGATGTCACCGCTGATCTCTGGTGATGGATAGGCGGCATTCTCAGTGATGTCACCGCTGATCTCTGGTGATGGATAGGAGGCATTCTCAGTGATGTCACCTCTGATCTCTGGTGATGGATAGGCGGCATTCTCAGTGATGTCACCGCTGATCTCTGGTGATTGATAGGCGGCATTCTCAGTGATGTCACCGCTGATCTCTAGTGATGGATAGGAGGCATTCTCAGTGATGTCACCGCTGATCTCTGGTGATGGATAGGCGGCATTCTCAGTGATGTCACCGCTGATCTCTGGTGATGGATAGGAGGCATTCTCAGTGATGTCACCGCTGATCTCTGGTGATGGATAGGAGGCATTCTCAGTGATGTCACCTCTGATCTCTGGTGATGGATAGGCGGCATTCTCAGTGATGTCACCGCTGATCTCTGGTGATTGATAGGCGGCATTCTCAGTGATGTCACCTCTGATCTCTGGTGATGGATAGGAGGCATTCTCAGTGATGTCACCGCTGATCTCTAGTGATGGATAGGCGGCATTCTCAGTGATGTCACCGCTGATCTCTAGTGATGGATAGGAGGCATTCTCAGTGATGTCACCGCTGATCTCTAGTGATGGATAGGAGGCATTCTCAGTGATGTCACCGCTGATCTCTGGTGATGGATAGGGGGCATTCTCAGTGATGTCACCGCTGATCTCTGGTGATGGATAGGAGGCATTCTCAGTGATTTCACCGCTGATCTCTGGTGATGGATAGGGGGCATTCTCAGTGATGTCACCGCTGATCTCTGGTGATGGATAGGCGGCATTCTCAGTGATGTCACTGCTGATCTCTAGTGATGGATAGGAGGCATTCTCAGTGATGTCACCGCTGATCTCTGGTGATGGATAGGTGGCATTCTCAGTGATGTCACCGCTGATCTCTGGTGATGGATAGGCGGCATTCTCAGTGATGTCACCTCTGATCTCTAGTGATGGATAGGCGGCATTCTCAGTGATGTCACTGCTGATCTCTGGTGATGGATAGGCGGCATTCTCAGTGATGTCACCTCTGATCTCTAGTGATGGATAGGCGGCATTCTCAGTGATGTCACCTCTGATCTCTAGTGATGGATAGGCGGCATTCTCAGTGATGTCACCGCTGATCTCTAGTGATGGATAGGCGGCATTCTCAGTGATGTCACCGCTGATCTCTGGTGATGGATAGGCGGCATTCTCAGTGATGTCACCGCTGATCTCTGGTGATGGATAGGCGGCATTCTCAGTGATGTCACCGCTGATCTCTAGTGATGGATAGGCGGCATTCTCAGTGATGTCACCGCTGATCTCTGGTGATGGATAGGAGGCATTCTCAGTGATGTCACTGCTGATCTCTAGTGATGGATAGGAGGCATTCTCAGTGATGTCACCGCTGATCTTTGGTGATGGATAGGAGGCATTCTCAGTGATGTCACCGCTGATCTCTGGTGATGGATAGGCGGCATTCTCAGTGATGTCACCGCTGATCTCTAGTGATGGATAGGCGGCATTCTCAGTGATGTCACCGCTGATCTCTAGTGATGGATAGGAGGCATTCTCAGTGATGTCACCGCTGATCTCTAGTGATGGATAGACGGCATTCTCAGTGATGTCACCGCTGATCTCTAGTGATGGATAGGCGGCATTCTCAGTGATGTCACCGCTGATCTCTGGTGATGGATAGGCGGCATTCTCAGTGATGTCACCGCTGATCTCTGGTGATGGATAGGAGGCATTCTCAGTGATGTCACCTCTGATCTCTGGCGATGGATAGGCGGCATTCTCAGTGATGTCACCGCTGATCTCTGGTGATTGATAGGCGGCATTCTCAGTGATGTCACCGCTGATCTCTAGTGATGGATAGACGGCATTCTCAGTGATGTCACCTCTGATCTCTAGTGATGGATAGGCGGCATTCTCAGTGATGTCACCGCTGATCTCTAGTGATGGATAGGCGGCATTCTCAGTGATGTCACCTCTGATCTCTAGTGATGGATAGGCGGCATTCTCAGTGATGTCACCGCTGATCTCTGGTGATGGATAGGAGGCATTCTCAGTGATGTCACCGCTGATCTCTAGTGATGGATAGGAGGCATTCTCAGTGATGTCACCGCTGATCTCTAGTGATGGATAGGTGGCATTCTCAGTGATGTCACCGCTGATCTCTAGTGATGGATAGGTGGCATTCTCAGTGATGTCACCTCTGATTTCTGGTGATGTATAGGCGGCATTCTCAGTGATGTCACCGCTGATCTCTAGTGATGGATAGGCGGCATTCTCAGTGATGTCACCGCTGATCTCTGGTGATGGATAGGCGGCATTCTCAGTGATGTCACGGCTGATCTCTAGTGATGGATAGGAGGCATTCTCAGTGATGTCACCGCTGATCTCTGGTGATGGATAGGAGGCATTCTCAGTGATGTCACCGCTGATCTCTAGCGATGGATAGGCGGCATTCTCAGTGATGTCACCGCTGATCTCTAGTGATGGATAGGCGGCATTCTCAGTGATGTCACCGCTGATCTCTAGTGATGGATAGGCGGCATTCTCAGTGATGTCACCGCTGATCTCTGGTGATGGATAGGCGGCATTCTCAGTGATGTCACCGCTGATCTCTGGTGATGGATAGGTGGCATTCTCAGTGATGTCACCGCTGATCTCTAGTGATGGATAGGAGGCATTCTCAGTGATGTCACCGCTGATCTCTGGTGATGGATAGGAGGCATTCTCAGTGATGTCACCGCTGATCTCTGGTGATGGATAGGCGGCATTCTCAGTGATGTCACCGCTGATCTCTAGTGATGGATAGGAGGCATTCTCAGTGATGTCACCGCTGATCTCTGGTGATGGATAGGAGGCATTCTCAGTGATGTCACCGCTGATCTCTGGTGATGGATAGGCGGCATTCTCAGTGATATCACCGCTGATCTCTAGTGATGGATAGGAGGCATTCTCAGTGATGTCACCGCTGATCTCTAGTGATGGATAGGCGGCATTCTCAGTGATGTCACCGCTGATCTCTGGTGATGGATAGGCGGCATTCTCAGTGATGTCACCGCTGATCTCTAGTGATGGATAGGAGGCATTCTCAGTGATGTCACCGCTGATCTCTGGTGATGGATAGGCGGCATTCTCAGTGATGTCACCGCTGATCTCTGGTGATGGATAGGAGGCATTCTCAGTGATGTCACCGCTCATCTCTGGTGATGGATAGGCTGCATTCTCAGTGATGTCACCGCTGATCTCTGGTGATGGATAGGAGGCATTCTCAGTGATGTCACTGCTCATCTCTGGTGATGGATAGGCGGCATTCTCAGTGATGTCACCGCTGATCTCTGGTGATGGATAGGAGGCATTCTCAGTGATGTCACCGCTCATCTCTGGTGATGGATAGGCGGCATTCTCAGTGATGTCACCGCTGATCTCTGGTGATGGATAGGAGGCATTCTCAGTGATGTCACCGCTGATCTCTGGTGATGGATAGGCGGCATTCTCAGTGATGTCACCGCTGATCTCTAGTGATGGATAGGCGGCATTCTCAGTGATGTCACCTCTGATCTCTGGTGATGGATAGGTGGCATTCTCAGTGATGTCACCGCTGATCTCTGGTGATGGATAGGAGGCATTCTCAGTGATGTCACCGCTGATCTCTAGTGATGGATAGGCGGCATTCTCAGTGATGTCACCTCTGATCTCTGGTGATGGATAGGTGGCATTCTCAGTGATGTCACCGCTGATCTCTGGTGATGGATAGGCGGCATTTTCAGTGATGTCACCGCTTATCTCTGGTGATGGATAGGCGGCATTCTCAGTGATGTCACCGCTGATCTCTAGTGATGGATAGGCGGCATTCTCAGTGATGTCACCTCTGATCTCTGGTGATGGATAGGAGGCATTCTCAGTGATGTCACCGCTGATCTCTGGTGATGGATAGGTGGCATTCTCAGTGATGTCACCTCTGATCTCTGGTGATGGATAGGCGGCATTCTCAGTGATGTCACCGCTGATCTCAGGTGATGGATAGGCGGCATTCTCAGTGATGTCACCGCTGATCTCTAGTGATGGATAGGCGGCATTCTCAGTGATGTCACCGCTGATCTCTGGTGATGGATAGGCGGCATTCTCAGTGATGTCACTGCTGATCTCTAGTGATGGATAGGAGGCATTCTCAGTGATGTCACCGCTGATCTCTGGTGATGGATAGGCGGCATTCTCAGTGATGTCACCGCTGATCTCTAGTGATGGATAGGCGGCATTCTCAGTGATGTCACCGCTGATCTCTAGTGATGGATAGGCGGCATTCTCAGTGATGTCACCGCTGATCTCTGGTGATGGATAGGCGGCATTCTCAGTGGTGTCACCGCTGATCTCAGGTGATGGATAGGCGGCATTCTCAGTGATGTCACCGCTGATCTCTAGTGATGGATAGGAGGCATTCTCAGTGATGTCACCGCTGATCTCTGGTGATGGATAGGCGGCATTCTCAGTGATGTCACCGCTGATCTCTGGTGATGAATAGGTGGCATTCTCAGTGGTGTCACCGCTGATCTCTGGTGATGGATAGGGGGCATTCTCAGTGATGTCACCGCTGATCTCTGGTGATGGATAGGCGGCATTCTCAGTGATGTCACTGCTGATCTCTAGTGATGGATAGACGGCATTCTCAGTGATGTCACCGCTGATCTCTAGTGATGGATAGGAGGCATTCTCAGTGATGTCACCGCTGATCTCTGGTGATGGATAGGCGGCATTCTCAGTGATGTCACCTCTGATCTCTGGTGATGGATAGGAGGCATTCTCAGTGATGTCACCGCTGATCTCTGGTGATGGATAGGAGGCATTCTCAGTGATGTCACCTCTGATCTCTGGTGATGGATAGGCGGCATTCTCAGTGATGTCACCGCTGATCTCTGGTGATTGATAGGCGGCATTCTCAGTGATGTCACCGCTGATCTCTAGTGATGGATAGGAGGCATTCTCAGTGATGTCACCGCTGATCTCTGGTGATGGATAGGCGGCATTCTCAGTGATGTCACCGCTGATCTCTAGTGATGGATAGACGGCATTCTCAGTGATGTCACCGCTGATCTCTAGTGATGGATAGGCGGCATTCTCAGTGATGTCACCGCTGATCTCTGGTGATGGATAGGCGGCATTCTCAGTGATGTCACCGCTGATCTCTGGTGATGGATAGGCGGCATTCTCAGTGATGTCACCTCTGATCTCTGGTGATGGATAGGCGGCATTCTCAGTGATGTCACCTCTGATCTCTAGTGATGGATAGGCGGCATTCTCAGTGATGTCACCTCTGATCTCTAGTGATGGATAGGCGGCATTCTCAGTGATGTCACTGCTGATCTCGTGATGGATAGGCGGCATTCTCAGTGATGTCACCTCTGATCTCTAGTGATGGATAGGTGGCATTCTCAGTGATGTCACCTCTGATCTCTAGTGATGGATAGGCGGCATTCTCAGTGATGTCACCTCTGATCTCTAGTGATGGATAGGCGGCATTCTCAGTGATGTCACTGCTGATCTCGTGATGGATAGGCGGCATTCTCAGTGATGTCACCGCTGATCTCTAGTGATGGATAGGCGGCATTCTCAGTGATGTCACCTCTGATCTCTAGTGATGGATAGGTGGCATTCTCAGTGATGTCACTGCTGATCTCTGGTGATGGATAGGCGGCATTCTCAGTGATGTCACCGCTGATCTCTGGTGATGGATAGGCGGCATTCTCAGTGATGTCACCGCTGATCTCTGGTGATGGATAGGCGGCATTCTCAGTGATGTCACCGCTGATCTCTGGTGATGGATAGGAGGCATTCTCAGTGATGTCACCGCTGATCTCTAGTGATGGATAGGCGGCATTCTCAGTGATGTCACCTCTGATCTCTAGTGATGGATAGGTGGCATTCTCAGTGATGTCACCGCTGATCTCTAGTGATGGATAGGTGGCATTCTCAGTGATGTCACCTCTGATCTCTAGTGATGGATAGGCAGCATTCTCAGTGATGTCACCGCTGATCTCTAGTGATGGATAGGCGGCATTCTCAGTGATGTCACCTCTGATCTCTAGTGATGGATAGGTGGCATTCTCAGTGATGTCACTGCTGATCTCTAGTGATGGATAGGAGGCATTCTCAGTGATGTCACCGCTGATCTCTAGTGATGGATAGGCGGCATTCTCAGTGATGTCACCGCTGATCTCTGGTGATGGATAGGAGGCATTCTCAGTGATGTCACTGCTGATCTCTAGTGATGGATAGGAGGCATTCTCAGTGATGTTACCGCTGATCTCTGGTGATGGATAGGCGGCATTCTCAGTGATGTCACCGCTGATCTCTAGTGATGGATAGGCGGCATTCTCAGTGATGTCACCGCTGATCTCTAGTGATGGATAGGCGGCATTCTCAGTGATGTCACCGCTGATCTCTAGTGATGGATAGACGGCATTCTCAGTGATGTCACCGCTGATCTCTAGTGATGGATAGGCGGCATTCTCAGTGATGTCACCGCTGATCTCTAGTGATGGATAGGAGGCATTCTCAGTGATGTCACCGCTGATCTCTAGTGATGGATAGACGGCATTCTCAGTGATGTCACCGCTGATCTCTAGTGATGGATAGGCGGCATTCTCAGTGATGTCACCGCTGATCTCTAGTGATGGATAGGCGGCATTCTCAGTGATGTCACTGCTGATCTCTAGTGATGGATAGACGGCATTCTCAGTGATGTCACCTCTGATCTCTAGTGATGGATAGGAGGCATTCTCAGTGATGTCACCGCTGATCTCTGGTGATGGATAGGAGGCATTCTCAGTGATGTCACCGCTGATCTCTAGTGATGGATAGGCGGCATTCTCAGTGATGTCACCGCTGATCTCTAGTGATGGATAGACGGCATTCTCAGTGATGTCACCTCTGATCTCTAGTGATGGATAGGCGGCATTCTCAGTGATGTCACCGCTGATCTCTAGTGATGGATAGGCGGCATTCTCAGTGATGTCACCGCTGATCTCTAGTGATGGATAGGCGGCATTCTCAGTGATGTCACCTTTGATCTCTAGTGATGGATAGGCGGCATTCTCAGTGATGTCACCGCTGATCTCTAGTGATGGATAGGCGGCATTCTCAGTGATGTCACCGCTGATCTCTGGTGATGGATAGGCGGCATTCTCAGTGATGTCACCGCTGATCTCTGGTGATGGATAGGCGGCATTCTCAGTGATGTCACCTCTGATCTCTAGTGATGGATAGGAGGCATTCTCAGTGATGTGACCGCTGATCTCTAGTGATGGATAGGCGGCATTCTCAGTGATGTCACCGCTGATCTCTGGTGATGGATAGGCGGCATTCTCAGTGATGTCACCGCTGATCTCTGGTGATGGATAGGCGGCATTCTCAGTGATGTCACCGCTGATCTCTGGTGATGGATAGGAGGCATTCTCAGTGATGTCACCGCTGATCTCTGGTGATGGATAGGAGGCATTCTCAGTGATGTCACCTCTGATCTCTAGTGATGGATAGGAGGCATTCTCAGTGATGTCACCGCTGATCTCTAGTGATGGATAGGAGGCATTCTCAGTGATGTCACCGCTGATCTCTAGTGATGGATAGGCGGCATTCTCAGTGATGTCACCGCTGATCTCTGGTGATGGATAGGCGGCATTCTCAGTGATGTCACCGCTGATCTCTGGTGATGGATAGGAGGCATTCTCAGTGATGTCACCTCTGATCTCTAGTGATGGATAGGAGGCATTCTCAGTGATGTCACCGCTGATCTCTAGTGATGGATAGGCAGCATTCTCAGTGATGTCACCGCTGATCTCTGGTGATGGATAGGCGGCATTCTCAGTGATGTCACCGCTGATCTCTGGTGATGGATAGGCGGCATTCTCAGTGATGTCACCGCTGATCTCTAGTGATGGATAGGCGGCATTCTCAGTGATGTCACCGCTGATCTCTGGTGATGGATAGGCGGCATTCTCAGTGATGTCACCGCTGATCTCTGGTGATGGATAGGCGGCATTCTCAGTGATGTCACCTCTGATCTCTAGTGATGGATAGGCGGCATTGTCAGTGATGTCACCGCTGATCTCTGGTGATGGATAGGAGGCATTCTCAGTGATGTCACCGCTGATCTCTAGTGATGGATAGGAGGCATTCTCAGTGATGTCACCGCTGATCTCTAGTGATGGATAGGTGGCATTCTCAGTGATGTCACCGCTGATCTCTGGTGATGGATAGGCGGCATTCTCAGTGATGTCACCGCTGATCTCTGGTGATGGATAGGCGGCATTCTCAGTGATGTCACCTCTGATCTCTAGTGATGGATAGGCGGCATTGTCAGTGATGTCACCACTGATCTCTAGTGATGGATAGGCGGCATTCTCAGTGATGTCACCGCTGATCTCTAGTGATGGATAGGAGGCATTCTCAGTGATGTCACCTCTGATCTCTGGTGATGGATAGGAGGCATTCTCAGTGATGTCACCTCTGATCTCTAGTGATGGATAGGCGGCATTGTCAGTGATGTCACCGCTGATCTCTGGTGATGGATAGGAGGCATTCTCAGTGATGTCACCGCTGTTCTCTGGTGATGAATAGGCGGCATTCTCAGTGATGTCACCTCTGATCTCTGGTGATGGATAGGAGGCATTCTCAGTGATGTCACCTCTGATCTCTGGTGATGGATAGGCGGCATTCTCAGTGATGTCACCGCTGATCTCTAGTGATGGATAGGAGGCATTCTCAGTGATGTCACCGCTGATCTCTGGTGATGGATAGGCGGCATTCTCAGTGATGTCACCTCTGATCTCTAGTGATGGATAGGCGGCATTCTCAGTGATGTCACCTCTGATCTCTAGTGATGGATAGGAGGCATTCTCAGTGATGTCACCTCTGATCTCTGGTGATGGATAGGCGGCATTCTCAGTGATGTCACCTCTGATCTCTAGTGATGGATAGGCGGCATTCTCAGTGATGTCACCTCTGATCTCTAGTGATGGATAGGCGGCATTCTCAGTGATGTCACCGCTGATCTCTAGTGATGGATAGGTGGCATTCTCAGTGATGTCACCTCTGATCTCTAGTGATGGATAGGCGGCATTCTCAGTGATGTCACCTCTGATCTCTAGTGATGGATAGGCGGCATTCTCAGTGATGTCACCTCTGATCTCTAGTGATGGATAGGCGGCATTCTCAGTGATGTCACCGCTGATCTCTGGTGATGGATAGGCGGCATTCTCAGTGATGTCACCTCTGATCTCTAGTGATGGATAGGCGGCATTCTCAGTGATGTCACCGCTGATCTCTGGTGATGGATAGGCGGCATTCTCAGTGATGTCACCTCTGATCTCTAGTGATGGATAGGCGGCATTCTCAGTGATGTCACCGCTGATCTCTGGTGATGGATAGGCGGCATTCTCAGTGATGTCACCTCTGATCTCTAGTGATGGATAGGAGGCATTCTCAGTGATGTCACCGCTGATCTCTGGTGATGGATAGGAGGCATTCTCAGTGATGTCACCTCTGATCTCTGGTGATGGATAGGAGGCATTCTCAGTGATGTCACCTCTGATCTCTAGTGATGGATAGGAGGCATTCTCAGTGATGTCACCGCTGATCTCTGGTGATGGATAGGAGGCATTCTCAGTGATGTCACCTCTGATCTCTGGTGATGGATAGGAGGCATTCTCAGTGATGTCACCGCTGATCTCTAGTGATGGATAGGAGGCATTCTCAGTGATGTCACCTCTGATCTCTGGTGATGGATAGGCGGCATTCTCAGTGATGTCACCTCTGATCTCTAGTGATGGATAGGCGGCATTCTCAGTGATGTCACCGCTGATCTCTAGTGATGGATAGGAGGCATTCTCAGTGATGTCACCTCTGATCTCTGGTGATGGATAGGCGGCATTCTCAGTGATGTCACCTCTGATCTCTAGTGATGGATAGGCGGCATTCTCAGTGATGTCACCTCTGATCTCTAGTGATGGATAGGCGGCATTCTCAGTGATGTCACCGCTGATCTCTGGTGATGGATAGGAGGCATTCTCAGTGATGTCACCTCTGATCTCTGGTGATGGATAGGCGGCATTCTCAGTGATGTCACCGCTGATCTCTAGTGATGGATAGGAGGCATTCTCAGTGATGTCACCTCTGATCTCTGGTGATGGATAGGCGGCATTCTCAGTGATGTCACCTCTGATCTCTGGTGATGGATAGGCGGCATTCTCAGTGATGTCACCTCTGATCTCTAGTGATGGATAGGTGGCATTCTCAGTGATGTCACCTCTGATCTCTGGTGATGGATAGGCGGCATTCTCAGTGATGTCACCTCTGATCTCTGGTGATGGATAGGCGGCATTCTCAGTGATGTCACCTCTGATATCTGGTGATGGATAGGCGGCATTCTCAGTGATGTCACCTCTGATCTCTGGTGATGGATAGGCTGCATTCTCAGTGATGTCACCGCTGATCTCTAGTGATGGATAGGCGGCATTCTCAGTGATGTCACCGCTGATCTCTGGTGATGGATAGGTGGCATTCTCAGTGATGTCACCGCTGATCTCTAGTGATGGATAGGCGGCATTCTCAGTGATGTCACCGCTGATCTCTGGTGATGGATAGGTGGCATTCTCAGTGATGTCACCTCTGATCTCTGGTGATGGATAGGCGGCATTCTCAGTGATGTCACCTCTGATCTCTAGTGATGGATAGGTGGCATTCTCAGTGATGTCACCTCTGATCTCTGGTGATGGATAGGCGGCATTCTCAGTGATGTCACCTCTGATCTCTGGTGATGGATAGGCGGCATTCTCAGTGATGTCACCTCTGATATCTGGTGATGGATAGGCGGCATTCTCAGTGATGTCACCTCTGATCTCTGGTGATGGATAGGCTGCATTCTCAGTGATGTCACCGCTGATCTCTAGTGATGGATAGGCGGCATTCTCAGTGATGTCACCTCTGATCTCTGGTGATGGATAGGCTGCATTCTCAGTGATGTCACCGCTGATCTCTAGTGATGGATAGGCGGCATTCTCAGTGATGTCACCGCTGATCTCTGGTGATGGATAGGTGGCATTCTCAGTGATGTCACCGCTGATCTCTAGTGATGGATAGGCGGCATTCTCAGTGATGTCACCTCTGATCTCTGGTGATGGATAGGCGGCATTCTCAGTGATGTCACCTCTGATATCTGGTGATGGATAGGCGGCATTCTCAGTGATGTCACCGCTGATCTCTAGTGATGGATAGGCGGCATTCTCAGTGATGTCACCGCTGATCTCTGGTGATGGATAGGTGGCATTCTCAGTGATGTCACCTCTGATCTCTGGTGATGGATAGGCGGCATTCTCAGTGATGTCACCTCTGATATCTGGTGATGGATAGGCGGCATTCTCAGTGATGTCACCTCTGATATCTGGTGATGGATAGGCGGCATTCTCAGTGATGTCACCGCTGATCTCTAGTGATGGATAGGAGGCATTCTCAGTGATGTCACCGCTGATCTCTGGTGATGGATAGGCGGCATTCTCAGTGATGTCACCTCTGATCTCTAGTGATGGATAGGAGGCATTCTCAGCGATGTCACCTCTGATCTCTAGTGATGGATAGGAGGCATTCTCAGCGATGTCACCTCTGATCTCTAGTGATGGATAGGAGGCATTCTCAGTGATGTCACCGCTGATCTCTGGTGATGGATAGGCGGCATTCTCAGTGATGTCACCTCTGATCTCTGGTGATGGATAGGTGGCATTCTCAGTGATGTCACCTCTGATCTCTAGTGATGGATAGGAGGCATTCTCAGCGATGTCACCTCTGATCTCTAGTGATGGATAGGAGGCATTCTCAGTGATGTCACCGCTGATCTCTGGTGATGGATAGGCGGCATTCTCAGTGATGTCACCTCTGATCTCTAGTGATGGATAGGCGGCATTCTCAGTGATGTCACCTCTGATCTCTAGTGATGGATAGGCGGCATTCTCAGTGATGTCACCGCTGATCTCTGGTGATGGATAGGCGGCATTTTCAGTGATGTCACCTCTGATCTCTGGTGATGGATAGGCGGCATTCTCAGTGATGTCACCGCTGATCTCTGGTGATGGATAGGCGGCATTCTCAGTGATGTCACCTCTGATCTCTAGTGATGGATAGGCGGCATTCTCAGTGATGTCACCGCTGATCTCTGGTGATGGATAGGCGGCATTCTCAGTGATGTCACCGCTGATCTCTGGTGATGGATAGGCGGCATTCTCAGTGATGTCACCGCTGATCTCTAGTGATGGATAGGCGGCATTCTCAGTGATGTCACCGCTGATCTCTAGTGATGGATAGGCGGCATTCTCAGTGATGTCACCGCTGATCTCTGGTGATGGATAGGCGGCATTCTCAGTGATGTCACCGCTGATCTCTAGTGATGGATAGGAGGCATTCTCAGTGATGTCACCTCTGATCTCTAGTGATGGATAGGCGGCATTCTCAGTGATGTCACCTCTGATCTCTAGTGATGGATAGGTGGCATTCTCAGTGATGTCACCTCTGATCTCTAGTGATGGATAGGAGGCATTCTCAGTGATGTCACCGCTGATCTCTAGTGATGGATAGGTGGCATTCTCAGTGATGTCACCGCTGATCTCTAGTGATGGATAGGCGGCATTCTCAGTGATGTCACCGCTGATCTCTAGTGATGGATAGGAGGCATTCTCAGTGATGTCACCTCTGATCTCTAGTGATGGATAGGCGGCATTCTCAGTGATGTCACCTCTGATCTCTAGTGATGGATAGGTGGCATTCTCAGTGATGTCACCTCTGATCTCTAGTGATGGATAGGCGGCATTCTCAGTGATGTCACCGCTGATCTCTAGTGATGGATAGGTGGCATTCTCAGTGATGTCACCGCTGATCTCTAGTGATGGATAGGTGGCATTCTCAGTGATGTCACCGCTGATCTCTAGTGATGGATAGGTGGCATTCTCAGTGATGTCACCGCTGATCTCTAGTGATGGATAGGCGGCATTCTCAGTGATGTCACTGCTGATCTCTAGTGATGGATAGGTGGCATTCTCAGTGATGTCACCGCTGATCTCTAGTGATGGATAGGTGGCATTCTCAGTGATGTCACCTCTGATCTCTAGTGATGGATAGGAGGCATTCTCAGTGATGTCACCTCTGATCTCTAGTGATGGATAGGCGGCATTCTCAGTGATGTCACCGCTGATCTCTAGTGATGGATAGGAGGCATTCTCAGTGATGTCACCTCTGATCTCTAGTGATGGATAGGCGGCATTCTCAGTGATGTCACCTCTGATCTCTAGTGATGGATAGGCGGCATTCTCAGTGATGTCACCGCTGATCTCTAGTGATGGATAGGTGGCATTCTCAGTGATGTCACCTCTGATCTCTAGTGATGGATAGGCGGCATTCTCAGTGATGTCACCGCTGATCTCTAGTGATGGATAGGTGGCATTCTCAGTGATGTCACCTCTGATCTCTAGTGATGGATAGGAGGCATTCTCAGTGATGTCACCTCTGATCTCTAGTGATGGATAGGCGGCATTCTCAGTGATGTCACCGCTGATCTCTGGTGATGGATAGGAGGCATTCTCAGTGATGTCACCGCTGATCTCTGGTGATGGATAGGAGGCATTCTCAGTGATGTCACCGCTGATCTCTGGTGATGGATAGGCGGCATTCTCAGTGATGTCACCGCTGATCTCTGGTGATGGATAGGCGGCATTCTCAGTGATGTCACCGCTGATCTCTGGTGATGGATAGGCGGCATTCTCAGTGATGTCACCGCTGATCTCTGGTGATGGATAGGCGGCATTCTCAGTGATGTCACCGCTGATCTCTAGTGATGGATAGGCGGCATTCTCAGTGATGTCACCGCTGATCTCTGGTGATGGATAGGCGGCCCTGTATAACCTAAAGCACAGGTCGGAAATCTGAAAATTGTCAGGTTCGGCCAACTGTTATCTAATGTGAGTGTGGGGCTGTACAAGCAGAGCAGGTGGCTGCAGAGGGTCCCGTAACCCAGGGGAGGAGATACGATTGATGCAGCCACACAGGGGCCCAGGAGGTCAGGGGGCCACGTCTACCTTCAAAGCAGGTGGAATTGTGCATTATTCGGGGCTATTGGACTGGAACGGGCCCATATACTGTTCCTGCACAGGGGTCTCTGCTGTCTGTGTCCGCCAGTGCCGTGACCCCTATACTTTATATTTACCGCCAGCAGTTATTTGCATCAATAATAAGATAAGTTTTGTTTTTAAACGGATTATCCTGACATCACAGATCACCGACACATGACAGCGCCACCTGGTGTTCACAATCTATAGCAATGGGCACATTTCTGTAAGAACTTCTAGATAGCAGAGCGAGGGGCGATGGCGCAGTCCGTCTCTTCCATGCACGCCGTCTCTCCGCAGCACTTTACCAATAACGCAAAGCACGAATGAGAAACAAGCAACGGGATGTATGACTTCTCCAACCGCTCCACCGACCAAAGGATCAAATGTAAAAACCAAAGTGCAACCCCTGCACTTCTCCAGCGGATAATCCTGATAATATTCATATCGAGACGCCGTGTGAGGACCGCAGGTGAAAAGAAATGCACCCCATCATTACCACTCATAGTGATCGACTGGGATTACAACATTGAATACTACTACTAACATATAAACACACATCCAGCATTATACTCCAGAGCTGCACTCACTATTCTGCTGGTGCAGTCACTGTGTACATACATTACTGATCCTGAGTTACACCCTGTATTATACTCCAGAGCTGCACTCACTATTCTGCTGGTGCAGTCACTGTGTACATACATTACATTACTGATCCTGAGTTACATCCTGTATTATCCTCCAGAGCTGCACTCACTATTCTGCTGGTGCAGTCACTGTGTACATACATTACATTACTGATCCTGAGTTACCTCCTGTATTATACTCCAGAGCTGCACTCACTATTCTGCTGGTGGAGTCATTGTGTACATACATTACATTACTGATCCTGAGTTACCTCCTGTATTATCCTAGAGCTGCACTCACTATTCTGCTGGTGCAGTCACTGTGTACATACATTACATTACTGATCCTGAGTTACATCCTGTATTCTACCCCAGAGCTGCACTCACTATTCTGCTGGTGCAGTCACTGTGTACATACATTACATTACTGATCCTGAGTTACATCCTGTATTATACTCCAGAGCTGCACTCACTATTCTGCTGGTGCAGTCACTGTGTACATACATTACATTACTGATCCTGAGTTACATCCTGTATTATCCTCCAGAGCTGCACTCACTATTCTGCTGGTGGAGTCACTGTGTACATACATTACATTGCTGATCCTGAGTTACATCCTGTATTATACTCCAGAGCTGCACTCACTATTCTGCTGGTGCAGTCACTGTGTACATACATTACATTACTGATCCTGAGTTACATCCTGTATTACACTCCAGAGCTGCACTCACTATTCTGCTAGTGCAGTCACTGTGTACATACATTACATTACTGATCCTGAGTTACCTCCTGTATTATACCCCAGAGCTGCACTCACTATTCTGCTGGTGCAGTCACTGTGTTGATACATTACATTACTGATCCTGAGTTACATCCTGTATTACACTCCAGAGCTGCACTCACTATTCTGCTGGTGCAGTCACTGTGTTGATACATTACATTACTAATCCTGAGTTACCTCCTGTATTATACTCCAGAGCTGCACTCACTATTCTGCTGGTGCAGTCACTGTGTACATACATTACATTACTGATCCTGAGTTACATCCTGTATTATACTCCAGAGCTGCGCTCACTATTCTGCTGGTGCAGTCACTGTGTACATACATTACATTACTGATCCTGAGTTACATCCTGTATTGTACTCCAGAGCTGCACTCACTATTCTGCTGGTGCAGTCACTGTGCATATACATTACATTACTGATCCTGAGTTACATCCTGTATTATACTCCAGAGCTGCACTCACTATTCTGCTGGTGCAGTCACTGTGTACATACATTACATTACTGATCCTGAGTTACATCCTGTATTATACTCCAGAGCTGCGCTCACTATTCTGCTGGTGCAGTCACTGTGGACATACATTACATTACTGATCCTGAGTTACATCCTGTATTATACTCCAGAGCTGCGCTCACTATTCTGCTGGTGCAGTCAATGTGTACATACATTACTGATCCTGAGTTACATCCTGTATTATACTCCAGAGCTGCACTCACTATTCTGCTGTTGCAGTCACTGTGTACATACATTACATTACTGATCCTGAGTTACATCCTGTATTATACTCCAGAGCTGCACTCACTATTCTGCTGGTGCAGTCACTGTGTATATACATTACATTACTGATCCTGAGTTACATCCTGTATTATACTCCAGAGCTGCACTCACTATTCTGCTGGTGCAGTCACTGTGTACATACATTACATTACTGATCCTGAGTTACCTCCTGTATTATACTCCAGAGCTGCACTCACTGTTCTGCTGGTGCAGTCACTGTGTACATACATTACATTACTAATCCTGAGTTACATCCTGTATTATACTCCAGAGCTGCGCTCACTATTCTGCTGGTGCAGTCAATGTGTACATACATTACTGATCCTGAGTTACATCCTGTATTATACTCCAGAGCTGCACTCAATATTCTGCTGGTGCAGTCACTGTGTACATACATTACATTACTGATCCTGAGTTACATCCTGTATTATACCCCAGAGCTGCACTCACTATTCTGCTGGTGCAGTCACTGTGTACATTCATTACATTACTGATCCTGAGTTACATCCTGTATTATACTCCAGAGCTGCACTCCTATTCTGCTGGTGCAGTCACTGTGTACATACATTACATTACTGATCCTGAGTTACATCCTGTATTATACTCCAGAGCTGCACTCAATATTCTGCTGGTGCAGTCACTGTGTACATACATTACATTACTGATCCTGAGTTACATCCTGTATTATACCCCAGAGCTGCACTCACTATTCTGCTGGTGCAGTCACTGTGTACATTCATTACATTACTGATCCTGAGTTACATCCTGTATTATACCCCAGAGCTGCACTCACTATTCTGCTGGTGCAGTCACTGTGTACATACATTACATTACTGATCCTGAGTTACATCCTGTATTATACTCCAGAGCTGCGCTCACTATTCTGCTGGTGCAGTCAATGTGTACATACATTACTGATCCTGAGTTACATCCTGTATTATACTCCAGAGCTGCACTCAATATTCTGCTGGTGCAGTCACTGTGTACATACATTACATTACTGATCCTGAGTTACATCCTGTATTATACCCCAGAGCTGCACTCACTATTCTGCTGGTGCAGTCACTGTGTACATTCATTACATTACTGATCCTGAGTTACATCCTGTATTATACTCCAGAGCTGCGCTCACTATTCTGCTGGTGGAGTCACTGTGTACATACATTACATTACTGATCCTGAGTTACATCCTGTATTATACCCCAGAGCTGCACTCACTATTCTGCTGGTGCAGTCACTGTGTACATACATTACATTACTGATCCTGAGTTACATCCTGTATTATACTCCAGAGCTGCACTCACTATTCTGCTGGTGCAGTCACTGTGTACATACATTACATTACTGATCCTGAGTTACATCCTGTATTATACCCCAGAGCTGCACTCACTATTCTGCTGGTGGAGTCACTGTGTACATACATTACATTACTGATCCTGAGTTACATCCTGTATTATACCCCAGAGCTGCACTCACTATTCTGCTGGTGCAGTCACTGTGTACATACATTACATTACTGATCCTGAGTTACATCCTGTATTATACTCCAGAGCTGCACTCACTATTCTGCTGGTGCAGTCACTGTGTACATACATTACATTACTGATCCTGAGTTACATCCTGTATTATACCCCAGAGCTGCACTCACTATTCTGCTGGTGCAGTCACTGTGTACATACATTACATTACTGATCCTGAGTTACATCCTGTATTATACTCCAGAGCTGCACTCACTATTCTGCTGGTGCAGTCACTGTGTACATACATTACATTACTGATCCTGAGTTACCTCCTGTATTATACTCCAGAGCTGCATTCACTATTCTGCTGGTGCAGTCACTGTGTACATACATTACATTACTGATCCTGAGTTACCTCCTGTATTATACTCCAGAGCTGCACTCTCTATTCTGCTGGTGCAGTCACTGTGTACATACATTACATTACTGATCCTGAGTTACATCCTGTATTATACTCCAGAGCTGCACTCACTATTCTGCTGGTGCAGTCACTGTGTACATACATTACATTACTGATCCTGAGTTACCTCCTGTATTATACTCCAGAGCTGCACTCACTATTCTGCTGGTGCAGTCACTGTGTACATACATTACATTACTGATCGTGAGTTACATCCTGTATTATCCACCAGAGCTGCGCTCACTATTCTGCTGGTGCAGTCACTGTGTACATACATTACATTACTGATACTGAGTTACATCCTGTATTATACTCCAGAGCTGCACTCACTATTCTGCTGGTGCAGTCACTGTGTACATACATTACATTACTGATCCTGAGTTACATCCTGTATTATACTCCAGAGCTGCACTCACTATTCTGCTGGTGCAGTCACTGTGTACATACATTACATTACTGATCCTGAGTTACATCCTGTATTATACTCCAGAGCTGCACTCACCATTCTGCTGGTGCAGTCGCTGTGTACATACATTGCATTACTGATCCTGAGTTCCCTCCTGTATTATACTCCAGAGCTGCACTCACTATTCTGCTGGTGCAGTCACTGTGTAAATACATTACATTACTGATCCTGAGTTACCTCCTGTATTATACTCCAGAGCTGCACTCACTATTCTGCTGGTGCAGTCACTGTGTACATACATTACATTACTGATCCTGAGTTACCTCCTGTATTATACTCCAGAGCTGCATTCACTATTCTGCTGGTGCAGTCACTGTGTACATACATTACATTACTGATCCTGAGTTACCTCCTGTATTATACTCCAGAGCTGCACTCTCTATTCTGCTGGTGCAGTCACTGTGTACATACATTACCTTACTGATCCTGAGTTACCTCCTGTATTATACTCCAGAGCTGCACTCACTATTCTGCTGGTGCAGTCTCTGTGTACATACATTACATTACTGATCCTGAGTTACCTCCTGTATTATACCCCAGAGCTGCACTCACTATTCTGCTGGTGCAGTCACTGTGTAAATACATTACATTACTGATCCTGAGTTACATCCTGTATTATACTCCAGAGCTGCACTCACTATTCTGCTGGTGCAGTCACTGTGTACATACATTACATTACTGATCCTGAGTTACCTCCTGTATTATACCCCAGAGCTGCACTCACTATTCTGCTGGTGCAGTCACTGTGTAAATACATTACATTACTGATCCTGAGTTACCTCCTGTATTATACCCCAGAGCTGCACTCACTATTCTGCTGGTGCAGTCACTGTGTACATACATTACATTACTGATCCTGAGTTACATCCTGTATTATACTCCAGAGCTGCACTCACTATTCTGCTGGTGCAGTCACTGTGTAAATACATTACATTACTGATCCTGAGTTACCTCCTGTATTATACCCCAGAGCTGCACTCACTATTCTGCTGGTGCAGTCACTGTGTAAATACATTACATTACTGATCCTGAGTTACATCCTGTATTATACTCCAGAGCTGCACTCACTATTCTGCTGGTGCAGTCACTGTGTACATACATTACATTACTGATCCTGAGTTACCTCCTGTATTATACCCCAGAGCTGCACTCACTATTCTGCTGGTGCAGTCACTGTGTACATACATTACATTACTGATCCTGAGTTACATCCTGTATTATACCCCAGAGCTGCACTCACTATTCTGCTGGTGCAGTCACTGTGTACATACATTACATTACTGATCCTGAGTTACATCCTGTATTATACTCCAGAGCTGCACTCACTATTCTGCTGGTGCAGTCACTGTGTACATACATTACATTACTGATCCTGAGTTACATCCTGTATTATACTCCAGAGCTGCACTCACTATTCTGCTGGTACAGTCACTGTGTACATACATTACATTACTGATCCTGAGTTACCTCCTGTATTATACCCCAGAGCTGCACTCACTATTCTGCTGGTGCAGTCACTGTGTACATACATTACATTACTGATCCTGAGTTACCTCCTGTATTATACCCCAGAGCTGCACTCACTATTCTGCTGGTGCAGTCACTGTGTAAATACATTACATTACTGATCCTGAGTTACATCCTGTATTATACTCCAGAGCTGCACTCACTATTCTGCTGGTGCAGTCACTGTGTAAATACATTACATTACTGATCCTGAGTTACCTCCTGTATTATACTCCAGAGCTGCACTCACTATTCTGCTGGTGCAGTCACTGTGTACATACATTACATTACTGATCCTGAGTTACCTCCTGTATTATACTCCAGAGCTGCATTCACTATTCTGCTGGTGCAGTCACTGTGTACATACATTACATTACTGATCCTGAGTTACCTCCTGTATTATACTCCAGAGCTGCACTCTCTATTCTGCTGGTGCAGTCACTGTGTACATACATTACATTACTGATCCTGAGTTACCTCCTGTATTATACTCCAGAGCTGCACTCACTATTCTGCTGGTGCAGTCACTGTGTACATACATTACATTACTGATCCTGAGTTACCTCCTGTATTATACTCCAGAGCTGCACTCTCTATTCTGCTGGTGCAGTCACTGTGTACATACATTACATTATTGATCCTGGGTTACATCCTGTATTATACCCCAGAGCTGCACTCACTATTCTGCTGGTGCAGTCACTATGTACATACATTACATTACTGTTCCTGAGTTACATCCTGTATTATACTCCAGAGCTGCACTCACTATTCTGCTGGTGCAGTCACTGTGTACATACATTACATTATTGATCCTGGGTTACATCCTGTATTATACCCCAGAGCTGCACTCACTATTCTGCTGGTGCAGTCACTGTGTACATACATTACATTACTGATCCTGAGTTACCTCCTGTATTATACTCCAGAGCTGCACTCACTATTCTGCTGGTGCAGTCACTATGTACATACATTACATTACTGTTCCTGAGTTACATCCTGTATTATACTCCAGAGCTGCACTCACTATTCTGCTGGTGCAGTCACTGTGTACATACATTACTGATCCTGAGTTACCTCCTGTATTATACTCCAGAGCTGCACTCACTATTCTGCTGGTGCAGTCACTGTGTACATACATTACTGATCCTGAGTTACATCCTGTATTATACTCCAGAGCTGCACTCACTATTCTGCTGGTGCAGTCACTGTGTACATACATACATTACTGATCCTGAGTTACCTCCTGTATTATCCTCCAGAGCTGCACTCACTATTCAGTAGTCTTCAGGGCAGAAATCTCTCATTATTCCCAGTTTATTGGTGATGTACTTTCCGGCTGCTCCTGGATTACAGGATCTCTGTTGTTCTGATGCTTTTTCTTGGGGTGTCTGTGTATGAGGCCACGGCCCCACTATCAGTATTTGGTCAGTATTCGGTCAGTATTTGTTCTCAGGAGTTGGTGATAAATGCAGAATTGGTGACTTGTTTCTATTAGACCTTTCCTCTGATTGTTCCTCGCCTGGTTTTGGCTCCCACTCCTGAGAAACAATACTGACCGAATACTGACGGAATACTGATGGAATACTGATGGAATACTGATGGAATACTGATGGAATACTGATGGGGCTGTGGCCTTAAGCTGAGAGTTTGTTACAATGTATAAGTCTGGGGAATCCTTTGCAGTAAGCACATCAGCACATGACTGCGGAGCTCAGTGATTGGCTGCAGTGCTGTCAATGTGACATCCGCTCTGCAGACAAGAACAGACACCAGGAGCAGCAGTGAGACTCAGCACGGGACCTGGGGAGGGTGAGTAATCCGCCAGTTGCTCTTTGGAAGATATTGCATTTAGGGAACAGAGGTTTATCCAAACTGGAAAACCCCTATTACCCCTCACTGCTTTGAGAGCACTGGAAGTCCCTGGAGGAATGTAAAGAAGGTCGCACAATGGGGAAGGAAAGGATGTGTGCTGTGGAATTAATACCGCTATATAAGTGAGTAAAAGAAATAAATGTGACACGAGACACAATGTCCGATGGAGAAGCTGCAGCCGGACTGACCGGCGGCAGCAATCATAAATGTCACAAAGAGAAACGTCTGAGCTGCGCAACACAACAGAAAAGGAAACAGGAGACCAGCAAAGAAAGAAGCAGAGAATGCAGCCTCGTGTGAACACTGTCTGGCCGTCGCACACATCGCAGAGTCCTGTCAATCAAGCAGAGTCGTGAAGGGAGCAGACGTGGACCCGCCTTAATGTCTGCTCCCCGCCCTGGTGACTGCTCCCCGCCCTGGTGACTGCTCCCGACCTGATCACTGCTCCCCGCCCTGGTGACTGCTCCCTGCCCTGATCACTGCTCCCCGACCTGATCACTGCTCCCCGCCCTGGTGACTTTTCCCCGCACTGGTGACTGCTCCCCGCCCTGATCACTGCTCCCCGCGCTGGTGACTGCTCCCCGACCTGGTGACTGCTCCCCGACCTGATCACTGCTCCCTGCCTTTTTCTTCCTCCCAGAATAATGCTGTTAGTGATTCCGGATGCAGAAATCATCCCCCAGATCCGCTTAACTTCTTCCTGCCCGGCAATGATGCGAGATGTGCAGGTTTCCGCTACCTCCGACCCCCCACCCTTGGGGGCAATGTGACTGTCCTCTGTGATAAACTGTTCTGGAGGTAATTAGTGACGGATCCTCATAAGAGGCGATAAGAGGATCAGCGGCCGCAGCGTAATGTGGGGGATAATTACAGCTTCTCCAAGTGTCAGGTGCAGTCACGTCTCCACCCGCCCATCCAGAGCCTCCAGCCCTACCACTGCACCCCGACACCGCCATACCGCACCCTGACACCGCCATACCTCACCCCGACCCCGCCATACCGCACCCCGACCCCGCCATACCGCACCCCACCACCATACCGCACCCCGACACCGCCATACCGCACCCCGACACCGCCATACCGCACCCCGACACCGCCATACCGCACCACAACACCGCCATACCACACAACACCGCCATACCGCACGTCGACACCTCCATACCACACCCCGACCCCGCCATACCGCACCCCAACCCCACCATACCGCACCCCACCACCATACCGCACCCCGAAACAACCATACCGCACCCCAACCCCGCCATACCGCACCCCGACCCCGCCATACCGCACCCCACCACCCTACTGCACCCCGATACCACCATACCGCACCCAGACACTGCCATACCGCACCCCAACACCGCCATACCGCACCCCACCACCATACCGCACCCTGACACCGCCATACCGCACCCCGACACCGCACCCCAACACCTCCATACCGCACCCCGACCCCGCCATACCGCACCCCACCACCATACCGCACCCCGACACCGCCATACCGCACCCCGACACTCTCCATACCGCACCACAACACCGCCATACCGCACCCCAACACCGCCATACCGCACCCCGACACCAACATACCGCACCCCGACCCCGCCATGCCGCACCCCAACACCACCATACCTCACCCCAACCCTGCCATACTGCACCCCGACACCGCCATACCGCACCCCGACACCACCATACCGCACCCCGACACCGCCATACCGCACCCCGACCCCGCCATACCACACCACAACACCACCATACCGCACCCCGACACTACCATACCGCACCCCGACCCCGCCGCACCCCAACACCACCATACCTCACCCCGACACCGCCATACCGCACCCCGACACCACCATACCGCACCACAACACTGCCATACCGCACCCCAACACCATCATACTGCACTACAACACCCGGCTATACCGCACTGCAACACCCAGCTATATATGACCGCTATACTGTAAAGTAATACCGCTGCATCTCACTATAACACAGATACACAACACTAAGACAAAGTCATCTTCTTAGCACTGTGGCTCAGTGGTCAGCACTGTACTATATACAGAGCAACACGGTGGCTCAGTGGTTAGCACTGTACCATATATAGGGCAGCATGGTGGCTCAGTGGTTAGCACTGTACTATATACAGAGCAGCATGGTGGCTCAGTGGTCAGCACTGTACTATATACAGAGCAGCATGGTGGCTCAGTGGTCAGCACTGTACTATATACAGAGCAGCATGGTGGCTCAATGGTTAGCACTGTACCATATATAGGGAAGCGCGTTGGCTTGGTGGTTAGTACTGGATGGTGGCTCAGTGGTCGGTAGTATTGCTTTGCAGCACTGGGGTCCTGGATTCACTTCCCATTGAGAATAACATTGGCCAGGAGATTGTATGTTCTCCCGGTGTTTCGTGGGTTTCCTCCAGGTTCTCTGTTTCCTCCCACCCCCCATAGCCTGATTGGGAATGTAGATTGTGAGCCTCGATGGACACAGTGATTGTGATGTCTGTACAGTGCTGTGGAATATGATGGCGATATATAAGTAGAATAAATACAGACGGGAGATTCTGTTCCTTCTGCAGCAGCAGAGATGGAGACCGTCAGTCCGGGTGATGCTTCTCCAGGTCCCCGTCCCGTGTTGGTGGCCGCGCTTTCTGACATGATGGGTGAGCCCGCTATTACCAGAGCATGTGCCACCAGTGACAACCCGAAGTGCAAGTCAGAAACTGTCACAGCAGTTGTCACCCCCCTCACCTCATAGATAGCAGTGCTCAGCAGGGGGCAACACTGAGCAGAGGATCATGAAACCAATGCCCCGAGCTGGGGCATGATGGCCGATACCAGGGCTGTTAGCATCAGCGGTGACTGGAGTAACCCTCTGACCCGCCATCAATGTGCAGCACACGGTGGACCTACTGCAGACGAGGGGACAACAGTGAGACAACGGCGCCACCAGGTGCCCACACCAGATACTGCTCCACCAAGGATGCACGTGCCAGAGAGGTCGACCTGGTACAGGGTCCAAAGTAAGGAAGCCAACACCAGGCACAGCCCATGGACCATAGTGCTGCTGTGTTTGGAAGAAAGTAGCCATGTTTTTCACGTCTTATACAACCTTTTTAATATTTCCTCCACCAATAATGCCCCCAATAACGGCACTGTGACCCCACTGACAGCGCAGCAGCTGGAACGAACAAAAGTTTATTGATTTTTTGTTTTTCTTATATGAATAATCTTCTAATACTTAGATTTAGCAATTTAGCCTCGAACAGCTCTCATCCATCAGGGGCACACCTATCCCATGTCTCTTCTCTCGGGGGCACACCTATCCCATGTCTCTTCTCTCGGGGGCACAGCTATCCTGTCTCTTCCCTCGGGGGCACAGCTATCCCCTGTCTCTTCCCTCGGGGGCACACCTATCCCATGTCTCTTCTCTCGGGGGCACAGCTATCCCATGTCTCTTCTCTCGGGGGCACAGCTATCCCATGTCTCTTCTCTCGGGGGCACAGCTATCCCATGTCTCTTCTCTCGGGGACACAGCTATCCCATGTCTCTTCTCTCGGGGGCACAGCTATCCCATGTCTCTTCTCTCGGGGGCACAGCTATCCCATGTCTCTTCTCTCGGGGACACAGCTATCCCATGTCTCTTCTCTCGGGGGCACAGCTATCCCATGTCTCTTCCCTCGGGGGCACAGCTATCCCATGTCTCTTCCCTCGGGGGCACAGCTATCCTCTGTCTCTTCCCTCGGGGGCACAGCTATCCTCTGTCTCTTCTCTCGGGGGCACAGCTATCCTCTGTCTCTTCCCTCGGGGGCACACCTATCCCATGTCTCTTCCCTCGGGGGCACACCTATCCCATGTCTCTTCTCTCGGGGGCACAGCTATCCCATGTCTCTTCCCTCGGGGGCACAGCTATCCCATGTCTCTTCCATCGGGGGCACAGCTATCCTCGGTCTCTTCCCTCGGGGGCACAGCTATCCTCGATCTCTTCCCTCGGGGGCACAGCTATCCTCGGTCTCTTCTCTCGGGGGCACAGCTATCCTCGGTCTCTTCTCTCGGGGGCACAGCTATCCTCGGTCTCTTCTCTCGGGGGCACAGCTATCCTCGGTCTCTTCTCTCGGGGGCACAGCTATCCTCGGTCTCTTTTCTCGGGGGCACAGCTATCCTCGGTCTCTTTTCTCGGGGGCACAGCTATCCTCGGTCTCTTCTCTCGGGAGCACAGCTATCCTGTCTCTTTTCTCGGGGGCACTGCTCTCCTCTGTCTCTTCTTTCGGGGGCACTGCTCTCCTCTGTCTCTTCTTTCGGGGGCACTGCTCTCCTCTGTCTCTTCTTTCGGGGGCACTGCTATCCTGTCTCTTTTCTCGGGGGGCACAGCTATCCTCGGTCTCTTTTCTCGGGGGCACAGCTATCCTCGGTCTCTTTTCTCGGGGGCACAGCTATCCTCGGTCTCTTTTCTCGGGGGCACAGCTATCCTCGGTCTCTTTTCTCGGGGGCACAGCTATCCTCGGTCTCTTTTCTCGGGGGCACAGCTATCCTCGGTCTCTTTTCTCGGGGGCACAGCTATCCTCGGTCTCTTTTCTCGGGGGCACAGCTATCCTCGGTCTCTTCTCTCGGGGGCACAGCTATCCTCGGTCTCTTTTCTCGGGGGCACAGCTATCCTCGGTCTCTTTTCTCGGGGGCACAGCTATCCTCGGTCTCTTCTCTCGGGAGCACAGCTATCCTGTCTCTTTTCTCGGGGGCACTGCTCTCCTCTGTCTCTTCTTTCGGGGGCACTGCTCTCCTCTGTCTCTTCTCTCGGGGCACTGCTCTCCTCTGTCTCTTCTTTCGGGGGCACTGCTCTCCTCTGTCTCTTCTCTCGGGGCACTGCTATCCTCGGTCTCTTTTCTCGGGGCACTGCTATCCTCGGTCTCTCTTCTCTCGGGGCACTGCTATCCTCGGTCTCTTCTCTCGGGGGCACAGCTATCCTCGGTCTCTTCTCTCGGGGGCACTGCTATCCTCTGTCTCTTCTTTCGGGGGCACTGCTCTCCTCTGTCTCTTCTTTCGGGGGCACTGCTATCCTCGGTCTCTTCTCTCGGGGGCACTGCTATCCTCTGTCTCTTCTTTCGGGGGCACTGCTCTCCTCTGTCTCTTCTTTCGGGGGCACTGCTATCCTCGGTCTCTTTTCTCGGGGCACTGCTATCCTCGGTCTCTCTTCTCTCGGGGCACTGCTATCCTCGGTCTCTTCTCTCGGGGGCACAGCTATCCTCGGTCTCTTCTCTCGGGGGCACCTATGCTGGGTGCTGCATATTCATGCTGTTTTGGTTTCCTATCTGGATATTTCTCGAATCGTGGATCTCAATGGTGGATCCTTGTCCTGGTAATATTAAGTTTGGCTGCAGCAATAACTGTTGACAGAGACGAGCGTTGACGGCGTGCAGCTCCTCCTCGTTACGCTGTATCTCCCCCAGAGCCTGGGACAGGCGTGCAGCATCTTCTAGCTGTTTTTCGGACAATCGTTTCGCCTGTTCTATTTGCCATTCTTCTCGCTGAGTTTTGATCACATTTTCTTTGAATGTTTTCTTCACTCTGGTGTCAAAGAGCGGAGACCTCTCCTCGAGGCGCGTTAATGTGCTCAGAGCTAACGGCATGGGCCTTATTGTAGGGTTAAATCTTGGAATAAGAGGAATGACAGTGCCGCACTTATTTTGGTCTTGGATGGAGTTCATAAGGACGACATTGGCCTGGAACTCGCCCCACTTGGACAGAAATTTGTCTGTGAGCAGAAGAACGATATAGGCAGAGTTCTTCACCGCGTCTTCCAGGCACCGGAGAGGACTTCGTCCTGCAATCTCAAAACCTTCACAAAACGTTGTGCCGTTCCCAATCTTGAGGTCATGCAGAACTGTGCACACCCTCTGAGCTTCCTCCTCATCCTCGGGGACGTGAAGTATGACAAAGCTGAAAAACTTTACCGAAGAGGGTAAATAAGAGACAGAGGGGGGTAAACCGGGGGCAGAGGGGGGTAAATCAGAGACAGATGGGAGAAAACCAGCGGCAGACGGGGGTAAACCGGCGGCAGATGGGGGTAAATCAGAGAAAGATGGGAGCAAACCGGCGGCAGACGGGGGCAAACCGGCGGCAGAAGGGGGTAAACAAACAGCAGATGGGGGTAAATCAGAGACAGATGGGGGCAAACCGGCGGCAGACGGGGGCAAACCGGCGGCAGACGTGGGTAAATCAGAAGCAGAGATGCCAGGAGGTCCTGGAGACATAGTGCCCATCTGACTGCTGCAGGCATGGCATACTACAGGTTGGCAGAGGGAGTCTCTGATTTCTTCTGCATGTGCTTCGCCTTCACCTTCCCGCTCCTTCGCTGCGCTCTCAGTCTCCCCGAGCTCGCTCGATGCGGCTGCTGTCGGATTTGTGGCACATGAACGATCAGATGCATCTGAAGGGCTGGAGCCGCAGGGTGAGAGGCCACTCTTCAGGCCACTGGTCGTCTTGCATTGGCTCTTGTGCTCCCCCGTTACGAGTTCTGCACTGTGTGATCTACTGATCTGCAATGAATAAGATGCACAAGACGGATCTGGCGATTCCGGCAGCAGGATCCCATTGTTCAGTAGATCAGAACGTAAAGTGTGTGGCTCGTCCTGGTCTGAGCTGAGACCCGGCTCCAGCATGGTGATCTGCAGAATGAACGGTCACCAAGGTATTAATTAAGATCCGGTGAGTCCCCGAAATGCACGATGGACGTCGACATTACAGGAAATCTTCAGAATGCACCGTGCCTCGGCTGCAAGGAAAAAGAAAAGAAATGGCTTATCAGCCGACGTTCTGCAATATCTGCGCCAAATCCACAGCGACGGCTCGAGTCCCTATAAACCGATGGTGAAACCTGCACTGATGATTCTGCAGCACGTCCACAACAGAGCGAGCCGCGAATCTGAGACTCGGCAGCACTTTCTGCGTGGAAACTTTCCTCAGTATGAGGAAAAGATGTACGATTTCTTGCTGACATTTTCTGTAACATTTCCGACTATTGGAAACTTATATCTATCAAGAGCGACATTACAGATGAAGTGCTATACAGACACGACCGAAAGATGCAGAGCAAGAGCGCGACAGCGTGCAGACACGACCGAAAGATGCGGAACAAGAGCGCGACGCCGTGCAGACACGACCGAAAGATGCGGAACAAGAGCGCGACGCCGTGCAGACACGACCGAAAGATGCGGAACAAGAGCGCGACGCCGTGCAGACACGACCGAAAGATGCAGAACAAGAGCGCGACGCCGTGCAGACACGACCGAAAGATGCAGAAAAAGAGCGCGACAGCGTGCAGACACGACCGAAAGATGCAGAAAAAGAGCGCGACAGCGTGCAGACATGACCGAAAGATGCGGAACAAGAGCGCGACAGCGTGCAGACACGACCGAAAGATGCGGAACAAGAGCGCGACGCCGTGCAGACACGACCGAAAGATGCGGAACAAGAGCGCGACGCCGTGCAGACACGACCGAAAGATGCGGAACAAGAGCGCGACGCCGTGCAGACACGACCGAAAGATGCGGAACAAGAGCGCGACACCGTGCAGACACGACCGAAAGATGAGGAACAAGAGCGCGACGCCGTGCAGACACGACCGAAAGATGCAGAACAAGAGCGCGACGCCGTGCAGACACGACCGAAAGATGCAGAACAAGAGCGCGACGCCGTGCAGACACGACCGAAAGATGCAGAAAAAGAGCGCGACAGCGTGCAGACACGACCGAAAGATGCAGAAAAAGAGCGCGACAGCGTGCAGACACGACCGAAAGATGCGGAACAAGAGCGCGACAGCGTGCAGACACGACCGAAAGATGCGGAACAAGAGCGAGACGCCGTGCAGACACGACCGAAAGATGCAGAGCAAGAGCGCGACAGCGTGCAGACACGGCCGAAAGATGCAGAACAAGAGCGCGACGCCGTGCAGACACGACCGAAAGATGCGGAACAAGAGCGCGACACCGTGCAGACAAGACAGAAAGATGCGGAACAAGAGCGCAGCGCCGTGCAGGCACGACCGAAAGATGCAGAACAAGAGCGCGACGCTGTGCCGACACGACCGAAAGATGCGGAACAAGAGCGCGACACCGTGCAGACACTACCGAAAGATGCAGAACAAGAGCGCGACACCGTGCAGACACGACCGAAAGATGAGGAACAAGAGCGCAGCGCCGTGCAGACACGACCGAAAGATGAAGAACAAGAGCGCGACACCGTGCAGACACGACCGAAAGATGCAGAACAAGAGCGCGACGACGTGCAGACACGACCGAAAGATGCAGACATTATCCAGACATTTGTTGGGAATCTCTCTCAAGTAAAACTAACAGGTCAAGCAAATTCTTATCCTCTCTTGCTGACAACTTTATCTTCCAAAAGGTAGGGGAGAAAACAAGGGGATCTGCTACTTTGGATCTAATTCTTATAAACAGGGAGGAAATGGTTGAGGAGGTAAAGGTGGCTGGGACCCTAGGAGGCAGCGATCATGCTATTATAGAATTTTGGATAACTAGAGGAGGAAGACATGTGAAGACTCAAACTTCAAGGTTAGATTTTAGAAAGGCAGATTTTAAGAGACTCAGAAAGAGAATAGGAGGGATCCAATGGCTGGATGTCCTTAAGGACAAAAATGTCCAGGTAGGATGGGAAATTTTTAAAAATGAGATTCTCAAAGCACAATCGTTAACAATCCCGAAAAGTAGGAAGAATGGGAAGCATTTAAGGAAACCAGGATGGATGAACACAGAACTTAAACACATGCTAAAAAGAAAGAAAGAAATGTTTATTAAATGGAAAGAGGGAGGCATATCTAAAGAAGATTATAATGCAGTCTGCAGATCCTGCAGGGCACGTATCAGGTTAGCTAAAGCTGACAATGAATTAAGGCTTGCAAGAGATGTCAAAAGCAATAAAAAAGGATTTTGGGGGTATGTCAAAAGTAAAAGAAAAGTCAAAGATGCTATAGGATTTTTACAGGATGAAAATGGAGAAATGGTAAGAGAGGATGTTGAGAAGGCCGAACTTTTTAATTCCTATTTTGCATCTGTTTTCTCTCAGAAAGAAAATGTAACATCAACTGATCTTCACTGTCCTTTTAAAGGAATAGAGGAATCCAAGTTATCAGTAAACAGAAAGATTGTGAGGGAATATTTAGCTAACATAAATGAGTTCAAGTCTCCAGGTCCAGATGAATTACACCCCAGAGTACTGAAGGAGATTGTAGAAGAAATTTTAGAACCACTCTCCATAATCTTTGAAAATTCTTGGAGAACAGGAGAAGTCCCAGAAGACTGGAGAAGAGCAAATGTTGTTCCTATCTTCAAAAAGGGGAAGAAGGTGGACCCAGGGAACTATAGGCCGGTGAGTCTGACTTCTATACCAGGAAAGATCTTTGAACAAATTATTAAACAACATGTATGTAAGTACATGGATAAGAATGAAGTGATTAACCAGAGTCAGCATGGGTTTGTAACTAACAAGTCATGTCAGACTAACTTAATTTCCTTCTATGACAGAATCACTGACTGGGTGGATCAGGGAAATGCTGTAGATATAGTATATCTTGACTTCAGCAAAGCATTTGACAAAGTATCTCACATCATCCTTATTGAAAAAATGACCAAGTATGCAATGGACCAGGCAACTGTTAGGTGGATTCATAACTGGCTTAGTGATCGGACTCAAAGGGTGGTTGTAAATGGCTTCACATCCAGCTGGATGAATGTCTCAAGTGGGGTACCACAGGGCTCCGTCCTGGGACCTGTATTGTTCAACATCTTTATCAATGATCTAGATGACGGAATTGAGGGTAAACTGATTAAATTTGCTGATGACACAAAGCTAGGAGGGATAGCTAATACTAGAGAAGAGAGAGAGAGGATTCAAAAGCATCTAAACAAACTGGAGCAGTGGGCAGCAACCAACAGAATGGTTTATAACAGGGAAAAATGCAAAGTACTACATCTGGGCAATAAAAATGAAAAAAGCATCTACAGAATGGGAGGAATAGAGCTAAGCAACAGTACATGTGAAAAAGACTTAGGTATACTAATAGATCATAGACTGAACATGAGTCAACAGTGTGATGCAGCAGCAAAAAAGGCAAATACAATTCTGGGATGTATTAACAGAAGCATACAGTCTAGATCACGTGAAGTCATTATCGGTCTTTACTCCTCTTTGGTCAGACCTCATCTGGAATACTGTGTACAGTTTTGGGCACCACATTTTAAAAAAGACATCGACAAACTGGAGCAAGTTCAGAGAAGAGCGACCAGAATGGTGACTGGTCTGCAAACCATGTCCTATGAGGAACGGTTGCAGGATTTGGGAATGTTTAGCTTGCAAAAAAGAAGACTGAGAGGAGACTTAATAGCTGTCTACAAATATGTCAAGGGCTGTCACATTGTAGAAGGATCATCTTTATTCTCATTTGCACAAGGAAAGACTAGAAGCAATGGGATGAAACTAAATGGGAGGAGACACAGATTAGATATTAGAAAAAACTTTTTGACAGTTAGGGTGATTAATGAGTGGAACAGGCTGCCACGAGAGGTGGTGAGTTCCCCTTCAATGGACGTCTTCAAACAGAGGCTGGACAGACATCTGTCTGAGATGATCTAGTGAATCCTGCTTTGAGCAGGGGGTTGGACCAGATGACCCAGGAGGTCCCTTCCAACTCTACCATTCTATGATTCTATGATTCTATGCAGAGCAAGAGCACGACTCCGTGCAGACAAGACCGAAAGATGCAGAGCAAGAGCACAACGCCGTGCAGACACGACCGAAAGATGCAGAAAAAGAGCGAGACGCCGTGCAGACACGACCGAAAGATGTAGAACAAGAGCGCGACGCCGTGCAGACACGACCGAAAGATGCAGAACAAGAGCGCGACAGCGTGCAGACACGACCGAAAGATGCAGAAAAAGAGCGCGACGCCGTGCAGACACGACCGAAAGATGCAGAAAAAGAGCGCGACAGCGTGCAGACACGACCGAAAGATGCAGAAAAAGAGCGCGACAGCGTGCAGACACGACCGAAAGATGCAGAACAAGAGCGCGACAGCGTGCAGACACGACCGAAAGATGCGGAACAAGAGCGCGACAGCGTGCAGACACGACCGAAAGATGCGGAACAAGAGCGAGACGCCGTGCAGACACGACCGAAAGATGCAGAGCAAGAGCGCGACAGCGTGCAGACACGACCGAAAGATGCAGAACAAGAGCGCGACGCCGTGCAGACACGACCGAAAGATGTGGAACAAGAGCGCGACACCGTGCAGACAAGACAGAAAGATGCGGAACAAGAGCGCAGCGCCGTGCAGGCACGACCGAAAGATGCAGAACAAGAGCGCGACGCTGTGCCGACACGACCGAAAGATGCGGAACAAGAGCGCGACACCGTGCAGACACTACCGAAAGATGCAGAACAAGAGCGCGACACCGTGCAGACACGACCGAAAGATGAGGAACAAGAGCGCGACACCGTGCAGACACGACCGAAAGATGCAGAACAAGAGCGCGACGACGTGCAGACACGACCGAAAGATGCAGAGCAAGAGCACGACGCCGTGCAGACAAGACCGAAAGATGCAGAGCAAGAGCACAACGCCGTGCAGACACGACCGAAAGATGCAGAAAAAGAGCGAGACGCCGTGCAGACACGACCGAAAGATGTAGAACAAGAGCGCGACGCCGTGCAGACACGACCGAAAGATGCGCTCTTGTTCTGCATCTCTCGGTCGTGTCTGCACGGCGTTGCGCTCTTGTTCTGCAACGTCGTGCAGACACGACCGAAAGATGCAGAACAAGAGCGCGACAGCGTGCAGACACGACCGAAAGATGCAGAAAAAGAGCGAGACGCCGTGCAGACACGACCGAGAGATGCAGAACAAGAGCGCGACGCCGTGCAGACACGACCGAAAGATGCAGAACAAGAGCGCGACGCCGTGCAGACTCGACCGAAAGATGCAGAACAAGAGCGCGACGCCGTGCAGACACGACCGAAAGATGCAGAAAAAGAGCGAGACGCCGTGCAGACACGACCGATAGATGCAGAACAAGAGCGAGACGCCGTGCAGACACGACCGAAAGATGCAGAAAAAGAGCACGACGCCGTGCAGACACGACCGAAAGATGCGGAACAAGTGCACGACGCCGTGCAGACACGACCGAAAGATGCAGAACAAGAGCGCGACGCCGTGCAGACACAATCAAAAGATGCAGAACAAGAGCGCGACGCCGTGCAGACACGACCGAAAGATGCGGAACAAGAGCGCGACGCCGTGCAGACACGACCGAAAGATGCGGAACAAGAGCGCGACGCCGTGCAGACAAGACCGAAAGATGCGGAACAAGAGCGCGACGCCGTGCAGACAAGACCGAAAGATGCGGAACAAGAGCGCGACGCCGTGCAGACAAGACCGAAAGATGCGGAACAAGAGCGCGACGCCGTGCAGACACTACCGAAAGATGCGGAACAAGAGCGCGACGCCGTGCAGACACTACCGAAAGATGCGGAACAAGAGCGCGACGCCGTGCAGACACGACCGAAAGATGCGGAACAAGAGCGCGACGCCGTGCAGACACGACCGAAAGATGCGGAACAAGAGCGCGACGCCATGCAGACACGACCGAAAGATGCGGAACAAGAGCGCGACACCGTGCAGACACGATCGAATGATGCAGAACAAGAGCACGACGCCGTGCAGACACGACCGAAAGATGCGGAACAAGAGCACGACCAAAAGATGCGGAACAAGAGCGCGACGCCGTGCAGACACGACCGAAAGATGCAGAAAAAGAGCGAGACGCCGTGCAGACACGACCGAAAGATGCGGAACAAGAGCGCGACGCCGTGCAGACACGACCGAAAGATGCAGAACAAGAGCGCGACACCGTGCAGACACGACCAAAAGATGCGGAACAAGAGCACGACACCGTGCAGACACGACCGAAAGATGCGGAACAAGAGCGAGACGCCGTGCAGACACGACCGAATGATGCAGAACAAGAGCGCGACGCCGTGCAGACACGACCGAAAGATGCAGAACAAGAGCACGACACCGTGCAGACAAGACCGAAAGATGCGGAACAAGAGCGAGACGCCGTGCAGACACGACCGAAAGATGCGAAACAGAAGAGCGGCTTTGGTATAAAAAGAGCAGAAGTTCAATAAAGAACTTATTACGTAATAGTTACTTCGGGGTTAGACAGAAGTCTTATGCTGGCTGCCGGCAGATCTCGCAGTCACGGCTCCTGTAATCTGACCAGGCAACATGGCGACTGACGAGGAAGTGAAGCCCATCGCTGCCCGCACACCGCACGCTCCGCACACCGGTCACACGCACCGATATACTTGCCCTTTGGTAATTGCCCTTCTCTGGGGGGTTTAGGTCTTTTCTTCCTTATAGGAAGTCTTGGAGGTTTCTGCCGTCAGCTCAGCGTCTGCTTCCTCAGGACTACAACCCCTCCCTTCCGAGATGAAAGGTCACATTCCACATCAGATCTAGGGCTCGTCTCTCCATCTCGTCACCTGCTGCCGGGACATCATCTCAGGGCAGTAGGACAAGTCCCAGCACAACGAGGCGTGTGAATGCGGAGGAAGAGGCTCGAAACGGAGTTTGGGGAATAGAGAATTCGCAGCAGTCGAGATACAAATGGGCAAATCTGTCTGGTGCCCCCCATGGAAGAGCACTGCAATGTGACCAGAGACCTGCGTGCACATGCCGCCCCCTGTCCGCACACAGCGGGGTGCAGGCTGGCTGACAGACGCCTTAAATGTAGGGGTTCTGGTCCTTGTCTACATCCCGCTGAGGTCTAACAGTCAACGAACCCCAAGAAAAAAGTATCAACGGAATGGAAACCGAAGCCGCCAGTGTCTGCGGCGATCAGCAGCAGCGTGCGCGGCCTGGAGATCTGCACAGCTCCGAGGACCCCGATAATGTCCAATACACCATCTGTATCCAGGACCGAGGAGCAGCGCACCCTCCCCATACACCTGCAGCTGGGGGCACTTAAACAGTGGCATGTAAAAGTTTGTGCACCCCTGGTCAAAATTCCTGTTATTGTGAACAGTGAAGCAAATTGAAGATGAAATTATCTAAAAGGCCTAAAGTTACAGATGACGCATCTCCTTTGTATTTTAGGCAAAAAAAATAATTATATTTTCATCTTTTACATTTTAAAAATTGCAAAAAAGGAAAATGGGCCAATGCAAAAGTTTGTGCACCCTGCATGGTTAGTACCCAGTAGCGCCCCCTTTTGCAGGTATCACAGCTTGTAAACGCTTTTTGTAGCCGGACAAGAGTCTTTCAGTTCTTGTTTGAGGGATTTTCCTCCATTCTTCCTTGGAGAATTCCTCCAGAGCTGTGAGATTCCTGGGGCGTCTTGCATCCTCTGCTATTTTGAGGTCTAGCCACAGATTTTCAATGATGTTCAGATCAGGGGACTGTGAGGGCCATTGTGAAACCTTCAGCTTGTGCCTTTAGAGGTCGTCTATTGTTGATAGTGACCTGGGTTTAGGATCATTATCCATTTGTAGGATCATCCTCTTTTCAGCTTCAGCTTTTTTACAGATGGTGTTATGTTTGCATCAAGAATTGGTTGAAATTTCATTGAATCCATTCTTCCCTCTACCTGCGAAATGTTCCCCGTGCCATTGGCTGCAACACAACCCCAAAACACGATTGATCCACCCCCATGCTTAATGGTTGGCGAGCTGTTCTGTTCCTGAAATCTTGTGCCCTTTGTTCTCCACACATAACTTTGATCATTGTGGTCAGAGACTTCTATTTTACCTCATCGGTCCACAGGACTTGTTTCCACAATACATCACGCTTGTTTAGCTGTTCTTTTGCACTTCTGATGCTGAATTTTATGGTGATGACGCAGGAGACGTTTTCTTCTGATGACTCTTCCATGAAGGCCATATTTGTGCAGGTGTCTCTGAACAGTAGAACAACGTACCACAACTCCAGAGTCTGCTAAATCTTTCTGAAGGTCTTTTGCAGTCAAGCGGGGGTCCTGATTTGCCTCTCTAGCAATCCTACGAGCATCTCTCACTGAAATGTTGCTTGGTCTTCCAGACCTTATCTTGACCTCCACTGTTCCTAGTAACTGCCATTTCTTTATTAAATTTCAAACTGAGGAAAGGGCAACTTGGAAACCCTTTGCTCTCTCCTTCTAGCTTCTCCTGCTTTGTGGCCTCCACCATTGTCAGAGCTCGGCAGCTGCTTAGAAGACCCCACGGCTGCTTGTTTGGGCAGAAGGTTAGAGGAGGTTTTTATAAAGCTGGAAATTTGCATCACCGGCCTTTCCTAATGATGATAGTGAACAAGCCATAACCCTAACAGGATAATTAAGGTCTGACACCTTGGTCAAAGTTATCTGAGCACACAAACTTTTGCATCGGCCCATCTTCCTTTTTGTCATTTTTAAAATGTAAAAAGATGAAAATATAATTTTTTTTTTTGCCTAAAATACAAAGGAGATGCGTCATCTGTAACTTTAGGCCTTTTAGATCATTTCATCTTCAACTTGCTTCACTGTTCACAATAACAGGAATTTTGACCAGGGGTGCACAAACTTTTACATGTCACTGTATGAACACTGCAGACCCCCAGCCCTGACGCTCGCACACAATGCACCATACTAACCAGCGCCAGCGCTGCATTTTGACTGCATTTCTTCAGCGATGCCGCAGGCACTTAACCCCTCGTGATTGACAGCAAAAACTGACGAGAAGTTGAATTGCTGGAAATGCCACAATCCCGGCACAATAAAAAGTTCAGCAACTTTCTAAAAGAATTTGCATTTCGACTCCTCTCTTTTCAATGTGTTGGTTTGCTGTGAATGGAAACCTTTATATTTAGAGGCTGAGATGCAGACAGGAAAGGGTTTGCTACAATGTAGTACAATACACAAGCTGAACATCTGGCCTTTGTTACAATGTATCAGTGCAGGTAAAATGTATCACACCAGGTACTAGTGAAGCCAATGCTCATCTGGGAGAAGGAGCGCAGCGGCCGGCGCTGTCCATGTACTAGATTGGGATTATTTTGGGGTCGCGCTGCCCCGAACTGACAGCTGCGGTCCAGACTGACAGCGAATCTGGAATCTGCTTACTTCACAATTAATCTCTTTAATCTGCTCGGCGGCCACAGAAGATTACACTGCACCAAAACCGGAGCGCTCCCCCGAGCAGCCCCCGCCTGCGAAAGTATTATTCTGAGCCCATGATGGACGCAGTCCTCCTATCTGAATGACCAGGCCTACCTTCTTCCGGGCAGCACCAGCGAGGCGCAGTCGCCCACTCCCGTCCTCCTCGGGGGAGGGGGGGGAGCAGTCGCCCGTTACCGTCCTCCTCGGGGGAGGGGGGGGAGCAGTCGCCAGTTACCGTCCTCCTCGGGGGAGGGGGGGGAGCAGTCGCCAGTTACCGTCCTCCTCGGGGGAGGGGGGGGGGGGGAGCAGTCGCCCGTTACCGTCCTCCTCGGGGGAGGGGGGGGAGCAGTCGCCCGTTACCGTCCTCCTCGGGGGAGGGGGGGAGCAGTCGCCCGTTACCATGCTTCAGGAGTGTGGTGCATGTAGCAGTCGCCCGTTACCATGCTTCAGGAGTGTGGGGCATGGAGCAATCGCCCGTTACCGCACTCCCCTTTTGGAGCAGTCGCCCGTTACCGCACTCCCCTTTTGGAGCAGTCGCCCGTTACCGCACTCCCCTTTTGGAGCAGTCGCCCGTTACCGCACTCCCCTTTTGGAGCAGTCGCCCGTTACCGCACTCCCCTTTTGGAGCAGTCGCCCGTTACCGCACTCCCCTTTTGGAGCAGTCGCCCGTTACCGCACTCCCCTTTTGGAGCAGTCGCCCGTTACCATCCGCGGGGTCTGAAGAATTTTTAATGAAGCACAAAAGATCCAAACAAATAAATATCAAATAGGAACAGGACAAAATGGCGCGGCGGCGAATCTGTGGAGGAGGAACAGCCTCACCACCCGGCTGTGCTGTCAGTCTAGCAGCAACCAAGGGGTTAAACCGCTCAGCCGTGTCCAAAAGTGAGAGGCTGGACTGACACAAAGCAACAAAACTCCAGCAGTGCTGTGCTGCAGAATGGAGGGTGAGAGGGTTTGCGGACTGACTGAGGGACGCGGTGCATGGTAGTGATATTAAGGCATATGCACAGGAGGGTCCCGCCCGGGGTCCGCACAGCCGGGGTCTCACACTGCGGGCAGCATCTGTAGAGGGGGCCGGAGAGCAATATAGATATACAGTCAGCGCTCGAGGGGCAGAAACCACCAGAAACAGGAGATGAGTGACCCCAGCCCGCCTGCGCGAGGGAAGCCACGTGTGTCACAGGGCGGAGCGCTCTGCGTGGTGTAGCTCTCTCTCTACGGGCGGAGCGCTCTGGATCTGTCTCTAGGGGCGGAGCGCTCTGCGCGGTGGAGCTCTCTCTCTACGGGCGGAGCGCTCTGGAGCTCTCTCTACGGGCGGAGCGCTCTGGATCTCTCTCTACGGGCGGAGCGCTCTGCGCGGTGGATCTCTCTCTACGGGCGGAGCGCTCTGCGCGGTGGATCTCTCTCTACGGGCGGAGCGCTCTGCGCGGTGGATCTCTCTCTACGGGCGGAGCGCTCTGCGCGGTGGATCTCTCTCTACGGGCGGAGCGCTCTGCGCGGTGGATCTCTCTCTACGGGCGGAGCGCTCTGCGCGGTGGATCTCTCTCTACGGGCGGAGCGCTCTGCGCGGTGGATCTCTCTCTACGGGCGGAGCGCTCTGCGCGGTGGATCTCTCTCTACGGGCGGAGCGCTCTGCGCGGTGGATCTCTCTCTACGGGCGGAGCGCTCCGCGCGGTGGATCTCTCTCTACGGGCGGAGCGCTCTGCGCGGTGGATCTCTCTCTACGGGCGGAGCGCTCTGCGCGGTGGATCTCTCTCTACGGGCGGAGCGCTCCGCGCGGTGGATCTCTCTCTACGGGCGGAGCGCTCTGCGCGGTGGATCTCTCTCTACGGGCGGAGCGCTCTGCGCGGTGGATCTCTCTCTACGGGCGGAGCGCTCTGCGCGGTGGATCTCTCTCTACGGGCGGAGCGCTCTGTGGTGGCCCTCACATATTGGAGGTGTGTACAGGATGGTTTGTTGCGTTAACCCTACAGATGCTGTAGGCAGAAGCTCCTGTGGATCATGATTCAGAGCTGCAGACCCCTGAGCCTTGTGCCGGCCCCCACAATCCTGGCCCCACAGTGGTGAATAAGAGGGCGAGAGGACGGCGAGTCAGGAAGACGCGGACCCCCGACAGATGAGTCAGGAACCTTCCTCAGGCGCTGATGGAGTTGGCCACGTCAGTAAACACAAGACGAGTCGGTCTCTGCAGAGGACACAGACTGGTGAGAAGGACCTGAAATACAGAGAAGACGCCGGGGGTCAGGAGAAATCATCACCCACCGCCTGCGACAGAGACAAGCAGAAGATAAGGGGCCGCCGCTCACAGTCACTGTCTGCACAGTACTCTGCAATACACAGCGAGGAGGGATTCTGCTGGTGCAGTCACTGTGTACATACATTACATTACTGATCCTGAGTTACCTCCTGTATTATACTCCAGAGCTGCACTCACTATTCTGCTGGTGCAGTCACCGTGTACATACATTACATTACTGATCCTGAGTTACCTCCTGTATTATACTCCAGAGCTGCACTCACTATTCTGCTGGTGCAGTCACTGTGTACATACATTACATTACTGATCCGGAGTTACATCCTGTATTATACTCCAGAGCTGCACTCACTATTCTGCTGGTGCAGTCACTGTGTACATACATTACATTACTGATCCTGAGTTACCTCCTGTATTATACTCCAGAGCTGCACTCACTATTCTGCTGGTGTAGTCACTGTGTACATACATTACATTACTGATCCGGAGTTACATCCTGTATTATACCCCAGAGCTGCACTCACTATTCTGCTGGTGCAGTCACTGTGTACATACATTACATTACTGATCCTGAGTTACCTCCTGTATTATCCTCCAGAGCTGCATTCACTATTCTGCTGGTGCAGTCACTGTGTACATTACATTACTGATCCTGAGTTACCTCCTGTATTATCCTCCAGAGCTGCACTCACTATTCTGCTGGTGCAGTCACTGTGTACATACATTACTGATCCTGAGTTACCTCCTGTATTATCCTCCAGAGCTGCACTCACTATTCTGCTGGTGCAGTCACTGTGTACATACATTACTGATCCTGAGTTACCTCCTGTATTATCCTCCAGAGCTGCACTCACTATTCTGCTGGTGCCGTCACTGTGTACATACATTACATTACTGATCCTGAGTTACCTCCTGTATTATCCTCCAGAGCTGCACTCACTATTCTGCTGGTGCAGTCACTGTGTACATACATTACTGATCCTGAGTTACATCCTGTATTATCCTCCAGAGCTGCACTCACTATTCTGCTGGTGCAGTCACTGTGTACATACATTACTGATCCTGAGTTACCTCCTGTATTATACTCCAGAGCTGCACTCACTATTCTGCTGGTGCCGTCACTGTGTACATACTTTACATTACTGATCCTGAGTTACCTCCTGTATTATACTCCAGAGCTGCACTCACTATTCTGCTGGTGCAGTCACTGTGTACATACATTACTGATCCTGAGTTACATCCTGTATTATACTCCAGAGCTGCACTCACTATTCTGCTGGTGCAGTCACTGTGTACATACATTACATTACTGATCCTGAGTTACCTCCTGTATTATCCTCCAGAGCTGCATTCACTATTCTGCTGGTGCAGTCACTGTGTACATTACATTACTGATCCTGAGTTACCTCCTGTATTATCCTCCAGAGCTGCACTCACTATTCTGCTGGTGCAGTCACTGTGTACATACATTACATTACTGATCCTGAGTTACCTCCTGTATTATACCCCAGAGCTGCACTCACTATTCTGCTGGTGCAGTCACTGTGTACATACATTACATTACTGATCCTGAGTTACATCCTGTATTATACTCCAGAGCTGCACTCACTATTCTGCTGGTGCAGTCACTGTGTACATACATTACATTACTGATCCTGAGTTACATCCTGTATTATCCTCCAGAGCTGCACTCACTATTCTGCTGGTGCAGTCACTGTGTACATACATTACATTACTGATCCTGAGTTACATCCTGTATTATCCTCCAGAGCTGCACTCACTATTCTGCTGGTGCAGTCACTGTGTACATACATTACATTACTGATCCTGAGTTACCTCCTGTATTTTCCTCCAGAGCTGCACTCACTATTCTGCTGGTGCAGTCACTGTGTACATACATTACATTACTGATCCTGAGTTACCTCCTGTATTATCCTCCAGAGCTGCACTCACTATTCTGCTGGTGCAGTCACTGTGTACATACATTACATTACTGATCCTGAGTTACCTCCTGTATTATACCCCAGAGCTGCACTCACTATTCTGCTGGTGCAGTCACTGTGTACACACATTACTGTAATGCACAAGCCCGGACTGACTAGCATGTGCGTGTTTAGTGGTTCCACTGTGCCATGAACCGGAGAGTGCCTGGAGGGGCGTAACTAAGTATCTGCTCGATCCAACCAAGGTCGCATGACGGCTACGACGCCGTGCACCAGGGAGGAACCGAGCAGAGGCACCAGGTGCTACTCCAGGTCAGACTTCGGACACGGCTGTTAACTCACACCGGGGAATACAGGAACAGGCAGGCTAGAGCGCAGGCTGGGTAGGGTCCAGTACAGACTGGGAGACGAATTCAGAGCCGCAGATGCAGTAATCAAACAAAGTAAAGCGAAACCGCAGACGCGGTAGACGAGGCTGAGCAGAGCGAAACCGCAGACGCGGTAGACGAGGCTGAGCAGAGCAGAGCGAATCCGCAGACGCGGTGGACGAGGCTGAGCAGAGCGAAACCGCAGAGGCGGTAGACGAGGCTGAGCAGAGCGAAACCGCAGAGGCGGTAGACGAGGCTGAGCAGAGCGAAACCGCAGAGGCGGTAGACGAGGCTGAGCAGAGCGAAACCGCAGAGGCGGTAGACGAGGCTGAGCAGAGCGAAACCGCAGAGGCGGTAGACGAGGCTGAGCAGAGCGAAACCGCAGAGGCGGTAGACGAGGCTGAGCAGAGCGAAACCGCAGAGGCGGTAGACGAGGCTGAGCAGAGCGAAACCGCAGAGGCGGTAGACGAGGCTGAGCAGAGCGAAACCGCAGAGGCGGTAGACGAGGCTGAGCAGAGCGAAACCGCAGAGGCGGTAGACGAGGCTGAGCAGAGCGAAACCGCAGAGGCGGTAGACGAGGCTGAGCAGAGCGAAACCGCAGAGGCGGTAGACGAGGCTGAGCAGAGCGAAACCGCAGAGGCGGTAGACGAGGCTGAGCAGAGCGAAACCGCAGAGGCGGTAGACGAGGCTGAGCAGAGCGAAACCGCAGAGGCGGTAGACGAGGCTGAGCAGAGCGAAACCGCAGAGGCGGTAGACGAGGCTGAGCAGAGCGAAACCGCAGAGGCGGTAGACGAGGCTGAGCAGAGCGAAACCGCAGAGGCGGTAGACGAGGCTGAGCAGAGCGAAACCGCAGAGGCGGTAGACGAGGCTGAGCAGAGCGAAACCGCAGAGGCGGTAGACGAGGCTGAGCAGAGCGAAACCGCAGAGGCGGTAGACGAGGCTGAGCAGAGCGAAACCGCAGAGGCGGTAGACGAGGCTGAGCAGAGCGAAACCGCAGAGGCGGTAGACGAGGCTGAGCAGAGCGAAACCGCAGAGGCGGTAGACGAGGCTGAGCAGAGCGAAACCGCAGAGGCGGTAGACGAGGCTGAGCAGAGCGAAACCGCAGAGGCGGTAGACGAGGCTGAGCAGAGCGAAACCGCAGAGGCGGTAGACGAGGCTGAGCAGAGCGAAACCGCAGAGGCGGTAGACGAGGCTGAGCAGAGCGAAACCGCAGAGGCGGTAGACGAGGCTGAGCAGAGCGAAACCGCAGAGGCGGTAGACGAGGCTGAGCAGAGCGAAACCGCAGAGGCGGTAGACGAGGCTGAGCAGAGCGAAACCGCAGAGGCGGTAGACGAGGCTGAGCAGAGCGAAACCGCAGAGGCGGTAGACGAGGCTGAGCAGAGCGAAACCGCAGAGGCGGTAGACGAGGCTGAGCAGAGCGAAACCGCAGAGGCGGTAGACGAGGCTGAGCAGAGCGAAACCGCAGAGGCGGTAGACGAGGCTGAGCAGAGCGAAACCGCAGAGGCGGTAGACGAGGCTGAGCAGAGCGAAACCGCAGAGGCGGTAGACGAGGCTGAGCAGAGCGAAACCGCAGAGGCGGTAGACGAGGCTGAGCAGAGCGAAACCGCAGAGGCGGTAGACGAGGCTGAGCAGAGCGAAACCGCAGAGGCGGTAGACGAGGCTGAGCAGAGCGAAACCGCAGAGGCGGTAGACGAGGCTGAGCAGAGCGAAACCGCAGAGGCGGTAGACGAGGCTGAGCAGAGCGAAACCGCAGAGGCGGTAGACGAGGCTGAGCAGAGCGAAACCGCAGAGGCGGTAGACGAGGCTGAGCAGAGCGAAACCGCAGAGGCGGTAGACGAGGCTGAGCAGAGCGAAACCGCAGAGGCGGTAGACGAGGCTGAGCAGAGCGAAACCGCAGAGGCGGTAGACGAGGCTGAGCAGAGCGAAACCGCAGAGGCGGTAGACGAGGCTGAGCAGAGCGAAACCGCAGAGGCGGTAGACGAGGCTGAGCAGAGCGAAACCGCAGAGGCGGTAGACGAGGCTGAGCAGAGCGAAACCGCAGAGGCGGTAGACGAGGCTGAGCAGAGCGAAACCGCAGAGGCGGTAGACGAGGCTGAGCAGAGCGAAACCGCAGAGGCGGTAGACGAGGCTGAGCAGAGCGAAACCGCAGAGGCGGTAGACGAGGCTGAGCAGAGCGAAACCGCAGAGGCGGTAGACGAGGCTGAGCAGAGCGAAACCGCAGAGGCGGTAGACGAGGCTGAGCAGAGCGAAACCGCAGAGGCGGTAGACGAGGCTGAGCAGAGCGAAACCGCAGAGGCGGTAGACGAGGCTGAGCAGAGCGAAACCGCAGAGGCGGTAGACGAGGCTGAGCAGAGCGAAACCGCAGAGGCGGTAGACGAGGCTGAGCAGAGCGAAACCGCAGAGGCGGTAGACGAGGCTGAGCAGAGCGAAACCGCAGAGGCGGTAGACGAGGCTGAGCAGAGCGAAACCGCAGAGGCGGTAGACGAGGCTGAGCAGAGCGAAACCGCAGAGGCGGTAGACGAGGCTGAGCAGAGCGAAACCGCAGAGGCGGTAGACGAGGCTGAGCAGAGCGAAACCGCAGAGGCGGTAGACGAGGCTGAGCAGAGCGAAACCGCAGAGGCGGTAGACGAGGCTGAGCAGAGCGAAACCGCAGAGGCGGTAGACGAGGCTGAGCAGAGCGAAACCGCAGAGGCGGTAGACGAGGCTGAGCAGAGCGAAACCGCAGAGGCGGTAGACGAGGCTGAGCAGAGCGAAACCGCAGACGCGGTAGACGAGGCTGAGCAGAGCGAAACCGCAGACGCGGTAGACGAGGCTGAGCAGAGCGAAACCGCAGACGCGGTAGACGAGGCTGAGCAGAGCGAAACCGCAGACGCGGTAGACGAGGCTGAGCAGAGCGAAACCGCAGACGCGGTAGACGAGGCTGAGCAGAGCGAAACCGCAGACGCGGTAGACGAGGCTGAGCAGAGCGAAACCGCAGACGCGGTAGACGAGGCTGAGCAGAGCGAAACCGCAGACGCGGTAGACGAGGCTGAGCAGAGCGAAACCGCAGACGCGGTAGACGAGGCTGAGCAGAGCGAAACCGCAGACGCGGTAGACGAGGCTGAGCAGAGCGAAACCGCAGACGCGGTAGACGAGGCTGAGCAGAGCGAAACCGCAGACGCGGTAGACGAGGCTGAGCAGAGCGAAACCGCAGACGCGGTAGACGAGGCTGAGCAGAGCGAAACCGCAGACGCGGTAGACGAGGCTGAGCAGAGCGAAACCGCAGACGCGGTAGACGAGGCTGAGCAGAGCGAAACCGCAGACGCGGTAGACGAGGCTGAGCAGAGCGAAACCGCAGACGCGGTAGACGAGGCTGAGCAGAGCGAAACCGCAGACGCGGTAGACGAGGCTGAGCAGAGCGAAACCGCAGACGCGGTAGACGAGGCTGAGCAGAGCGAAACCGCAGACGCGGTAGACGAGGCTGAGCAGAGCGAAACCGCAGACGCGGTAGACGAGGCTGAGCAGAGCGAAACCGCAGACGCGGTAGACGAGGCTGAGCAGAGCGAAACCGCAGACGCGGTAGACGAGGCTGAGCAGAGCGAAACCGCAGACGCGGTAGACGAGGCTGAGCAGAGCGAAACCGCAGACGCGGTAGACGAGGCTGAGCAGAGCGAAACCGCAGACGCGGTAGACGAGGCTGAGCAGAGCGAAACCGCAGACGCGGTAGACGAGGCTGAGCAGAGCGAAACCGCAGACGCGGTAGACGAGGCTGAGCAGAGCGAAACCGCAGACGCGGTAGACGAGGCTGAGCAGAGCGAAACCGCAGACGCGGTAGACGAGGCTGAGCAGAGCGAAACCGCAGACGCGGTAGACGAGGCTGAGCAGAGCGAAACCGCAGACGCGGTAGACGAGGCTGAGCAGAGCGAAACCGCAGACGCGGTAGACGAGGCTGAGCAGAGCGAAACCGCAGACGCGGTAGACGAGGCTGAGCAGAGCGAAACCGCAGACGCGGTAGACGAGGCTGAGCAGAGCGAAACCGCAGACGCGGTAGACGAGGCTGAGCAGAGCGAAACCGCAGACGCGGTAGACGAGGCTGAGCAGAGCGAAACCGCAGACGCGGTAGACGAGGCTGAGCAGAGCGAAACCGCAGACGCGGTAGACGAGGCTGAGCAGAGCGAAACCGCAGACGCGGTAGACGAGGCTGAGCAGAGCGAAACCGCAGACGCGGTAGACGAGGCTGAGCAGAGCGAAACCGCAGACGCGGTAGACGAGGCTGAGCAGAGCGAAACCGCAGACGCGGTAGACGAGGCTGAGCAGAGCGAAACCGCAGACGCGGTAGACGAGGCTGAGCAGAGCGAAACCGCAGACGCGGTAGACGAGGCTGAGCAGAGCGAAACCGCAGACGCGGTAGACGAGGCTGAGCAGAGCGAAACCGCAGACGCGGTAGACGAGGCTGAGCAGAGCGAAACCGCAGACGCGGTAGACGAGGCTGAGCAGAGCGAAACCGCAGACGCGGTAGACGAGGCTGAGCAGAGCGAAACCGCAGACGCGGTAGACGAGGCTGAGCAGAGCGAAACCGCAGACGCGGTAGACGAGGCTGAGCAGAGCGAAACCGCAGACGCGGTAGACGAGGCTGAGCAGAGCGAAACCGCAGACGCGGTAGACGAGGCTGAGCAGAGCGAAACCGCAGACGCGGTAGACGAGGCTGAGCAGAGCGAAACCGCAGACGCGGTAGACGAGGCTGAGCAGAGCGAAACCGCAGACGCGGTAGACGAGGCTGAGCAGAGCGAAACCGCAGACGCGGTAGACGAGGCTGAGCAGAGCGAAACCGCAGACGCGGTAGACGAGGCTGAGCAGAGCGAAACCGCAGACGCGGTAGACGAGGCTGAGCAGAGCGAAACCGCAGACGCGGTAGACGAGGCTGAGCAGAGCGAAACCGCAGACGCGGTAGACGAGGCTGAGCAGAGCGAAACCGCAGACGCGGTAGACGAGGCTGAGCAGAGCGAAACCGCAGACGCGGTAGACGAGGCTGAGCAGAGCGAAACCGCAGACGCGGTAGACGAGGCTGAGCAGAGCGAAACCGCAGACGCGGTAGACGAGGCTGAGCAGAGCGAAACCGCAGACGCGGTAGACGAGGCTGAGCAGAGCGAAACCGCAGACGCGGTAGACGAGGCTGAGCAGAGCGAAACCGCAGACGCGGTAGACGAGGCTGAGCAGAGCGAAACCGCAGACGCGGTAGACGAGGCTGAGCAGAGCGAAACCGCAGACGCGGTAGACGAGGCTGAGCAGAGCGAAACCGCAGACGCGGTAGACGAGGCTGAGCAGAGCGAAACCGCAGACGCGGTAGACGAGGCTGAGCAGAGCGAAACCGCAGACGCGGTAGACGAGGCTGAGCAGAGCGAAACCGCAGACGCGGTAGACGAGGCTGAGCAGAGCGAAACCGCAGACGCGGTAGACGAGGCTGAGCAGAGCGAAACCGCAGACGCGGTAGACGAGGCTGAGCAGAGCGAAACCGCAGACGCGGTAGACGAGGCTGAGCAGAGCGAAACCGCAGACGCGGTAGACGAGGCTGAGCAGAGCGAAACCGCAGACGCGGTAGACGAGGCTGAGCAGAGCGAAACCGCAGACGCGGTAGACGAGGCTGAGCAGAGCGAAACCGCAGACGCGGTAGACGAGGCTGAGCAGAGCGAAACCGCAGACGCGGTAGACGAGGCTGAGCAGAGCGAAACCGCAGACGCGGTAGACGAGGCTGAGCAGAGCGAAACCGCAGACGCGGTAGACGAGGCTGAGCAGAGCGAAACCGCAGACGCGGTAGACGAGGCTGAGCAGAGCGAAACCGCAGACGCGGTAGACGAGGCTGAGCAGAGCGAAACCGCAGACGCGGTAGACGAGGCTGAGCAGAGCGAAACCGCAGACGCGGTAGACGAGGCTGAGCAGAGCGAAACCGCAGACGCGGTAGACGAGGCTGAGCAGAGCGAAACCGCAGACGCGGTAGACGAGGCTGAGCAGAGCGAAACCGCAGACGCGGTAGACGAGGCTGAGCAGAGCGAAACCGCAGACGCGGTAGACGAGGCTGAGCAGAGCGAAACCGCAGACGCGGTAGACGAGGCTGAGCAGAGCGAAACCGCAGACGCGGTAGACGAGGCTGAGCAGAGCGAAACCGCAGACGCGGTAGACGAGGCTGAGCAGAGCGAAACCGCAGACGCGGTAGACGAGGCTGAGCAGAGCGAAACCGCAGACGCGGTAGACGAGGCTGAGCAGAGCGAAACCGCAGACGCGGTAGACGAGGCTGAGCAGAGCGAAACCGCAGACGCGGTAGACGAGGCTGAGCAGAGCGAAACCGCAGACGCGGTGGACGAGGCTGAGCAGAGCAGAACCGCAGACGCGGTGGACAAGGCTGAGCAGAGCGAATCCGCAGACGCGGTGGACAAGGCTGAGCAGAGCGAAACCGCAGACGCGGTGGACAAGGCTGAGCAGAGCAGAACCGCAGACGCGGTGGACAAGGCTGAGCAGAGCAGAACCGCAGACGCGGTGGACAAGGCTGAGCAGAGCGAAACCGCAGACGCGGTGGACAAGGCTGAGCAGAGCGAAACCGCAGACGCGGTGGACAAGGCTGAGCAGAGCAGAACCGCAGACGCGGTAGACAAGGCTGAGCAGAGCGAAACCGCAGACGCGGTAGACAAGGCTGAGCAGAGCAGAACCGCAGACGCGGTAGACAAGGCTGAGCAGAGCAGAACCGCAGACGCGGTAGACAAGGCTGAGCAGAGCGAAACCGCAGACGCGGTAGACAAGGCTGAGCAGAGCAGAACCGCAGACGCGGTAGACAAGGCTGAGATAAATCGCCGAAGAGGTAAACAAAGACAAAGCAAAGGGGACAGGGCTCTGTTCACACGGAACAGAAAGAAAGGCAGAACCAGATACACACAAGGTACTTGCGAAGAAGTAGCGAGACGACTCCAACTCACAAACGGAAGTACAGCGACAACGAGAAGGAGTTAGGTGCAGGTTCAGACACTACAGAAAAAGGGAGCAAACGGACATAAAGGCAAAACAGATAAAAAACTAGGAGACAGTTCAGACAAGAACAGTTACTGCAACAAAACAGGAGCGAGTCTGGGTATGCGGCCCCCAGAGGGCGAGACGAACAGGCTAGGAGCGTGTTCAGACAGGTCTGGAAATACAGCCTCAGGAAGGCAGACAGAGAGCTGGCTAGAGTGCACAGACTAGACACAGTTCAGACATGGGAACTGATACTGATAGGCTATGTGCCCACGTTGCATTTATGAAGCAGAAAATTTCTGCTTCATAAATGCAAGTCCTCTCCCGGAAAAACGCATGCGGAATTGCCTTGCGTTTTTTATGCATTGGACAAAGGCAATTCCGCTTGCGGAAACGCAAAATTAAATGACATGCTGCGGATTTTTGAACGCAGCATAAACGCTGCGGAAAAATCCGCAGCATGTGCATAGAACTTGCGGAATCCCATTGGGGACCATGGGGTGCGGATATACATGCGTTTTTCAAGCGTTTACGCTGCGGAAATTCCGCAGCATATACGCTTGAAAAATGCTACGTGGGCACACAGCCATAGGCAGGAAACATAGACGGGACCTGGCATGTCAGCGACCAGAAGCCAACTGACAGAACACAATGCTCAAGCATGGATTCCAGGGAGGAGCTGGGTTAAATACCAGGTGACAGACAGCAATAGGCTGAGGACGCATTAGGGGTGTGTCTGCAGCAGCTACAAGAATCAGGAAGTTCGGCAGGCGTCGCCCTAAGCAACAAGAGCAAAGCAAAGCAGACAACATGGAAAGAAGCCAAAGTGGCAGTCTGGACTGGAGATCAAGTGCACGCTCTTGCACAGTGGGAGATGGACCACTATGCAAGGACGCCGCCAGGTATGTTACACTGATCCTGAGTTACATCCTCTATTATACTCCAGAGCTGCACTCACTATTCTGCTGGTGCAGTCACTGTGTACATACATTACATTACGGATCCTGAGTTACATCCTGTATTATACTCCAGAGCTGCACTCACTATTCTGCTGGTGCAGTCACTGTGTACATACATTACATTACTGATCCTGAGTTACATCCTGTATTATACTCCAGAGCTGCACTCACTATTCTGCTGGTGCAGTCACTGTGTACATACATTACATTCCTGATCCTGAGTTACATCCTGTATTATACTCCAGAGCAGCACTCACTATTCTGCTGGTGCAGTCACTGTGTACATACATTACATTCCTGATCCTGAGTTACATCCTGTATTATACTCCAGAGCAGCACTCACTATTCTGCTGGTGCAGTCACTGTGTACATACATTACATTCCTGATCCTGAGTTACATCCTGTATTATACTCCAGAGCTGCACTCACTATTCTGCTGGTGCAGTCACTGTGTACATACATTACATTACTGATCCAGAGTTACCTCTTGTATTATACTCCAGAGCTGCACTCACTATTCTGCTGGTGCAGTCACTGTGTACATACATTACAATGCCATTAATTTGCCACCAACGCAAAGTCTGAACGAGATGAAATGCGAGGGGTTATACGTGGCATCAATATTAGAGATTACTCCGATCACTGAGCAGAATTCTATAACCTAATGAGCTGCTGTTCTGAAATAGAGAATAATTACTGTACAAGGATTTGCTGAAATCCTCTGCACAGGAATGCTCAGTTGGTCTTTCTTCTCCACACGCAGGTTATTCCTTGTGGTTCTGGGCCTGCAGGAAACATCCACAGACAGCAGGTGGCGCTGACACATAAAAGAAGTGAAGCCAAGTGTGTGTAGGTTTATCTGCATCCAGTAGGTGGCACTAGAGGTCATGTCCGCTCTCTATTTGCACATGACACTGAATTCACTGCTGTTCTCTGTTATCAGCCATTTTCCACAGTGTCAGACATTTAACATTCTTTGACCAATGCTGGAGAATCCTGGGTCCACGTGCAGAGTGGATGGAGCGTTGCTGAGCGCTGGATGTTAAGGGCATGTCTCTGACCTATTAGTACAGGGTGCAGCAGCGGGGGTGCACAATATGGGGGTGCACCAGGCCCGGGAGACCATGAAAGTTCTTTGTGCCACAAGAGGGGATTGGCACCATGAGATGTGCCATAGTCGGGATTACAGTTTTGCCCTGGGCCCCCTGTGTTCGGCGACCCCGGGGTCTCTACCGCGGCGCTCACCTTTCCCTGGGGCTGCAGATCTCGGTTCGGTTCCAGCAGTTCTTGCTCCAAGTCTTCCTGTTCCTCGGCCGGGTCAAAGTTGTACATTGGCATCAGCTGATGGCGGAGCTTCTCCAGCCTGGCACAGAAAGAGGAGAAGAGTAACTGCAAATGTCTGCAAGACGAGGGAGAAGAGGAGAAGCCGTCTCTGCCCGGAGGATCCTCGGCTGTAACGTTATCACTTCCTGAACGTTTGACACAAATCAGATCATAGGAACAGGCGAGAACAACGGGCGACTGAGGAGCGAAGCCCGACCGCCCGAGCCCAGGATAGAGCCGAGGCGCCCGACTGCCCGAGCCCGGGATAGAGCCGAGCCGCCCGACCGCCTGAGCCCGGGATAGAGCCGAGCCGCCCGAGCCAGAGACCTGACCCCGGGATAGAGCCGAGCCGCCCGACCGCCCGAGCCCGGGGAAGAGACCTGAGCAGCCCGACCGCTCGAACCCGGGATAGAGCCGAGCCGCCCGACCGCCCGAGCCCGGGATAGAGCCGAGCTGCCCGAGCCTGGGATACAGCCGAGCCGCCAGTCCGCGGGATAGAGCTGAGGATAGAGCCGAGCCGCCCGCCCGAGCCCGAGGAAGAGCCGAGCCGCCCGCCCGAGCCCGAGGAAGAGCCGAGCCGCCCGCCCGAGCCCGAGGAAGAGCCGAGCCGCCCGCCCGAGCCCGGGGAAGAGCTGCCCGCCCGCCCGAGCTCGGTGAAGAGCCGAGCCGCCCGCCTGAGCCAGACATGACCAATACATCATAAACCATATTTTTTGGACTACAGGACGCATTTTATCAAAAGAAAAACTCTTGTTTTGTGCATCAATAGTCCGGGGGCGGCTTCCTGTGATGAAGGAAAGTGATCACAGAGAGCTGCTCCCGTCTGACACTGATCTATGTGATCAGTGCTGAGCAGGAGAGGAAACTTACCGACCGGAACAGAGGCTGCAGGAGCTGAGCAGCCAAAGGACCTTCTGCACCAGTAATTACAGGACCTTCCAGGTCATGTGACTGATCACATGACTTGAAAGGTGCTTGAGTTAATCAAGTGGAAGGTTCTGCAAATGCCCTTCTGCGACATCCATACTGGTCCCGATCAGAAACTGCAGGATGTGGTCATGTATAGTGTGAGTGTGCGTGTGGCAGAGCTGTGCGTGTCTACACGTGTGCGTGTGGCAGAGCTGTGCGTGTCTACACGTGTGCGTGTGGCAGAGCTGTGCGTGTCTACACGTGTGCGTGTGGCAGAGCTGTGCGTGTCTACACGTGTGCGTGTGGCAGAGCTGTGCGTGTCTACACGTGTGCGTGTGGCAGAGCTGTGCGTGTCTACACGTGTGCGTGTGGCAGAGCTGTGCGTGTCTACACGTGTGCGTGTGGCAGAGCTGTGCGTGTCTACACGTGTGCGTGTGGCAGAGCTGTGCGTGTCTACACGTGTGCGTGTGGCAGAGCTGTGCGTGTCTACACGTGTGCGTGTGGCAGAGCTGTGCGTGTCTATAAGTGTGCGTGTAGCAGAGCTGTGCGTCGGGGGGACAAGGAGCGCGGGGACGCGGCGGGGGGGGCGGACGGCGCGCAGGCACGCAGCACGGGGGGGGGGAGGCAGAGCGCGGGGACGCAGCACGGGGGGGCAGAGCGCGGGGACGCGGTGGGGGCGCACGGCGCGCAGCACGGGGGGGGCAGAGCGCGGGGACGCTCACCTCTTCTGCTTCCTGATGTACAGAACCTGGGGGCAGCGGAGGAAGAGACAAAGAAGAGAAACTGAGGATGAGACAGAGCCCAACTGAAACAGAGAGCCGAGGAGTCTGCAAATAACACAGACACTGTGCACGGTGGTACTACGTCTCACACTCCAGTAACATCCGGAGCTGCACTCACAAAGCCGGCACCGGGCACAGATGCATCATGGGAGATCCGGCAACATAAACTGCAAATCCTTCAACAATGCGAAACAATGAAGTGCAATTATATGAATGCAGCTCAGGATGTGAATAGAGCACAAGAGAAGATGTTAAAATAAGCAAAAGTCAAAGTTATAGGTGTGAAAATTGGGTTCAAAAGTGGAGAAATAAAGCTAAAAATACGCAGATATAAAATGTAAAATTACCAAATCATACAGAGAATTAGCGCTACAATACTTACCTTGTATTATACCCCAGAGCTGCACTCACTATTCTGCTGGTGCAGTCACTGTGTACATACATTACATTACTGATCCTGAGTTACATCCTGTATTATACCCCAGAGCTGCACTCACTATTCTGCTGGTGCAGTCACTGTGTACATACATTACATTACTGATCCTGAGTTACATCCTGTATTATACTCCAGAGCTGCACTCACTATTCTGCTGGTGCAGTCACTGTGTACATACATTACATTACTGATCCTGAGTTACATCCTGTATTATACTCCAGAGCTGCTCTCACTATTCTGCTGGTGCAGTCACTGTGTACATACATTACATTACTGATCCTGAGTTACCTCCTGTATTATACTCCAGAGCTGCTCTCACTATTCTGCTGGTGCAGACACTGTGTACATACATTACATTACTGATCCTGAGTTACCTCCTGTATTATACTCCAGAGCTGCACTCACTATTCTGCTGGTGCAGTCACTGTGTACATACATTACATTACTGATCCTGAGTTACCTCCTGTATTATACTCCAGAGCTGCACTCACTATTCTGCTGGTGCAGTCACTGTGTACATACATTACATTACTGATCCTGAGTTACCGCCTGTATTATACTCCAGAGCTGCACTCACTATTCTGCTGGTGCAGTCACTGTGTACATACATTACATTACTGATCCTGAGTTACATCCTGTATTATACTCCAGAGCTGCACTCACTATTCTGCTAGTGGAGTCACTGTGTACATACATTACTTACCATCCCTACCGCCAGTCCAATGACAGTCACGATGCCGAGGGACAGGAGCCAGGTGCCCACAGTGGTTGTTCCAGTGGTGATGAGCCCCCTTGTGTTGTTATAGGGGGGAGTGGCAGTTCCCGGCTCTGTAGTTAACCCCAGATACAGAGGGGGCGCCACACTGCTATTACTGTTCATGGTGGTTTGGTCGTCACCGTGGGTCAGGAAGCATAGTCACACAGTCCACAGGAAACCTGCAGGAGAAAAGACAGAGTGTGTTACTAGGCCAAAACAGAGCATGTCCACTGTGCTTTACCTACCTCCTACTGATCCTGAGGTACATCATGGCTACAATCAGATCCAGAGACGCATTCATTATTCTGTCCCGCATTGTGTAACACACATAATGACTGCATCAGTGTGAGGAGCTCATCCCCCCAATGCACCGAGCCTGCAACTCCAAGCAGCGAGAGGAGCTCATCCCCCCCAATGCACCGAGCCTGCAACTCCAAGCAGCGAGAGGAGCTCATCCCCCCAATGCACCGAGCCTGCAACTCCAAGCAGCGAGAGGAGCTCATCCCCCCAATGCACCGAGCCTGCAACTCCAAGCAGCGAGAGGAGCTCATCCCCCCAATGCACCGAGCCTGCAACTCCAAGCAGCGAGAGGAGCTCATCCCCCCAATGCACCGAGCCTGCAACTCCAAGCAGCGAGAGGAGCTCATCCCCCCAATGCACCGAGCCTGCAACTCCAAGCAGCGAGAGGAGCTCATCCCCCCAATGCACCGAGCCTGCAACTCCAAGCAGCGAGAGGAGCTCATCCCCCCAATGCACCGAGCCTGCAACTCCAAGCAGCGAGAGGAGCTCATCCCCCCAATGCACCGAGCCTGCAACTCCAAGCAGCGAGAGGAGCTCATCCCCCCAATGCACCGAGCCTGCAACTCCAAGCAGCGAGAGGAGCTCATCCCCCCAATGCACCGAGCCTGCAACTCCAAGCAGCGAGAGGAGCTCATCCCCCCAATGCACCGAGCCTGCAACTCCAAGCAGCGAGAGGAGCTCATCCCCCCAATGCACCGAGCCTGCAACTCCAAGCAGCGAGAGGAGCTCATCCCCCCAATGCACCGAGCCTGCAACTCCAAGCAGCGAGAGGAGCTCATCCCCCCAATGCACCGAGCCAGCAACTCCAAGCAGCGAGAGGAGCTCATCCCCCCAATGCACCGAGCCAGCAACTCCAAGCAGCGAGAGGAGCTCATCCCCCCAATGCACCGAGCCAGCAACTCCAAGCAGCGAGAGGAGCTCATCCCCCCAATGCACCGAGCCAGCAACTCCAAGCAGCGAGAGGAGCTCATCCCCCCAATGCACCGAGCCAGCAACTCCAAGCAGCGAGAGGAGCTCATCCCCCCAATGCACCGAGCCTGCAACTCCAAGCAGCGAGAGGAGCTCATCCCCCCAATGCACCGAGCCTGCAACTCCAAGCAGCGAGAGGAGCTCATCCCCCCAATGCACCGAGCCTGCAACTCCAAGCAGCGAGAGGAGCTCATCCCCCCAATGCACCGAGCCTGCAACTCCAAGCAGCGAGAGGAGCTCATCCCCCCAATGCACCGAGCCTGCAACTCCAAGCAGCGAGAGGAGCTCATCCCCCCAATGCACCGAGCCTGCAACTCCAAGCAGCGAGAGGAGCTCATCCCCCCAATGCACCGAGCCTGCAACTCCAAGCAGCGAGAGGAGCTCATCCCCCCAATGCACCGAGCCTGCAACTCCAAGCAGCGAGAGGAGCTCATCCCCCCAATGCACCGAGCCTGCAACTCCAAGCAGCGAGAGGAGCTCATCCCCCCAATGCACCGAGCCTGCAACTCCAAGCAGCGAGAGGAGCTCATCCCCCCAATGCACCGAGCCTGCAACTCCAAGCAGCGAGGGGAGCTCATCCCCCCAATGCACCGAGCCTGCAACTCCAAGCAGCGAGGGGAGCTCATCCCCCCAATGCACCGAGCCTGCAACTCCAAGCAGCGAGGGGAGCTCATCCCCCCAATGCACCGAGCCTGCAACTCCAAGCAGCGAGAGGAGCTCATCCCCCCAATGCACCAAGCCTGCAACTCCAAGCAGCGAGAGGAGCTCATCCCCCCAATGCACCGAGCCTGCAACTCCAAGCAGCGAGAGGAGCTCATCCCCCCAATGCACCGAGCCTGCAACTCCAAGCAGCGAGAGGAGCTCATCCCCCCAATGCACCGAGCCTGCAACTCCAAGCAGCGAGAGGAGCTCATCCCCCCAATGCACCGAGCCTGCAACTCCAAGCAGCGAGAGGAGCTCATCCCCCCAATGCACCGAGCCTGCAACTCCAAGCAGCGAGAGGAGCTCATCCCCCCAATGCACCGAGCCTGCAACTCCAAGCAGCGAGAGGAGCTCATCCCCCCAATGCACCGAGCCTGCAACTCCAAGCAGCGAGAGGAGCTCATCCCCCCAATGCACCGAGCCTGCAACTCCAAGCAGCGAGAGGAGCTCATCCCCCCAATGCACCGAGCCTGCAACTCCAAGCAGCGAGAGGAGCTCATCCCCCCAATGCACCGAGCCTGCAACTCCAAGCAGCGAGAGGAGCTCATCCCCCCAATGCACCGAGCCTGCAACTCCAAGCAGCGAGAGGAGCTCATCCCCCCAATGCACCGAGCCTGCAACTCCAAGCAGCGAGAGGAGCTCATCCCCCCAATGCACCGAGCCTGCAACTCCAAGCAGCGAGAGGAGCTCATCCCCCCAATGCACCGAGCCTGCAACTCCAAGCAGCGAGAGGAGCTCATCCCCCCAATGCACCGAGCCTGCAACTCCAAGCAGCGAGAGGAGCTCATCCCCCCACCAATGCACCGAGCCTGCAACTCCAAGCAGAGAGAGGAGCTCATCCCCCCAATGCACCGAGCCTGCAACTCCAAGCAGCGAGAGGAGCTCATCCCCCCAATGCACCGAGCCTGCAACTCCAAGCAGCGAGAGGAGCAACAGGAAACCAGAAAATTGGGACTGAAGTAGAAGACAATATCAAGATGAGAGCAGCTCCGAAGGTGACTGGAGTATAAGACACAATATAACGGTGAGTGCAGCTCTGGAGGTGACTGGAGGATAAGACATGCTATAACGATGAGTGTAGCTCTGGAGGATAAGACACGATACAGTGACGAGCGCAGCTCTGGAGGTGACTGGAGGATAAGACACAAAACAGTGACGAGTGCAGCTCTGGAGGTGACTGGAGGATAAGACACGATACAGTGATGAGTGCAGCTCTGGAGGTGACTGGAGGATAAGACACAAAACAGTGACGAGTGCAGCTCTGGAGGTGACTGGAGGATAAGACACGATACAGTGATGAGTGCAGCTCTGGAGGTGACTGGAGGATAAGACACGATACAGTGATGAGTGCAGCTCTGGAGGTGACTGGAGGATAAGACACGATACAGTGATGAGTGCAGCTCTGGAGGTGACTGGAGCACACGCAGTGTCGCACACGATCAGTAATGTCGCAGTGTAGCGGAGCTCTCGCGCTGTGGCCGGTTACGGCGCCGGATCTCTCGGTTAGTCTCCATCCACCTGCACTATCAGGAGTGACCGTCACTGTGCTCCGTGCTGGGACCTGTAGTTCCGCGGCTGTGTGCGGGCAGCCCTCACCTGTGGCTCCGGCAGCTGCTCAGGCCGCTGTGGGGCCCCTCTCGGGCTCGACCCGCTGCCTCCTCCTCTCCGGGTCTCCTCACGAGCCGAGTATTGGGGCACGGACTACCCCTGTGACAGGCTGCTTATCCCGCCCACTGTCAGACACTACCCGCCTCTGATTGGTCAATGGTCCTGTCACTCACTATGTAAAGTGACGAGAAACGTGGTTGTGTCTCTACGCATGCGCTCATCTTGGACGGAAAAGAACAAAAGCTAAGTGGCACGGCGTCGCCATCTTTATTAAGGGCGCAGCCATGCCTACTGTGCTGTGCATTCTGGGAAGGAACACAAATACTACCATGGTTACCGGGATGGCTTCTCCAAAATGTCTACGGGGCTGAAGACGGAAACTGAGAAAAGGACAACCATATTCATGCGAAGGAAAGACACGCGAATTCTATAGGCACTAATGTTCTGGGGCTTCGTTTTCTGGAGGATACCGGAAGTCGTATGTCCATATATATCAGGGTGCTCCGTTAACCCCTGAGCTGCCAGGTAGGATAAGTTCCCGGTGCAGTTATAGCTCAGCCCTGCCTCCAGCCATTACCGCGGCCCCGGGGGGGTGACTGCGCCTCCACTGCCGTTGTCAGCATGTGATGGAAGCCTGGGGCACCACAAGTCCAAGCATGCCTCGCCACCTCCTGGACATGTTGTGACTTGTAGTTCCACCTTAGCGATTGAGAGACGAGGCTGGAGCCGGTTCGTATTTTCTTAGGCTAAGTGCCCACGATGCAGAAATGCTGCAGATTTTTTCCGCTTCTCCCTGGCAGGAAAAACGCATGCGGATTGTCCGTGCGGATTGTGCGTGCGGATTGTCCGTGCGGATTGTGCGTGCGGATTGTGCGTGCGGATTGTGCGTGCGGATTGTCCATGCGGATTGTCCGTGCGGATTGTGCGTGCGGATTGTGCGTGCGGATTGTGCGTGCGGATTGTGCGTGCGGATTGTCCGTGCGGATTGTGCGTGCGGATTGTCCGTGCGGATTGTGCGTGCGGATTGTGCGTGCGGATTGTCCGTGCGGATTGTGCGTGCGGATTGTGCGTGCGGATTGTGCGTGCGGATTGTGCGTGCGGATTGTGCGTGCGGATTGTCCGTGCGGATTGTCCGTGCGGATTGTGCGTGCGGATTGTCCGTGCGGATTGTCCGTGCGGATTGTGCGTGCGGATTATGCGTGCGGATTGTGCGTGCGGATTGTCCGTGCGGATTGTGCGTGCGGATTGTGCGTGCGGATTGTGCGTGCGGATTGTGCGTGCGGATTGTCCGTGCGGATTGTGCGTGCGGATTGTGCGTGCGGATTGTGCGTGCGGATTGTCCGTGCGGATTGTCCGTGCGGATTGTCCGTGCGGATTGTGCGTGCGGATTGTCCGTGCGGATTGTCCGTGCGGATTGTGCGTGCGGATTGTGCGTGCGGATTGTGCGTGCGGATTGTGCGTGCGGATTGTGCGTGCGGATTGTGCGTGCGGATTGTCCATGTGGATTGTGCGTGCGGATTGTACGTGCGGATTGTACATGTGTTTTCCTGCCAGGGACATGCGGATGTGACGCGTTTTTCACTTGCATTTCCGCATGCGGGTTGTGATTTTAGCATCACTTGGAAAGTGCTTGACAACTTGGTCACACTATATAAATCCATGCAACCGGCATATATAGAGTGACCAAGCAATAGTTAAAAAAAAGAATAAGAATGGTAAAAAATAAAGATTATACTCACCTTCCGATGTCCTCCCGGTGTTTTCTCCCCTCTGTCTGGTCTGCTGTATGGGTTGCGCTGTTGTGAAGGACCTGCGGTGACGTCATTGAGTCATGTGTCAGGTCACATGACTCAATGACGTCATGGCTGGTCCTTGCAGACCAGACAGAGGGGAGAAAACACCGGGAGGACATCAGAAGGTGAGTATAATCTTTATTTTTTATTTTAAATTCTTTTTTTTTACAGGTTCTGTGGTACCCGGGTCTGGATGAGAGTCTCCTCTTCTCCAGACCTGGGTACCATCCGCACATAGAATCGCATAATATCCGTGTGTACAGATGCAGTGACACGGATATTATGTGTTTCAATGCAAGTCAATGGCGGCAATTACGCTGCGTGTCCGCAAAATTAATGGACATGCTGCGGATTTTTCCGCAATGATAATCCGCAGCAGAAATTTCCACAGCATGTGCACATGCGGATTATCATTGGGGACCATGGGGCACGTATTACCAAGTGTTTTTTAAGCGTTTTCACTGCAGAAATTCCGCGGCAAAAACGCTTGAAAAACACATAGTGGGCACACAGCCTTATTCACTTTTTCTTTTTTGCTTTTTACAAGTTTATTAAGAAGCAGAAATGATCGAAACACCACGGAGCGGCCGGAGGAGCCGGCGAGCTCAGTGAGCACCCAGAAGTCAGAAGTCCCAACGAGCTCAGCGAGCGCCCAGAGGAGCCAACGAGCTCAGCGAGCGCCCAGAGGAGCCAACGAGCTCAGCGAGCGCCCAGAGGAGCCAACGAGCTCAGCGAGCGCCCAGAGGAGCCAACGAGCTCAGCGAGCGCCCAGAGGAGCCAACGAGCTCAGCGAGCGCCCAGAGGAGCCAACGAGCTCAGCGAGCGCCCAGAGGAGCCAACGAGCTCAGCGAGCGCCCAGAGGAGCCAACGAGCTCAGCGAGCGCCCTGAAGACCCAACGAGCTCAGTGAGCACCTAGAAGTCCCAGCGAGCTCCCAGAAGACCCAACAAGCTCAGCGAGCTCCCAGAAGACCCAACAAGCTCAGCGAGCGCCCAGAGGAGCCAACGAGCTCAGCGAGCGGGCTCAGCGAGCGCCCCGAAGACCCAACGGGCTCAGCGAGCGCCCCGAAGACCCAACGGGCTCAGCGAGCGCCCCGAAGACCCAACGGGCTCAGCGAGCGCCCCGAAGACCCAACGGGCTCAGCGAGCGCCCCGAAGACCCAACGGGCTCAGCGAGCGCCCCGAGGAGCCAACGGGCTCAGCGAGCGCCCCGAGGAGCCAACGAGCTCAGCGAGCGCCCCGAGGAGCCAACGAGCTCAGCGAGCGCCCCGAGGAGCCAACGAGCTCAGCGAGCGCCCCGAGGAGCCAACGAGCTCAGCGAGCGCCCCGAGGAGCCAACGAGCTCAGCGAGCGCCGAGAGGAGCCAACGAGCTCAGCGAGCGCCCTGAAGACCCAACGAGCTCAGTGAGCACCCAGAAGTCCCAGCGAGCTCCCAGAAGACCCAACGAGCTCAGCGAGCGCCCAGAGGAGCCAACGAGCTCAGCGAGCGGGCTCAGCGAGCGCCCCGAAGACCCAACGGGCTCAGCGAGCGCCCCGAAGACCCAACGGGCTCAGCGAGCGCCCCGAAGACCCAACGGGCTCAGCGAGCGCCCCGAAGACCCAACGGGCTCAGCGAGCGCCCCGAGGAGCCAACGAGCTCAGCGAGCGCCCCGAGGAGCCAACGAGCTCAGCGAGCGCCCCGAGGAGCCAACGAGCTCAGCGAGCGCCCCGAGGAGCCAACGAGCTCAGCGAGCGCCCCGAGGAGCCAACGAGCTCAGCGAGCGCCCCGAGGAGCCAACGAGCTCAGCGAGCGCCCCGAGGAGCCAACGAGCTCAGCGAGCGCCGAGAGGAGCCAGCGAGCTCAGCGAGCGCCGAGAGGAGCCAGCGAGCTCAGCGAGCGCCGAGAGGAGCCAGCGAGCTCAGCGAGCGGTCAGAGGAGCCAGCGAGCTCAGCGAGCGGTCAGAGGAGCCAGCGAGCTCAGCGAGCGGTCAGAGGAGCCAGCGAGCTCAGCGAGCGGTCAGAGGAGCCAGCGAGCTCAGCGAGCGGTCAGAGGAGCCAGCGAGCTCAGCGAGCGCCCAGAGGAGCCAACGAGCTCAGCGAGCTCCAGAAGACCCAACGAGCTCAGCGAGCGCCTAGAAGTGCCTACCCTATGTACTTACAAAATACTGCCCAGTAGAGGGAAATAACGCCACATAGCGCCCAGAAGCCATATGACGCTATCACCACCGGAGCTTGTGTTCTTCTGATTCCTCAGTGTGACTCGAGGGTGCGTTTTGGACAATCCTGGAGCAGATTTCCAGTGATCTGAGGAGGATCGAGCCCTGGATTCCTGGAACTGATGTAGACGTATGCGCTGCCTCCTCCGCCGATTGTAACTTCCTCTGATGTTCTCTGTATCATTATAATAAATAACTCCTGAATGTGTCGGTGCCAATGACTCCCATTATAGCTTTCGTGTCACCCAGCTTTCCACACATCCTGAATGGCTTATACAGTACAGACCAAAAGTTTGGACACACCTTCTCATTTAAAGATTTTTCTGTATTTTCATGACTATGAAAATTGTCCATTCACACTGAAGGCATCAAAACTATGAATTACCACATGTGGAATTATATACTTAACAAAAAAGTGTGAAACAACTGAAAATATGTCTTATATTCTAGGGTCTTCAAAGTAGCCACCTTTTGCTTTGATGACTGCTTTGCACACTCTTGGCATTCTCTTGATGAGCTTCAAGAGGTAGTCACCAGAAATGGTCTTCCAACAATCTTGAAGGAGTTCCCAGAGATGCTTAGCACTTGTTGGCCCTTTTGCCTTCACTCTGCGGTCCAGCTCACCCCAAACCATCTCGATTGGGTTCAGGTCTGGTGACTGTGGAGGCCAGGTCATCTGGCGTAGCCCCCCATCACTCTCCTTCTTGGTCAAATAGCCCTTACACAGCCTGGAGGTGTTTGGGGTCATTGTCCTGTTGAAAAATAAATGATGGTCCAACTAAACGCAAACCGGATGGAATAGCATGCCGCTGCAAGATGCTGTGGTAGCCATGCTGGTTCAGTATGCCTTCAATTTTGAATAAATCCCCAACAGTGTCACCAGCAAAGCCCCCCCACACCATCACACCTCCTCCTCCATGCTTCACGGTGGGAACCAGGCATGTAGAGTCCATCCGTTCACCTTTTCTGCGTCGCACAAAGACACGGTGGTTGGAACCAAAGATCTCAAATTTGGACTCATCAGACCAAAGCACAGATTTCCACTGGTCTAATGTCCATTCCTTGTGTTCTTTAGCCCAAACAAGTCTCTTCTGCTTGTTGCCGGTCCTTAGCAGTGGTTTCCTAGCAGCTATTTTACCATGAAGGCCTGCTGCACAAAGTCTCCTCTTAACAGTTGTTGTAGAGATGTGTCTGCTGCTAGAACTCTGTGTGGCATTGACCTGGTCTCTAATCTGAGCTGCTGTTAACCTGCGATTTCTGAGGCTGGTGACTCTGATAAACTTATCCTCAGAAGCAGAGGTGACTCTTGGTCTTCCTTTCCTGGGGCGCTCCTCATGTGAGCCAGTTTCTTTGTAGCGCTTGATGGTTTTTGCAACTGCACTTGGGGACATTTTCAAAGTTTGCCCAATTTTTCAGACTGACTGACCTTCATTTCTTAAAGTAATGATGGCCACTCGTTTTTCTTTACTTAGCTGCTTTTTTCTTGCCATAATACAAATTCTAACAGTCTATTCAGTAGGACTATCAGCTGTGTATCCACCAGACTTCTGCACAATAAAACTGATGGTCCCAACCCCATTTATAAGGCAAGAAATCCCACTTATTAATCCTGACAGGGCACACCTGTGAAGTGAAGCCCATTTCTGGTGACTACCTCTTGAAGCTCATCAAGAGAATGCCAAGAGTGTGCAAAGCAGTCATCAAAGCAAAAGGTGGCTACTGTGAAGACCCGAGAATATAAGACATATTTTCAGTTGTTTCACACTTTTTTGTTAAGTATATAATTCCACATGTGGTAATTCATAGTTTTGATGCCTTCAGTGTGAATGTACAATTTCCATAGTCATGAAAATACAGGAAAATCTTTAAATGAGAAGGTGTGTCCAAACTTTTGGTCTGTACTGTACATTGACACTTGGGCGCCACTGTCTGTATTCGGTCAGTATGAGGAACAATCAGAGAAAAGGTCTAATAGAAACAAGTCACCGATTCTGCATTTATCACCCCCTCCTGGTTTTGGCTCCCACTCCTGAGAAAAAATACTGACTGAATACTGATAGTGGGGCCGTGGCCTTAGAGGCACATGCCCGTCCTGCTCATTGCTGCCTCTCTGCTGTGTGTCAGTAGTCACTGTTGTGCTGACATTCTGTTCATGAATCAGGATGTACTTCTAGTGATGCATTCTGTGTGACACTCAGGTGTTGACCATGGGGCAGACAGAGCAGAGAAGGTGCTGAGGGCGTTATGTGTGAGTGGTTGGCAGCGGCGGACGAGCACCGGGGTGCAGATCTGGTGATTATAAGGCGATCTATGTCGGATCTTCACAGAGTAGTTCTCTCTCTCCTGCAGGTCATGCAACTTTTATTGCGCAAGTTTCTTGCCAAAGTTGCCCACATACCAGTACCATGCCGTAGGATGGGAGCAACAGGAATGACACCGGGTATGCTGGCCTCATACTGGGAGAAAGTCTTCCGTGAACATGGGATCCCTGAACCGGAGGACTCCAGCCAAATACTAATAGCTCATGCCCTGGGAGCAAAGACGGTGAGTGCAGAATCCTGAGGGCAGAAGAGAAGTCTTGATGGTGAAAGGGGTCTGGAGGACGTGACAGAGGGGGTCTGGAAGACGAGGACAGAGGGGGCCTGGAGGACGAGGACAGAGGGGGCCTGGAGGACGAGGACAGAGGGGGTCTGGAAGAAGACGAGGACAGAGGGGGTCTGGAAGAAGACGAGGACAGAGGGGGTCTGGAAGAAGACGAGGACAGAGGGGGTCTGGAAGAAGACGAGGACAGAGGGGGTCTGGAAGAAGACGAGGACAGAGGGGGCCTGGAAGAAGACGAGGACAGAGGGGGCCTGGAGGACGAGGACAGAGGGGGCCTGGAGGACGAGGACAGAGGGGGCCTGGAGGACAAGGACAGAGGGGGGCCTGGAGGACGGGGCGGGAGGGCTCTCGAGGACGTGACTGAGGGGGGGTCTGGAGGAAGGGGATGGGGTTGTCTGGAGGAAGGGGACGGGGGGGTAGTGCTCCCATCCTGATGGATCCCTTTTCTCTCTGTCAGATGCACAGTGTCGGATCCTGCGCGGTTCGTTCTCCTGTATCTGCGGATCAGTTGGTGTTCATAGAGAAAATGGCGCAGGAACGTCTGAAGAGGTGAGTGCGCTCCACGGCACACTCTTGATGTTACGCTTTCATCACTTTTATTTGTGAGTCTCAGTATTAAAAATCCTTCATTCCTCTTATACTCGGTTGTCCTGATCACAAGTCTCATCCAGAGCTTCATTCATAGTTCTTCTGGCTTCTCATCTCTTTCCAGGTTACAGGACGTCCCATGTCCCTGCTGGTTCAGTGTCTGCACAGAGCGTGCATTGCAGCGACACATGAGCAGATTCCAACCAGCTTTATTCTGCAGTGTATAGAAAAAAATATATTTCCCACAATGCACTGCACTAAAGTGAGAGATTATAGGATTCCGCGCCACATCCGGCAGAACTATGAATGCAGCTCTGGATGTGGCTGAAGTACAAGGGAAGAGCTGTAGTGCAGATTGGGGTTATGTAAAGGTGACTGTGCAGCGTCTGTAGAATTCCTCTGGGCCTCGTACATTTATTATATATTGTGGTTAAGTAACAGATGAATCACAACGTCCCGGAACAATGGACCCGTGTGAGGGGCGCGACGCCTCCGCGCGTGCAGAGTGTGAGGGGCGCGACGCCTCCGCGCGTGCAGAGTGTGAGGGGCGCGACGCCTCCGCGCGTGCAGAGTGGAGCGTGTTGATCCCACAGGTACACTGTAGTACACACAGCTGTATAGATGTGCGGGGGTCGCTTCTCACACTGGTTTCTGCTGCTTTAGGGCTCGGCCTCCTTTCCCCCCCTCTCATCTCTGTGGCTCCTGTCCCTCCCCCTTGTCTTTGTGGCCCCCCCCACCCCCCCTCGTCTCTGTGGCTCCCGTCCCCTCGTCTCTGTGGCTCCCGTCCCCTCGTCTCTGTGGCTCCCGTCCGTCCCCCCCCTCGTCTCTGTGGCTCCCGTCCGCCCCCCCCTCGTCTCTGTGGCTCCCGTCCGCCCCCCCCCCCCTCGTCTCTGTGGCTCCCGTCCGCCCCCCCCCCCTCGTCTCTGTGGCTCCCGTCCGACCCCCCCTCGTCTCTGTGGCTCCCGTCCGCCCCCCCCCTCGTCTCTGTGGCTCCCGTCCGCCCCCCCCCTCGTCTCTGTGGCTCCCGCCCCCCCCCTCGTCTCTGTGGCTCCCGTCCCCCCCTCGTCTCTGTGGCTCCCGTTCCCCCCCCCCTCGTCTCTGTGGCTCCCGTTCCCCCCCCCCCTCGTCTCTGTGGCTCCCGTTCCCCCCCCCTCTCGTCTCTGTGACTCCCGTTCCCCCCCCTCTCATCTCTGTGACTCCCGTTCCCCCCCCCTCTCGTCTCTGTGACTCCCGTCCCCTCCCTCTCGTCTCTGTGACTCCCGTTCCCCCCCCCTCTCGTCTCTGTGACTCCCGTTCCCCCCCCCTCTCGTCTCTGTGACTCCCGTTCCCCCCCCCTCTCGTCTCTGTGACTCCCGTTCCCCCCCCCTCTCGTCTCTGTGACTCCCGTTCCCCCCCCCCTCTCGTCTCTGTGACTCCCGTTCCCCCCCCCTCTCGTCTCTGTGGCTCCCGTTCCCCCCCCTCTCGTCTCTGTGGCTCCCGTCCGTCCCCCCTCTCGTCTCTGTGGCTCCCGTCCGTCCCCCCTCTCGTCTCTGTGGCTCCCGTCCGTCCCCCCTCTCGTCTCTGTGGCTCCCGTCCGTCCCCCCTCTCGTCTCTGTGGCTCCCGTCCGTCCCCCCTCTCGTCTCTGTGGCTCCCGTCCGTCCCCCCTCTCGTCTCTGTGGCTCCCGTCCGTCCCCCCTCTCGTCTCTGTGGCTCCCGTCCGTCCCCCCTCTCGTCTCTGTGGCTCCCGTCCGTCCCCCCTCTCGTCTCTGTGGCTCCCGTCCGTCCCCCCTCTCGTCTCTGTGGCTCCCGTCCGTCCCCCCTCTCGTCTCTGTGGCTCCCGTCCGTCCCCCCTCTCGTCTCTGTGGCTCCCGTCCGTCCCCCCTCTCGTCTCTGTGGCTCCCGTCCGTCCCCCCTCTCGTCTCTGTGGCTCCCGTCCGTCCCCCCTCTCGTCTCTGTGGCTCCCGTCCGTCCCCCCTCTCGTCTCTGTGGCTCCCGTCCGTCCCCCCTCTCGTCTCTGTGGCTCCCGTCCGTCCCCCCTCTCGTCTCTGTGGCTCCCGTCCGTCCCCCCTCTCGTCTCTGTGGCTCCCGTCCGTCCCCCCTCTCGTCTCTGTGGCTCCCGTCCGTCCCCCCTCTCGTCTCTGTGGCTCCCGTCCGTCCCCCCTCTCGTCTCTGTGGCTCCCGTCCGTCCCCCCTCTCGTCTCTGTGGCTCCCGTCCGTCCCCCCTCTCGTCTCTGTGGCTCCCGTCCGTCCCCCCTCTCGTCTCTGTGGCTCCCGTCCGTCCCCCCTCTCGTCTCTGTGGCTCCCGTCCGTCCCCCCTCTCGTCTCTGTGGCTCCCGTCCGTCCCCCCTCTCGTCTCTGTGGCTCCCGTCCGTCCCCCCTCTCGTCTCTGTGGCTCCCGTCCGTCCCCCCTCTCGTCTCTGTGGCTCCCGTCCGTCCCCCCTCTCGTCTCTGTGGCTCCCGTCCGTCCCCCCTCTCGTCTCTGTGGCTCCCGTCCCCCCCCCCCTCTCGTCTCTGTGGCTCCCGTCCCCCCCCCCCCCTCTCGTCTCTGTGGCTCCCGTCCCCCCTCCCTCTCGTCTCTGTGGCTCCCGTCCCCCCCCCCCCTCTCGTCTCTGTGGCTCCCGTCCCCCCCCCCTCTCGTCTCTGTGGCTCCCGTCCCCCCTCCCTCTCGTCTCTGTGGCTCCCGTTCCCCTGCCCCCCCCCTTGTCTCTGTGGCTCCCCCCCCCCCCTCTCGTCTCTGTGGCTCCCGTCCCCCCCCCCCCCTCGTCTCTGTGGCTCCCGTCCCCCCTCCCTCTCGTCTCTGTGGCTCCCCCCCCCCCTCTCGTCTCTGTGGCTTCCGTTCCCCTGCCCCCCCCCTTGTCTCTGTGGCTCCCGTCCCCTCCTCGTCTCTGTAGCTGACATTTGGGCAGAGCCCGGACTCTTCACGCTTTTCTCGCCCCCAGGGTTCCCGTCCAGTATATAATTGGAGAATGGGACTTCCTGGATCTGACGTTAGAAATGAGACCCCCGGTGCTGATCCCGCGGCCGGAGACGGAGGTAAGAGAGGAATGCGAGGGGTTTCTTTGCTGCCTCGTCTGCTGCATTGCGTCACTGCTACAGCTGGAGTCTGAAGTCTACCGCCCGCGTCATTAGAGACTCTGTTTCCTGCTCCTCCCTTTCATACTTTACACTGCAGCTCTGCTCCATTTCGGAGGTCCACCTCTCCAAGAGAGAGGGGCCTCAATAAGAGGGAGGAGTCTGGAGAGAAGCCGCCGGTCGCCTGTCCAGTATGGCTGCTGTAGTGATGTTGTTTCTCTGATGCAGGAGCTCGTGGGGCTGGTGGTGGCCGCCTGCGCGGAGCTGCACCATTCTGCTGGGGCCTCCGTCCTAGAGGTCGGCTGTGGATCAGGAGCCGTGTCCTTGGCGTTACTCCGGAGGATCCCGCAGGTAAAGGTGGGCGTCCGCCATGACGCCGGCACTCTATCCCTCCTCCGCTGTATCCTGTGATGAGCGGAGCCTCCGCCATGACGCCGGCGCTCTCTGTCCCTCCTCCGCTGTATCCTGTGATGAGCGGAGCCTCCGCCATGACGCCGGCACTCTATCCCTCCTCCGCTGTATCCTGTGATGAGCGGAGCCTCCGCCATGACGCCGGCGCTCTCTGTCCCTCCTCCGCTGTATCCTGTGATGAGCGGAGCCTCCGCCATGACGCCGGCGCTCTATCCCTCCTCCGCTGTATCCTGTGATGAGCGGAGCCTCCGCCATGACGCCGGCGCTCTATCCCTCCTCCGCTGTATCCTGTGATGAGCGGAGCCTCACACATGACGCCTGCGCTCTCTATCCCTCCTCCGTTGTATCCTGTGATGAGCGGAGCCTCCGCCATGACGCCGGCGCTCTCTGTCCCTCCTCCGCTGTATCCTGTGATGAGCGGAGCCTCCGCCATGACGCCGGCGCTCTCTGTCCCTCCTCCGCTCCCCGGATTTACCCTCTGCCTCCTCGTGTCTCTTAGGTGCGCGTCATTGCTGTAGATAAGTCGGAGGCCGCTGTGCGTCTGACCCGGGATAACGCCGAGAGGTAGGTCCCTGAACGAGGACCGAATAGCCGAGCTCCGCTGCAGCTCCTGACTCTGTGCCTCCTTCCTCCAGGCTCGGCCTCCAGCACAGACTTGACCTCCTGCAGCACGACGTACTGACCGGTGAGAAGTGGACGCTCCGCAGCGCGGCGTCTCCTCTGATGATTGTCCCAGTACTTCTTTTTAGGGCCCTGAGAAACACTTTCTTGGGGGATAACTTCCATCATGGTTTTCATTGTAGAATTGACATTTTATGAGGCAGTGTGTCCTCCCAGCATGCTGAGAGTTGTAGTGTCACAGGGATTGTATGCGGTGTGTTGGTCTGCAGCTTGTGTCCTCCCAGCATGCTGAGAGTTGTAGTGTCACAGGGATTGTATGCGGTGTGTTGGTCTGCAGCGTGCGTCCTCCCAGCATGCTGAGAGTTGTAGTGTCACAGGGATTGTATGCGGTGTGTTAATCTGCAGCGTGCGTCCTCCCAGCATGCTGAGAGTTGTAGTGCAACAGGGATTGTATGCGGTGTGTTAATCTGCAGCGTGCGTCCTCCCAGCATGCTGAGAGTTGTAGTGTCACAGGGATTGTATGCGGTGTGTTAATCTGCAGCGTGCGTCCTCCCAGCATGCTGAGAGTTGTAGTGTCACAGGGATTGTATGCAGTGTTTTGGTCTGCAGCTTGCGTCCTCCCAGCATGCTGAGAGTTGTAGTGTCACAGGGATTGTATGCGGTGTGTTGGTCTGCAGCTTGCGTCCTCCCAGCATGCTGAGAGTTGTAGTGTCACAGGGATTGTATGCGGTGTGTTGGTCTGCAGCTTGCGTCCTCCCAGCATGCTGAGAGTTGTAGTGCAACAGGGATTGTATGCGGTGTGTTAATCTGCAGCGTGCGTCCTCCCAGCATGCTGAGAGTTGTAGTGTCACAGGGATTGTATGCGGTGTGTTGGTCTGCAGTGTTCGTCCTCCCAGCATGCTGAGAGTTGTAGTGTCACAGGGATTGTATGCGGTGTGTTAATCTGCAGCGTGCATCCTCCCAGCATGCTGAGAGTTGTAGTGCAACAGGGATTGTATGCGGTGTGTTAATCTGCAGCGTGCGTCCTCCCAGCATGCTGAGAGTTGTAGTGTCACAGGGATTGTATGCAGTGTTTTGGTCTGCAGCTTGCGTCCTCCCAGCATGCTGAGAGTTGTAGTGTCACAGGGATTGTATGCAGTGTTTTGGTCTGCAGCTTGCGTCCTCCCAGCATGCTGAGAGTTGTAGTGTCACAGGGATTGTATGCGGTGTGTTGGTCTGCAGCTTGCGTCCTCCCAGCATGCTGAGAGTTGTAGTGTCACAGGGATTGTATGCGGTGTGTTGGTCTGCAGCTTGCGTCCTCCCAGCATGCTGAGAGTTGTAGTGTCACAGGGATTGTATGCGGTGTATTGGTCTGCAGTGTTCGTCCTCCCAGCATGCTGAGAGTTGTAGTGTCACAGGGATTGTATGCGGTGTGTTGGTCTGCAGCGTGCGTCCTCCCAGCATACTGAGAGTTGTAGTGTCACAGGGATTGTATGCAGTGTTTTGGTCTGCAGCTTGCGTCCTCCCAGCATGCTGAGAGTTGTAGTGTCACAGGGATTGTATGCGGTGTGTTGGTCTGCAGCTTGCGTCCTCCCAGCATGCTGAGAGTTGTAGTGTCACAGGGATTGTATGCGGTGTATTGGTCTGCAGTGTTCGTCCTCCCAGCATGCTGAGAGTTGTAGTGTCACAGGGATTGTATGCAGTGTTTTGGTCTGCAGCTTGCGTCCTCCCAGCATGCTGAGAGTTGTAGTGCCACAGGGATTGTATGCGGTGTGTTGGTCTGCAGCTTGCGTCCTCCCAGCATGCTGAGAGTTGTAGTGCCACAGGGATTGTATGCCGTGTGGTGCTGACCTCTTCTCTCACAACGCAGATCCCATAGAGCGACTTCTGGATCTGGGGGCCGTGTCTGCGGTGGTCAGTAACCCGCCCTATATATGCACAGAGGACATGAGTCAGCTGGAGCCGGAGATCCTCAGGTGGGTGCTGTATGGGGTCGGGGGGGGGGGTCTATCCGTACCCCCTATTATTAGCCTGAGCTATTCCAGCCTGTACCACGTCTCTAGATATGAAGACCACTCGGCATTGCACGGGGGTCTCGATGGGATGGATGTGATGAAGGGGATCCTACGTCTTGCACCGCTCCTTCTAAAGGACGGGGGGTAAGTGACCTTATAGCGACTTCTGCAGTTTATGGGGGGGAGATTGGGATGTTCAGGGTCTCCAATGTCGTCTGTTCCTTCATTTTCCAGGGATGTTTTTCTGGAGGGGGATCCTCGGCATCCTGAGATGGTGAAAAAATGGCTGGAAGACCACCCAGACGGGCGACTCCAGCTCCTGAAGACAGTGCTGGATTTCTGCGGCAAGTAAGTGTCAGGGAAGGAGGTATTGCTGCATGTGAGGTGGCGGCGGCTGTGTGTGCAGACCCGTCACTGTGCCCCATAATGTGCCCCATATTGCGCCAGGTTTGCCAATAACCCGCCGTGCACTAATCATTCACAGGTCACTTGTAGCACTTTGTAACTCTATTACCCCCCAAAATAAGGCGCACATAAGACGGGGACCACTTGTCCTCAGGCTGCCCTCCACTGTGTGGTCATGGGGTCACCTGCCTTGTTATAAGGGACTCCAATGACAACCTGCTGGAATGGCGAGGGGCAGGGTGAGCCCTGCGGGCGGAGGGCAGCCCCCCACAGTGCCCACCTGTGTAACATACAGCGTCTATCCACACTTATACATCTCATTGTTCCTGTCCGGCCGCCATGTCTGACATCTGTTCTTTTCCATCCTCAGGCCTCGCTTCATCCATCTACGTAGACAAAGCTCCGCGCACTGACACCGCAGAAACCGGGACAAGTCACTAGTGAGGTACCTATCCCTCCATACTGGTGTATCTCAGCCATGTGCACTGACACCGGGACAAGTCACTAGTGAGGTACCTATCCCTCCATACTGGTGTATCTCAGTCATGTGCACTGACACCGGGACAAGTCACTAGTGAGGTACCTATCCCTCCATACTGGTGTATCTCAGCTCCAGGAAATGAGAATGCTTTACTGATAGTGATGCATCATGGGAAGAAACATGAAATATGTCTGGAGCATGTGTTGCCCAGATATAGATGAAGCCCCCTCTACATCATCACCCCAGGATTCCAGAAATCAGAAGACGCAGCAGTCAGTCCGCCTGATGTACACTGAGCATCAACGACGCTGATATAGTTAATCATTTCTTATTAGGTATATTATGACTGATCAGACCCAGCACAAGGGGGCAGAGCTGACAACCTCTCACACATGTATACAGGCAGGATGTCAGCAGTGATGGCTGAGGAGCTGGTGCTGTAGTATGAGGTGTGTGGTCTGATCAGTGAATTGTGGCCCTGCAGTTTTCTATCCTCCTCTGTGTCCATCTAATCCTGCGGCCCCGTAGTTTTCTCCCTCCTCTGCGTCCATCTAATCCTGCAGCCCCACAGTTTTCTGTCCTCCTCTGTGTCCATCTAATCCTGCGGCCCACAGTTTTCTGTCCTCCTCTGCGTCCATCTAATCCTGCGGCCCCACAGTTTTCTGTCCTCCTCTGCGTCCATCTAATTCTGCGGCGCCACAGTTTTCTCTCCTCTGTGTCCGTCTTCCCCACGGCCCTGTAGACTTCTCTCCTCCTCTGTGTCCGTCTTCCCCACGGCCCCGTAGTTTTCTCTCCTCCTCTGTGTCCATCTAATCCTGCGGCCCCGTAGTTTTCTCTCCTCTGTGTCCATCTAATCCTGCGGCCCCGTAGTTTTCTCTCCTCCTCTGTGTCCATCTAATCCTGCGGCCCCGTAGTTTTCTCTCCCCCTCTGTGTCTGTCTTCCCTGCGGCCCCGTAGTTTTCTCTCCTCCTTCTCCTTTGCGTCCATCTTCCCCGCAGCCCTGTAGTTTTATCTCCTCCTTTGCGTCCATCTTCCCCGCAGCCCTGTAGTTTTCTCTCCTCCTCTGTGTCCATCTAATCCTGCGGCCCCACAGTTTTCTCTCCTCCTCTGTGTCCATCTAATCCTGCGGCCCCACAGTTTTCTCTCCTCCTCTGTGTCCATCTAATCCTGTGGCCCCACAGTTTTCTCTCCTCCTCTGTGTCCATCTAATCCTGCGGCCCCACAGTTTTCTCTCCTCCTCTGCGTCCATCTTATCCTGCGGCCCCGTAGTTTTCTCTCCTCTGTGTCCATCTAATCCTGCGGCCCCACAGTTTTCTCTCCTCCTCTGCGTCCATCTAATCCTGCGGCCCCGTAGTTTTCTCTCCTCCTCTGTGTCCATCTAATCCTGCGGCCCCACAGTTTTCTGTCCTCCTCTGTGTCCATCTAATCCTGCGGCCCCGTAGTTTTCTCTCCTCTGTGTGTGTCTTCCCCACGGCCCTGTAGACTTCTCTCCTCTGTGTCCGTCTTCCCCACGGCCCCGTAGTTTTCTCTCCTCCTCTGTGTCCATCTAATCCTGCGGCCCCGTAGTTTTCTGTCCTCCTCTGCGTCCATCTAATCCTGCGGCCCCGTAGTTTTCTCTCCTCTGTGTCCATCTAATCCTGCGGCCCCACAGTTTTCTGTCCTCCTCTGTGTCCATCTAATCCTGCGGCCCCGTAGTTTTCTCTCCTCCTCTGCGTCCATCTAATTCTGCGGCCCCACAGTTTTCTCTCCTCCTCTGCGTCCATCTAATTCTGCGGCCCCACAGTTTTCTGTCCTCCTCTGTGTCCATCTAATCCTGCGGCCCCGTAGTTTTCTCTCCTCTGTGTCCGTCTTCCCCACGGCCCTGTAGACTTCTCTCCTCCTCTGTGTCCGTCTTCCCCACGGCCCCGTAGTTTTCTCTCCTCCTCTGTGTCCATCTAATCCTGCGGCCCCGTAGTTTTCTCTCCTCTGTGTCCATCTAATCCTGCGGCCCCGTAGTTTTCTCTCCTCCTCTGTGTCCATCTAATCCTGCGGCCCCGTAGTTTTCTCTCCCCCTCTGTGTCTGTCTTCTCTGCGGCCCCGTAGTTTTCTCTCCTCCTCCTCCTTTGCGTCCATCTTCCCCGCAGCCCTGTAGTTTTCTCTCCTCCTCTGTGTCCATCTAATCCTGCGGCCCCACAGTTTTCTCTCCTCCTCTGTGTCCATCTAATCCTGCGGCCCCACAGTTTTCTCTCCTCCTCTGTGTCCATCTAATCCTGCGGCCCCACAGTTTTCTGTCCTCCTCTGCGTCCATCTAATCCTGCGGCCCCGTAGTTTTCTCTCCTCTGTGTCCATCTAATCCTGCGGCCCCACAGTTTTCTCTGCTCCTCTGCGTCCATCTAATCCTGCGGCCCCGTAGTTTTCTCTCCTCCTCTGTGTCCATCTAATCCTGCGGCCCCACAGTTTTCTGTCCTCCTCTGCGTCCATCTAATCCTGCGGCCCCACAGTTTTCTGTCCTCCTCTGCGTCCATCTAATTCTGCGGCCCCACAGTTTTCTGTCCTCCTCTGTGTCCATCTAATCCTGCGGCCCCGTAGTTTTCTCTCCTCTGTGTCCGTCTAATCCTGCGGCCCCGTAGTTTTCTCTCCTCCTCTGTGTCCATCTAATCCTGCGGCCCCATAGTTTTCTCTCCTCCTCTGTGTCCGTCTTCCCCTTGGCCCCATAGTTTTCCCTCCTCCTCCTCCTCCTCCTCCTCCTCCTCCTCCTCCACCTCCACCTCCTCCTCCTCCTTTGCGTCCATCTTCCCCGCAGCCCCGTAGTTTTCTCTCCCCCTCTGTGTCTGTCTTCCCTGCGGCCCCGTAGTTTTCTCTCCTCCTCCTCCTTTGCGTCCATCTTCCCCGCAGCCCTGTAGTTTTATCTCCTCCTTTGCGTCCATCTTCCCCGCAGCCCTGTAGTTTTATCTCCTCCTTTGCGTCCATCTTCCCCGCAGCCCTGTAGTTTTATCTCCTCCTCTGTGTCCGTCTTCCCCTTAGCCCCGTAGTTTTCTCTCCCCCTCTGTGTCTGTCTTCCCTGCGGCCCCGTAGTTTTCTCTCCTCCTCCTCCTTTGCGTCCATCTTCACCGCAGCCCTGTAGTTTTATCTCCTCCTTTGCGTCCATCTTCCCCGCAGCCCTGTAGTTTTCTCTCCCCCTCTGTGTCTGTCTTCCCTGCGGCCCCGTAGTTTTCTCTCCTACTACTCCTTTGCGTCCATCTTCACCGCAGCCCCATAGTTTTCTCTCCTCCTCTGTGTCTGTCTTCCCCTTGGCCCCGTAGTTTTCTCTCCTCCTCTGTGTCTGTTTTCCCTGCGGCCCCGTAGTTTTCTCTCCTCCTCTGTGTCTGTCTTCCCTGCGGCCCCGTAGTTTTCTCTCCTCCTCCTCTGCGTCCATCTTCACCGCAGCCCCATAGTTTTCTCTCCTCCTCTGTGTCTGTCTTCCCCTTGGCCCCGTAGTTTTCTCTCCTCCTCTGTGTCTGTCTTCCCTGCGGCCCCGTAGTTTTCTCTCCTCCTCTGTGTCTGTCTTCCCTGCGGCCCCGTAGTTTTCTCTCCTCCTCCTCCTTTGCGTCCATCTTCACCGCAGCCCCATAGTTTTCTCTCCTTCTCTGTGTCTGTCTTCCCCTTGGCCCCGTAGTTTTCTCTGCTCCTCTGTGTCTGTCTTCCCTGCGGCCCCATAGTTTTCTCTCCTCCTCCTCCTTTGCGTCCATCTTCACCACAGCCCCATAGTTTTCTCTCCTCCTCTGTGTCTGTCTTCCCCTTGGCCCCGTAGTTTTCTCTCCTCCTCTGTGTCTGTCTTCTCTGCGGCCCCGTAGTTTTCTCTCCTCCTCCTCCTTTGCGTCCATCTTCACCGCAGCCCCATAGTTTTCTCTCCTCTGTGTCCGTCTAATCCTGCGGCCCCGTAGTTTTCTCTCCTCCTCTGTGTCCGTCTAATCCTGCGGCCCCGTAGTTTTCTCTCCTCCTCTGTGTCCGTCTAATCCTGCGGCCCCGTAGTTTTCTCTCCTCCTCTGTGTCCGTCTTCCCCTCGGCCCCGTAGTTTTCTCTCCTCCTCTGTGTCCGTCTTCTCCGCGGCCCCGTAGTTTTCTCTCCTCCTCTGTGTCCGTCTAATCCTGCTGCCCCGTAGTTTTCTCTCCTCCTCTGTGTCCGTCTAATCCTGCGGCCCCGTAGTTTTCTCTCCTCCTCTGTGTCCGTCTTCCCCTCGGCCCCGTAGTTTTCTCTCCTCCTCTGTGTCCGTCTTCTCCGCGGCCCCGTAGTTTTCTCTCCTCCTCTGTGTCCGTCTTCCCCGCGGCCCCGTAGTTTTCTCTCCTCCTCTGTGTCCGTCTTCCCCGCGGCCCCGTAGTTTTCTCTCCTCCTCTGTGTCCGTCTTCTCCGCGGCCCCGTAGTTTTCTCTCCTCCTCTGTGTCCGTCTTCCCCGCGGCCCCGTAGTTTTCTCTCCTCCTCTGTGTCCGTCTTCTCCGCGGCCCCGTAGTTTTCTCTCCTCCTCTGTGTCCGTCTTCTCCGCGGCCCCGTAGTTTTCTCTCCTCCTCTGTGTCCGTCTTCCCCGCGGCCCCGTAGTTTTTTCTCCTCCTCTGTGTCCGTCTTCCCCGCGGCCCCGTAGTTTTCTCTCCTCTGTGTCCGTCTTCCCCTCGGCCCCGTAGTTTTCTCTCCTCTGTGTCCATCTAATCCTGCGGCCCCACAGTTTTCTCTGCTCCTCTGCGTCCATCTAATCCTGCGGCCCCGTAGTTTTCTCTCCTCCTCTGTGTCCATCTAATCCTGCGGCCCCACAGTTTTCTGTCCTCCTCTGCGTCCATCTAATTCTGCGGCCCCACAGTTTTCTGTCCTCCTCTGTGTCCATCTAATCCTGCGGCCCCGTAGTTTTCTCTCCTCTGTGTCCGTCTAATCCTGCGGCCCCACAGTTTTCTCTCCTCCTCTGTGTCCATCTAATCCTGCGGCCCCATAGTTTTCTCTCCTCCTCTGTGTCCGTCTTCCCCTTGGCCCCATAGTTTTCCCTCCTCCTCCTGCTCCTCCTCCTCCTCCTCCTCCACCTCCACCTCCTCCTCCTCCTTTGCGTCCATCTTCCCCGCAGCCCCGTAGTTTTCTCTCCCCCTCTGTGTCTGTCTTCCCTGCGGCCCCGTAGTTTTCTCTCCTCCTCCTCCTTTGCGTCCATCTGCCCCGCAGCCCTGTAGTTTTATCTCCTCCTTTGCGTCCATCTTCCCCGCAGCCCTGTAGTTTTATCTCCTCCTCTGTGTCCGTCTTCCCCTTAGCCCCGTAGTTTTCTCTCCCCCTCTGTGTCTGTCTTCCCTGCGGCCCCGTAGTTTTCTCTCCTCCTCCTCCTTTGCGTCCATCTTCACCGCAGCCCTGTAGTTTTATCTCCTCCTTTGCGTCCATCTTCCCCGCAGCCCTGTAGTTTTATCTCCTCCTCTGTGTCCGTCTTCCCCTTAGCCCCGTAGTTTTCTCTCCTCCTCTGTGTCTGTCTTCCCCTTGGCCCCGTAGTTTTCTCTCCTCCTCTGTGTCTGTTTTCCCTGCGGCCCCGTAGTTTTCTCTCCTCCTCTGTGTCTGTCTTCCCTGCGGCCCCGTAGTTTTCTCTCCTCCTCCTCTGCGTCCATCTTCACCGCAGCCCCATAGTTTTCTCTCCTCCTCTGTGTCTGTCTTCCCCTTGGCCCCGTAGTTTTCTCTCCTCCTCTGTGTCTGTCTTCCCTGCGGCCCCGTAGTTTTCTCTCCTCCTCTGTGTCTGTCTTCCCTGCGGCCCCGTAGTTTTCTCTCCTCCTCCTCCTTTGCGTCCATCTTCACCGCAGCCCCATAGTTTTCTCTCCTCCTCCTCCTTTGCGTCCATCTTCACCACAGCCCCATAGTTTTCTCTCCTCCTCTGTGTCTGTCTTCCCCTTGGCCCCGTAGTTTTCTCTCCTCCTCTGTGTCTGTCTTCCCCTCGGCCCCGTAGTTTTCTCTCCTCCTCTGTGTCCGTCTTCTCCGCGGCCCCGTAGTTTTCTCTCCTCCTCTGTGTCCGTCTTCTCCGCGGCCCCGTAGTTTTCTCTCCTCCTCTGTGTCCGTCTAATCCTGCTGCCCCGTAGTTTTCTCTCCTCCTCTGTGTCCGTCTAATCCTGCGGCCCCGTAGTTTTCTCTCCTCCTCTGTGTCCGTCTAATCCTGCGGCCCCGTAGTTTTCTCTCCTCCTCTGTGTCCGTCTTCCCCTCGGCCCCGTAGTTTTCTCTCCTCCTCCTCCTTTGCGTCCATCTTCACCACAGCCCCATAGTTTTCTCTCCTCCTCTGTGTCTGTCTTCCCCTTGGCCCCGTAGTTTTCTCTCCTCCTCTGTGTCTGTCTTCTCTGCGGCCCCGTAGTTTTCTCTCCTCCTCCTCCTTTGCGTCCATCTTCACCGCAGCCCCATAGTTTTCTCTCCTCTGTGTCCGTCTAATCCTGCGGCCCCGTAGTTTTCTCTCCTCCTCTGTGTCCGTCTAATCCTGCGGCCCCGTAGTTTTCTCTCCTCCTCTGTGTCCGTCTAATCCTGCGGCCCCGTAGTTTTCTCTCCTCCTCTGTGTCCGTCTTCCCCTCGGCCCCTTAGTTTTCTCTCCTCCTCTGTGTCCGTCTTCTCCGCGGCCCCGTAGTTTTCTCTCCTCCTCTGTGTCCGTCTAATCCTGCTGCCCCGTAGTTTTCTCTCCTCCTCTGTGTCCGTCTAATCCTGCGGCCCCGTAGTTTTCTCTCCTCCTCTGTGTCCGTCTTCCCCTCGGCCCCGTAGTTTTCTCTCCTCCTCTGTGTCCGTCTTCTCCGCGGCCCCGTAGTTTTCTCTCCTCCTCTGTGTCCGTCTTCCCCGCGGCCCCGTAGTTTTCTCTCCTCCTCTGTGTCCGTCTTCCCCGCGGCCCCGTAGTTTTCTCTCCTCCTCTGTGTCCGTCTTCTCCGCGGCCCCGTAGTTTTCTCTCCTCCTCTGTGTCCGTCTTCCCCGCGGCCCCGTAGTTTTCTCTCCTCCTCTGTGTCCGTCTTCTCCGCGGCCCCGTAGTTTTCTCTCCTCCTCTGTGTCCGTCTTCTCCGCGGCCCCGTAGTTTTCTCTCCTCCTCTGTGTCCGTCTTCTCCGCGGCCCCGTAGTTTTCTCTCCTCCTCTGTGTCCGTCTTCCCCGCGGCCCCGTAGTTTCCTCTCCTCCTCTGTGTCCGTCTTCTCCGCGGCCCCGTAGTTTTCTCTCCTCCTCTGTGTCCGTCTTCTCCGCGGCCCCGTAGTTTTCTCTCCTCCTCTGTGTCCGTCTTCCCCGCGGCCCCGTAGTTTTTTCTCCTCCTCTGTGTCCGTCTTCCCCTCGGCCCCGTAGTTTTTTCTCCTCCTCTGCGTCCGTCTTCTCCTCGGCCCCGTAGTTTTTTCTCCTCCTCTGTGTCCGTCTTCCCCTCGGCCCCGTAGTTTTCTCTCCTCCTCTGTGTCCGTCTTCCCCTCGGCCCCGTAGTTTTTTCTCCTCCTCTGCGTCCGTCTTCCCCTCGGCCCCGTAGTTTTTTCTCCTCCTCTGTGTCCGTCTTCCCCTCGGCCCCGTAGTTTTCTCTCCTCCTCTGTGTCCGTCTTCCCCTCGGCCCCGTAGTTTTTTCTCCTCCTCTGCGTCCGTCTTCCCCTCGGCCCCGTAGTTTTTTCTCCTCCTCTGTGTCCGTCTTCCCCGCGGCTCCGTAGTTTTCTCTCCTCCTCTGCGTCCGTCTTCCCCTCGGCCCCGTAGTTTTTTCTCCTCCTCTGTGTCCGTCTTCCCCGCGGCCCCGCAGTTTTCTCTCCTCCTCTGTGTCCGTCTTCCCCGCGGCCCCGTAGTTTTCTCTCCTCCTCTGTGTCCGTCTTCCCCTCGGCCCCGTAGTTTTCTCTCCTCCTCTGTGTCCGTCTTCCCCTCGGCCCTGTAGTTTTCTCTCCTCCTCTGTGTCCGTCTTCCCCGTGGCCCCGTAGTTTTCTCTCCTCCTCTGTGTCCGTCTTCCCCGCGGCCCCGTAGTTTTCTCTCCTCCTCTGCGTCCGTCTTCCCCTCGGCCCCGTAGTTTTCTCTCCTCTGTGTCCGTCTTCCCCTCGGCCCCGTAGTTTTCTCTCCTCCTCTGTGTCCGTCTTCCCCTTGGCCCCTCAGTTTTCTCTCCTCCTCCTCCTCCTCCTCTGTGCCTGTCTTCCTGCCGCCCCGTCCCTCCCCCTCCATCAGGAATCGCTCACTGTTGCCAGTTCTTAGAATCTAGGGTGACAAAGTCCCGGCCGTCCTGCAGATCTTTCCAGGAATTCAGCAATGAATGATGAGGGTGTAAATTGTCTGACTTTCCCTGATGTCTCGTATGATGGTGTCTGCTCTGTGGATTGTCAGCTCTGTGGTCGAGGCTTTTCCTGCTCGGTCCCTTTTGTACAATTCTCTGGACGGACGGCAGGAATCTCTATTTTTTTATTCCGTGCTATGAATCTGTTCAGTTTCGATCTTCATTGTGTAAAACGCCCGAGTCATTGATCTCCATGTGCTTCACGACCTCCGCTTGCTGTCAGTAAATGGAAACCTCCTGTCTGCGGGGCTTTACCTTCCCTTGAGCAGTGGATTTTGAGCCTTTTGCTTGTAGGCCAGTCTCTGACAGCAAGCAGAGATCTTAATGATGGAAGGTGAAAATGTAAAAAATATTATAAAGTTGCAGAACTTTTTTTACATTTTTTTTAATAATGTCAGATTGGAATTTTTTTTGGGGGGGTGGAAATTAAGACACAGATTATCTGCCGCTTAGCACTGACTTTTAGACTGTAGTGTCTTTCATTGCTGCCTGGGAAATCGGATGGATCAGCGGTGACGACTCCCGCTGATCAGTACGAGGCGGATATAATGTAACTCAGCGTTGGATACAATGGTAAGCGCCTTATAACCATGGCAACGGAAATATAAAATATCCGCTAAAAGCCCACGCTGCGACGTACAGAGATTATTATAGGGGTCTGTGATAAAGGGATATACAAGAATGTCCGTCAGAGGTTGCACAGATTTGGCCTTCACACTAATCAATCACTAGCAACATCCGGGCCTGATCGCACAGAAAGTCTTGATAGTCCGGCACTTTGTGATCGTCATATGTCAGATATTATAGGACGGCACTTTATATTGTGGTTCGTCATCTCAGAAGCCCCTCACCCTGAAGAGAAGACCCTCGCTCCAATAATACCTGTCCCGGGAGGTGATTCTATATGATCCGGAGCAGATGTGTGTGAGCAGGGATTCCAGGAAACCCCGTACCGGGCGTCCTTAAGGGAATTGCAGACCCTGGACTCGGCAGAAGAGGGGATTTGTTTGGCAGATTCCTGACTGCGGAGAATTCCATCTTTCCAGTGAATGTTTATGATCTAAAAGAATTTCTGTAAAATGGATAAATTTATAAATTCATGGAAAAGTAAAGATGGAAAAAATCAGCGGCCGGCAGCGGAGGTCCGCAACCGAACACCGCACCCCCTACACAGGAGAATGGGGGGAGATCAGATCCACAGAAGAGATCAGAACCCGACTCGTCAGATCTCACCCCGATTCCTGAGAATCCAGGACACCAAATGTGGCAGCGGAGGTCCGCAACTGAGCACCGCACCCCCTACAGAGGAGAATGGGCGGAGATCAAATCCACAGAAGAGATCAGAACCCGACTCGTCAGATCTCATCCCGATTCCTGAGAATCCAGGACACCAAATGTGGCAGCGGAGGTCCGCAACTGAGCACCGCACCCCCTACAGAGGAGAATGGGCGGAGATCAAATCCACAGAAGAGATCAGAACCCGACTCGTCAGATCTCACCTTGATTCCTGAGAATGCAGGACACCAAATGTGGCAGCGGAGGTCCGCAACCAAGCACCGCAACCCCTACACAGGAGAATGGGGGGAGATCAGATCCACAGAAGGGATCAGAACCCGACTCGTCAGATCTCACCCCGATTCCTGAGAATCCAGGACACCAAATGTGGCAGCGGAGGTCCGCAACCAAGCACCGCAACCCCTACACAGGAGAATGGGGGGAGATCAGATCCACAGAAGGGATCAGAACCCGACTCGTCAGATCTCACCCCGATTCCTGAGAATCCAGGACACCAAATGTGGCAGCGGAGGTCCGCAACCAAGCACCGCACCCCCTACACAGGAGAATGGGGGGAGATCAGATCCACAGAAGGGATCAGAACCCGACTCGTCAGATCTCACCCCGATTCCTGAGAATCCAGGACACCAAATGTGGCAGCGGAGGTCTGCAACTGAGCACCGCACCCCCTACACAGGAGAATGGGGGGAGATCAGATCCACAGAAGAGATCAGAACCCGACTCGTCAGATCTCATCCCGATTCCTGAGAATCCAGGACACCATATGTGGCAGCAGAGGTCCGCAACCGAGCACCACACCCCCTACACAGGAGAATGGGGGGAGATCAAATCCACAGAAGAGATCAGAACCCGACTCGTCAGATCTCATCCCGATTCCTGAGAATCCAGGACACCAAATGTGGCAGCGTAGGTCCGCAACCGAGCACCACACCCCCTACACAGGAGAATGGGGGGAGATCAGATCCACAGAAGAGATCAGAACCCGACTCGTCAGATCTCACCTCGATTCCTGAGAATCCAGGACACCAAATGTGGCAGCGGAGGTCCGCAACCAAGCACCGCACCCCCTACACAGGAGAATGGGGGGAGATCAGATCCACAGAAGGGATCAGAACCCGACTCGTCAGATCTCACCCCGATTCCTGAGAATCCAGGACACCAAATGTGGCAGCGGAGGTCCGCAACCAAGCACCACACCCCCTACACAGGAGAATGGGGGGAGATCAGATCCACAGAAGGGATCAGAACCCGACTCGTCAGATCTCACCCCGATTCCTGAGAATCCAGGACACCAAATGTGGCAGCGGAGGTCTGCAACTGAGCACCGCACCCCCTACAGAGGAGAATGGGGGAGATCAAATCCACAGAAGAGATCAGAACCCGACTCGTCAGATCTCACCTTGATTCCTGAGAATCCAGGACACCAGATGTGGCAGCGGAGGTCCGCAACCGAGCACCGCACCCCCTACAGAGGAGAATGGGGGGAGATCAGATCCACAGAAGGGATCAGAACCCGACTCGTCAGATCTCATCCCGATTCCTGAGAATCCAGGACACCATATGTGGCAGCAGAGGTCCGCAACCGAGCACCACACCCCCTACACAGGAGAATGGGGGGAGATCAAATCCACAGAAGAGATCAGAACCCGACTCGTCAGATCTCATCCCGATTCCTGAGAATCCAGGACACCAAATGTGGCAGCGTAGGTCCGCAACCGAGCACCACACCCCCTACACAGGAGAATGGGGGGAGATCAGATCCACAGAAGAGATCAGAACCCGACTCGTCAGATCTCACCTCGATTCCTGAGAATCCAGGACACCAAATGTGGCAGCGGAGGTCTGCAACCGAGCACCGCAACCCCTACACAGGAGAATGGGCGGAGATCAAATCCACAGAAGAGATCAGAACCCGACTCGTCAGATCTCATCCCGATTCCTGAGAATCCAGGACACCAAATGTGGCAGCGGAGGTCCGCAACCGAGCGCCGCACCCCCTACACAGGAGAATGGGGGGAGATCAAATCCACAGAAGAGATCAGAACCCGACTCGTCAGATCTCATCCCGATTCCTGAGAATCCAGGACACCAAATGTGGCAGCGGAGATCCGCAACTGAGCACCGCACCCCCTACAGAGGAGAACGGGGGGAGATCAGATTGACAGAAGAGATCAGAACCCGACTCATCAGATCTCACCCCGATTCCTGAGGATCCAGGACACCAAATGTGGCAGCGGAGGTCTGCAACCGAGCACCGCACCCCCTACAGAGGAGAACGGGGGGAGATCAGATTGACAGAAGAGATCAGAACCCGACTCGTCAGATCTCACCCCGATTCCTGAGAATCCAGGACACCAAATGTGGCAGCGGAGGTCTGCAACCGAGCACTGCACCCCCTACAGAGGAGAACGGGGGGAGATCAAATCCACAGAAGAGATCAGAACCCGACTCGTCAGATCTCATCCCGATTCCTGAGAATCCAGGACACCAAATGTGGCAGCGGAGGTCTGCAACCGAGCACTGCACCCCCTACAGAGGAGAACGGGGGGAGATCAAATCCACAGAAGAGATCAGAACCCGACTCGTCAGATCTCATCCCGATTCCTGAGAATCCAGGACACCAAATGTGGCAGCGGAGGTCTGCAACCGAGCACCGCACCCCCTACACAGGAGAATGGGGGGAGATCAGATTGACAGAAGGGATCAGAACCTGACCGGTCTTCTGCTGCTCCAAATCCGATTTCTGAGAATCTGCCAGTGGAGGAAACTTTGGGAAGGCCGAGGGGCAGCCCCTGTGGTGGCTACAACTGCTGGTGACTGGAGAATGATTTGAGCCTGGTTCACCTGGCTGATAACAGAGAACAATAGTCTGCACTCATGTTCACAGCAGATGGAGAGGACAGACTGACATTTAAAGGAACATACACTAATGAGTTTGTCTCTTGGCATCTGCCCCCTAATCCTGAAACTAAGGGTCCTGGTCCCTGTTCCTCACACATGGGGGGCGCTCTCTCCGCTATCCCATGTGCATTGACTGGAGGGGGCACGGCCGCTTCTCAAGGGGCACTTCAGAACCCCACAATTGGGATTATTGAGGGTCCCAGCGGTCGGACCCCCATCGATCAGCAAGGGTCCAAGGCGGGAGTTTAAGTCTGGCTCCGCACACAACATCCTTGTGGCTGTGGATTGTTTCGGGTGCTTTCCCCACAGGCTTCTCTATAGGACTCGCATACAAAAGTCCAGATCACAAGCCCCAGCAGATCAGGAGTTAAATCCACCGTTTTTTGCGCTGATACATTGTATCTATAGATTTTTGGTGGTGCTTCCGCTGCCCTTCACCCCGCGTCCCGCTGACACATTATTGGAGGCTTTGTGTCAGTTCCCAGGAAATCAGGAGGGATTTTCCGAGCCTCGGTTTTCCTAGGAAGAGGAACCTGCCAGCGCTGTGATTGGCTGCGCGCCGCTCCCAGGCTCCGCCCACGGCTTTATCAGGATTTCTTAGAAAGGGCCTAGTTCCAGAGAAATGCAGAGGAGGAGGGTGGGGGTTGTGATCCGCAGAGCTCGCAGCCGCCTGCACTCATGACGTTTTCTGTGGAACTCGCTTTCTGCTACTTCGAGCCGCCGCCGCCGTCGTGTGTAAATGACATATACCTGACGTGACAAACAGCCGGAGGTACCGCAGGAGCACCGCAGAGCAATGCCGACTCCGCACATAGTCTGCCTCTAAGCAAAGGGATTCCAGAAAACCTCTCCAGATGTTATTCCTGCTTCTAGGAAAGTTGGGTGACAACCTGTACTACCACAGTTATTACAGCTCAGGTCATCAGCCAGCTACCTGTGCGAGGGGCATCACCGGGCGGGGGCAGGGGGCCGCAGAAAGCCGGGGACCCACAAACAGCGGGCACGACTGGTGCATCTGCCCGGGTACCGCTATACGTGACCGGATGGGTGACTACAATCTATTACTCCCTGTTATCAGCCATTACTGTGGGAGGGGACTGTACACTCTATTACTCCTCTTATAATGCCTCTGTACTGTTATAAGCTCGGGCTTTTGGGTTATTGTCCCTTTAATTCCTGGACAGGAGCGCACGGACGGATCCTCCAGTTCTGACTGCAGCCGTGTTAGCCGGGCCCCCTGATTAGGTGGGGCCCCTGATTAGCCGGGGGCCCCTGATTAGCCGGGCTGTGTGAGGAGCGGTTTTGTGGTGCCCCGATCTGCGCCGTCTCTCTGCCTCCTGCTTCTGTCTCTGCTCAGATTCTCAGAAATCCTGTGACGAGCGTTTCCTGGTAAACCCTGTGTTCTGCAGAGGACGAGGGTGGGGAGAGAAGTCTCAGAAATATTTGTGTGTCTGTAAAGTGTAACCCTGCCCGGCGGCTGAATGCAGAGAACATCTACCGGAGGAATAATTGGCAGCGGAGAGTGTGGAAGAATACAGGTTTACATGGGGGAGAGACGGCGATATACGACCGGTGATAACGCCACGTCACCGCCATCCCTCCAACATCACCCAAAAAAGTCAGGGAGATAAGAGCCAAGCTAGAGACCCCTCCTAAGCCAGAGGGGGCACATGAACCGACACCTGCACCGACAGGGCACAAGAACCATAGAACAGCTTCTTGTAGATGGGGCTTAGTAATTTTGGTGATTCCTATTGTCTGGGGTGGGATAACATCTCTTATGGAGGAAATCCAGTGAGCTTTTACTTCCCATGGATCATTGCCTGTAAATGAGTCTATATACACCGCAGTGGGTGTCCGTGCCCCCCTGAGTCATGGTGTACTATGGCACTCACTAATAGCGGCATTATACCAGAGTATTCTATAATAAGGGCACTATACTAAGTATAGTATACGTAAGGGCACTTTATACAAGGGTATTCTCTAACCGGGGCAATCCATAACAGGGTACACTCCTGAGAAAAAATACTGACAAAATACTGATAGTGGGGCCGTGGAGTATAGGGTCACTCTATACCAGGGTACTCTCTAATAGGGGCACTCTATACCAGGGTACTCTCTAATAGGGGCACTATATACCAGGGTACTCTAATAGGGGCACTATATACCAGGGTACTCTCTAATAGGGGCACTCTATACCAGGGTACTCTCTAATAGGGGCACTATATACCATGGTACTCTCTAATAGGGGCACTCTATACCAAGGTACTCTCTAATAGGGGCACTATATACCAGGGTACTCTCTAATGGGGGCACTATGTACCAAGGTACTCTCTAATAGGGGCACTCTATACCATGGTACTCTCTAATTGGGGCACTCTATACCAGGGTACTCTCTAATAGGGGCACTCTATACCATGGTACTCTCTAATTGGGGCACTCTATACCAGGGCACTCTCTAATAGGGGCACTCTATACCAGGGCACTCTCTAATAGGGGCACTCTATACCAGGGTACTCTCTAATAGGGGCACTCTATACCAGGGTACTCTCTAATAGGGGCACTATATACCAGGGTACTTTCTAATAGGGGCACTATATACCAGGGTACTCTCTAATGGGGGCACTCTATACCAGGGTACTCTCTAATGGGGGCACTCTATACCAGGGTACTCTCTAATAGGGACACTCTCTATACCAGGGTACTCTCTAATAGGGACACTCTCTATACCAGGGTACTCTCTAATAGGGGCACTCTATACCAGGGTACTCTCTAATGGGGGCACTCTATACCAGGGTACTCTCTAATGGGGGCACTCTATACCAGGGTACTCTCTAATGGGGGCACTCTATACCAGGGTACTCTCTAATAGGGGCACTCTATACCAGGGTACTCTCTAATAGGGGCACTCTATACCAGGATACTCTCTAATAGGGGCACTCTATACCAGGATACTCTCTAATAGGGGCACTCTATACCAGGATACTCTCTATTGGGAGCATATTATACTATGGCACTCTCTCGTTGCGGCACTCCCTCGTGGACACTCTCTTTCTACATCCCTGTATGGATTATGTCTGTGGTTTTGCAGTAATCACAGGACGTCTGATTTGCTGTTCAGGGTCCTGGGAAAGCTGAGTATTGTTCCTGTATACAGGACCTCTGCAGAGTAATGCTGCTTCCCATGATGCATTGCTGTACAGTTAGAGGAGTTTTCGCTGGATCTTCCTCTTGCCACGGCCCCCTGGCACCCCAGATTTATGCCCCCTGGCGCTGAGCAATCACAGCTTTACTAGGATCAGTGGATCTGCAGCGATTACAGGAGATTCTCCGTATAAATGATCCAGTGAAAGTCTCCGGGCCGAGCGACTAACGAGCCCGAGGGCAACCAGTGCAGCTGAACATCACAAACCTGAAAGGGTTAAAGACATAGTATCAGGTGAAGGCAGGGAGCGACACATTGTTTCACCTCATTTCCTTTTTTTAAAGTGAGTTAACCCTTAGTGGTGCAGAGAAAACAATCATTTTCCATCTGTCTTTCATGTTTGCATTGCAGCTGAAGGATTCCTCTGGCTGCTCCTTTAAGTGAACTGCGCTCGTACTTTCCTCAGTAACGTCTTCTGCTACAGTGTGAACAGCTCCGTATAGTGTAGTAATATGGAATATACCGCACTAATGTACAGCGGTTATATTAGGGAGCGGTTCCCCTTTAAATCTTCTATAATGTTACTAATGCCTCATATCTGTCTCTGGAAAAGCTGAATGACAACCAACATGGCCGCCATGATACATCTTTCCCAGACTCCTGAATGTTGCCTGCACGTTTGCCATTCAGGGCTGTAGGAAAGTTGAGTGTCGGCCCTCGTGGTGATGGCCATACTGGTGGCCACCCAGTTTTCCCCAGTGCTAGAATGGACCTCAAGGACTTGATATAAGATGGAAGAGCCCTTTAAATAATCTCAGGACGGCCACGTTAGTAAGAAATCCTATTTATTGTCATCTCCAGCGTCCAGACGGAAAGATTCCTCCCCCGTCGTCACCACCAAACCACTAAAGTGCAGCTCTGCCGCCTTATCAGGGCACAGCAGAGGCATCCGCGGGGTCCGTCAGCGACTACGCCCACGGGGCACGTCCAGACAATGGCCGCCGCGCTCCACTGTAGAACGGGTATAATCCTCTGCTGGCACCAGTTCTGAGGGGGCAAGGGAAGCCCATCCTGGGGTAATCATCCACTGAAAGTATAAAACCCCCAGAAGTACAAATAGTCGAGTGCGGGGGGCTTTATAATAAATAGGTCACTATATACAGTCTTGGACGCATGGCGGGAAGTACGTGTAAAAGAAATGTCAGTCCTGCCCTGCTAGGATCAGAGCCTGAATGGGTACCGCTGCAGGTAGTCCACCACCCTGCGGGGCAGCGGCAGCTCTGTCAGGTCTGAGCCCGCCGGCACGCTGCGGTGTATCTGTAGCCGGCACAGGTGCTGCAGACTCGGGCTTCCTGCGCTTCGATGCAGCGGTTGCAGGAGCTTGAGGTGCACGGCGGCCGGCTCTTTCGGGGAGGTGGGTGCGGGGGGCGACTGGCTGGCAGGGTCCTTGGAGCTCTCAGAGTTGCAGGACGAGACGTAATATTGCACCAGGCTGACGACGTCGGGGAAAGAGAGGATCCGCGGCTTAGACAGCCAGTTAGAGTCCAGCCGGAAGAGACTGTCCGAGTACTCGATGCGAACGTTCGTAGGTCCGCGGTTCGTCCGGACGGATAAAGTAAAGAGGTAACTGGGGTGCGTACTGTCCCGCACCAGGAAGACGCCTTCTGGCATTATCTGGAGTCTCTGTTTGGCTTCTGTGGCGGTAATCGGCCCCCAATACCAACCTGAAAGGGGGAGAGAAAGAGACAACTTGTAGGAACCTCAAAATTAAGATCATCAACCCCAAACTCCCCGGACATAAAACTCCCAGCGTCTTCTGTCCCGCTGTTAAATGTCTAAATTACGGCACTTCTGTCCAGTTGTGGGAAAGCTGGGTGACCTCCATTATAGCAGCCGGCACAGGTCCTGTGGCGATGCCACTCAGCTTTCCCAGTTTCCTGAACAGCAGTGGATCATTTTGTAGTGATACTTTTCACTACTCCATTCCAGGCTCCCAATAAACTGCGTGACCTCCGTCCTGGGAGCCGAGTCTGGTACAACTAGGAAACCGTGCGACAGAAGACCCCCGCAGACTTTACAGCTCACAACCCAGTAAAATTAAAAAAAAAAAAAAAATCCAGAAAAACATTCTGAAGTTTTGCAGTTCATACCAAAATTTTCTGAATTATTTCAGTTTTATCAGTCCAAAAGTTAATTTTAAAAAAAAAGTCCAGGATTTTTGGGGTTAAACGCGGAGCTATTTTTTTTTTTGCAGAGCAAACTTTCTGCCATGTTCCATCTGACGCCATAGAAGTGGCAGCTCCAGGTCCAAACCCATTCGTGTCTCGTTCCAGCTTTGTAAACGTGGCCGCTCGGGTCTATGAATATACAGAGAGATCTGGGAGCGTCGCGAGTGAGACCGCGGAGAAAAGCCGCCGTGAGGCTGAATATTTCTCGCGTTGTATTATTATTATTATTATTATTTTTTTGCCTCCGTCGGGTTAATGCGCCATTGTGAGCTAAACTCGTCCGGTGCCAGATGCCGCCGTGTACAGCCGATACCATCTCTGATCAGGGTGGGAGGACGAGGAGAAGTCGTTTGCCAGAAAAGTGTTACTTAAAGGGACACCCGATTTCTATGAATATATACACTTATAGAGAACCCCCCCCCCCCCATTAAAAGTTTTGCTCCGCTTCCAGTGTTTTTTGGGGTCTTACCGGATTCTCGGAGATAGCAGAACGTCTTGGCAATGCAGAGAAGATCTTCCTCTGGGTCCCTGTTGTTCTGGGGAGGTGGCGGCAGCCGCAGGGGCTCAGGCGTCCTTGGGGGCACCTCGGGTGCATTCAGTGGGTGCCCCGGACAGGTGGGAGGGTTCAGGGGGTGCATGACTTGGTCGGCTGCAAAGCCTGGGACCCCCACACAAGATGAAGGTCGACAAACCCTTTGCTCTGCCAAGAGGCTCTGTGGGCTGGAGAATAGAGAGAAGTGTTAAACGGATGCAGGTGGAGAGGACCTTAGTGCATCAGAAGAAAAAAACACATGACGTGCGGCGTCCTTCAGCGGAGCGACACAATAACCGGAGACGTCACGCTGTGTGTCCTGCGCTGCGGAATAGGGCGCCGCTATCGGAACAATGAACGTCTCTTACCTTCTCACACAAAGAATCATATCCGTCCAGGAAAAGCGGAAAGGCATGTGTGGCCCACCGCAGAGACCTCGGTACCAGGGAAAGGGACGACGGTTCCGAAAAGCTGCGATTTGTCAGGTGCCGGCGCTCAGCGACTGCGTCCTCTCCGCGCTGCAGCTATATATAGTTGCATTGGGTGTGTGTTGTCCCAGCTTAAGAGCAGAACTCGGCTAATATATTTCCAAGAACTTTCCAGGAAAAGTGGGCAGACCTATGTAAATCCACCAATGGCCGGGGGCCGGAGGAGGAGTGGTCCTGTCCCTGCTGCCTGCCCTGGGAGGCGCCTGCATTGCCTGCTGCTGTGTCCTCAGCCGCTGGGGTGATAGGAAGTGCTGCTGCAGAGCGAGGCTGGGCTCATGGAGGAAGGGGGCTTCGGCTGGCACCGGAAGGGTTACTTATTTTTTTATATCTCTTATTTCCAGGGAATTGGTTTGATTCCAGAAATTCCGCCAGACATTCCTCATCTGCTGCTTCCTGCAGCCATTACGTGGTCGCACAGGCACGTCAGGATATATTTAGCCGGACAAGCAGCGGAAGTGGCCTCATGTCTCATTCCTAGAGCCAGGGGTGGTCGGAGGCAGACACCCAGGATAAATCTCCTATGGTCTGGTGCCCCCCCGCCGGACTGCCAGTGACGTCACGTACCACTGTGGATGATGTCATCGCTCTTTACAGGAAGAAGTTAATCACCGCCTGTGGCCCCCACTGGTTTATAGGGTCCTCCACTTCTCCAGGGTCCCTTGACAATTGGCTGATCACACAGCGATCCAGGGATCTGTGGGGGAAACCTACCTTGGGGGCTACATTTCCCTGCAGCGCCACCACAGGGGAGATGAAATATTACACCATGCCCATTCTCACCATTCCCATATTACACCATGTCCATTCTTATTTCTGTGTAATGCAGAATAAGCTGGGTTCTCCAATGAGAGACCCCCAATGTAACCCAAGAGATGAGGACCCCCGCAGAAAAAAAGGCAATTTCATGAGTCACTTTTATACCAAAAGTCCACAAATTTACTGTATTTCTATCATTACAGAAGCATCCTTGTCATTATTTGTCAGTGTCCTGCCTGGTACGGCTGCTGATCTGGACAGAATCAGTCTCCTTTCCCCTCTGGCAGCTGAAATTATATTCTGTTATTTTCCCTGTAAAAGGGGGTCTTCTCAGCTCCACCGCCACTCTGCTCCTAAACCAAGAAGCAGAAAAATATATCCATTGGCCGCCTTGCATTGACCAGAGGATATGGAGAAATGTGAGATTAACTGAGTGTCCTCCAGCCCTCAGCGCATTAGGTGGAGGTGACTGAGCGTGTGTGTCCTCCAGCCCTCAGCGCATTAGGTAGAGGTGACTGAGCGTGTGTGTCCTCCAGCCCTCAGCGCATTAGGTGGAGGTGACTGAGCGTGTGTGTCCTCAAGCACCCAGCTCATTAGGTGGAGGTGACTGAGCATGTGTGTCCTCCAGCACTTTGCTCATTAAGTGGAGGGGACTGAGCATTTGTGTCCTCCAGCACCCGACTCATTAGGTGGAGGGGCCTGAGCGTGTGTGTCCTCCAGCACCCCACTCATTAGGTGGAGGGGCCTGAGCATGTGTGTCCTCCAGCCCTCGGCTCATTAGGTGGAGGGGACTGAATGTGTGTGTCCTCCAGCACTCTGCTTGCTAGTTAGAGGTGAGTGAGCTTGTGTGTCCTCCAGCACTCGACTCATTAGGTGGAGGGGACTGAGCATCTGTGTCCTCCAGCACTCCGCTCACTAGGTTCAGGGGAGTGAGCATGTGTGTCCCCCAGCACTTTGCTCGTTAGGTGGAGGGGACTGAGCATGTGTGTCCTCCAGCCCTTGGCTCATTAGGTGGAGGGGACTGAATGTGTGTGTCTTCCTGCACTCCGCTCACTAGGCTGAGGGGAGTGAGCATGTGTGTCCACCAGCACTCGGCTCACTTGGTAGAGGTGACTGAGCATGTGTGTCCTCCAGCACTTTGCTCGTTAGGTGGAGGGGACTGAGCATGTGTGTCCTCCAGCACCCGACTCATTAGGTGGAGGGGCCTGAGCGTGTGTGTCCTCCAGCACCCGACTCATTAGGTGGAGGGGCCGGAGCGTGTGTGTCTTCCAGCTCTCGGATCATTAGGTGAAGGGGACTGAACGTGTGTGTCCTCCAGCACTCTGCTTACTAGTTAGAGGTGACTGAGCTTGTGTGTCCTCCAGCACTCTACTCATTAGGTGGAGGGGACTGAGCATCTGTGTCCTCCAGCACTTTGCTCGTTAGGTGGAGGGGACTGAGCATGTGTGTCCTCCAGCACCCGACTCACTAGGTTGAGGGGAGTGAGCATGTGTGTCCTCCAGCACTTTGCTCATTAGGTGGAGGTGACTGAGCAGTGTGTCCTCCAGCACTTGACTGGAGGGGACTGAGCATTTGTGTCCTCCAGCACCCAATTCATTAGGTGGAGGGGCCTGAGCGTGTGTGTCCTTCAGCACCCCACTCATTAGGTGGAGGGGCCTGAGCATGTGTGTCCTCCAGCCCTCGGCTCATTAGGTGGAGGGGACTGAATGTGTGTGTCCTCCAACACTCTGCTTACTAGTTAGAGGTGAGTGAGCTTGTGTGTCCTCCAGCACTCGACTCATTAGGTGGAGGGGACTGAGCATCTGTGTCTTCCAGCACTCCGCTCACTAGGTTGAGGGGAGTGAGCATGTGTGTCCACCAGCACTCGGCTCACTTGGTAGAGGTGACTGAGCATGTGTGTCCTCCAGCACTTTGCTTGTTAGGTGGAGGGGACTGAGCATGTGTGTCCTCCAGCACCCGACTCATTAGGTGGAGGGGCCGAAGCGTGTGTGTCCTCCAGCTCTCGGATCATTAGGTGGAGGGGACTGAACGTGTGTGTCCTCCAGCACTCCGCTCACTAGGTTGAGGGGAGTTAGCATGTGTGTCCACCAGCACTCGGCTCACTAGGTAGAGGTGACTGAGCATGTGTGTCCTCCAGCACTTTGCTCATTAGGTGGAGGTGACTGAGCAGTGTGTCCTCCAGCACTTGACTGGAGGGGACTGAGCGTGTGTGTCTTCTAGCACCCAGCTCACTAGGTGGAGTGGACTGAGCGTGTGTGTCCTCCAGCACTTGGATCACTAAGTGGGGGGGACTATGCATGTGTCCCTTCCAGCACTTCGCTCACTAGGTGGAGGGGACTGAGCGTGTGTGACTTCCAACACTTGGCTCATTAGGTGGAGGTGTGTCCTTCAGCACTTAGCTCACTAGGTGGAGGGGACTGATCGTGTGTCTTCCAGCACTCTGCTCATTAGGTGGAGGGGACTGAGCGTGTGTGTCCTCCAGAACTCTGCTCACTAGGTGGAGGGGACTGAGCGTGTGTGTCATCCAGCACTCTGCTCACTAGGTGGAGGGGACTGAGCGTGTGTGTCATCCAGCACTCTGCTCACTAGGTGGAGGGGACTGAGCGTGTGTGTCCTCCAGCACTCTGCTCACTAGGTGGAGGGGACTGAGCGTGTGTGTCTTCCAACACTCGGCTCATTAGGTGGAGGTGATTGAGCGTGTGTGTCCTCCAGCACTTCGCTCACTAGGTGGAGGGGACTGATCGTGTGTCTTCCAGCACTCTGTTCATTAGGTGGAGGGGACTGAGCGTGTGTGACCTCCAGCACTCTGCTCACTAGGTGGAGGGGACTGAGCGTGTGTGTCCTCCAGCACTCTGCTCACTAGGTGGAGGGGACTGAGCGTGTGTGTCCTCCAGCACTCGGCTCACTAGGTGGAGGTGACGGAGCGTGTGTGTCCTCCAGCACTCGGTTCACTAGGTGGAGGTGACGGAGCGTGTGTGTCCTCCAGCACTCGGCTCACTAGGTGGAGGTGACGGAGCGTGTGTGTCCTCCAGCACTCGGCTCACTAGGTGGAGGTGACGGAGCATGTGTGTCCTCCAGCACTCGGCTCACTAGGTGGAGGTGACGGAGCGTGTGTGTCCTCCAGCACTCGGCTCACTAGGTGGAGGTGACGGAGCGTGTGTGTCCTCCAGCACTCGGCTCACTAGGTGGAGGTGACGGAGCGTCTGTGTCCTCTAGCACTCGGCTCACTAGGTGGAGGTGATTGAGCTTGTGTGTCCTCCAGCACTCGGCTCACTAGGTGGAGGTGACGGAGCGTGTGTGTCCTCCAGCACTCGGCTCACTAGGTGGAATTGACGGAGCATGTGTGTCCTCCAGCACTCGGCTCACTAGGTGGAGGTGACTGAGCGTGTGTGTCCTCCAGCACTCGGCTCACTAGGTGGAGGTGACGGAGCGTGTGTGTCCTCTAGCACTCGGCTCACTAGGTGGAGGTGATTTAGCGTTTGTGTCCTCCAGCACTCGGCTCACTAGGTGGAGGTGACGGAGCGTGTGTGTCCTCCAGCACTCGGCTCACTAGGTGGAATTGACGGAGCGTGTGTGTCCTCCAGCACTCGGCTCACTAGGTGGAGGTGACTGAGCGTGTGTGTCCTCCAGCACTCGGCTCACTAGGTGGAGGTGACGGAGCGTGTGTGTCCTCCAGCACTCGGCTCACTAGATGGAGGTGACGGAGCGTGTGTGTCCTCCAGCACTCGGCTCACTAGGTGGAGGTGACGGAGCGTGTGTGTCCTCCAGCACTCGGCTCACTAGGTGGAGGTGACGGAGCGTGTGTGTCCTCCAGCACTCGGCTCACTAGATGGAGGTGACGGAGCGTGTGTGTCCTCCAGCACTCGGCTCACTAGGTGGAGGTGACTGAGCGTGTGTGTCCTCCAGCACTCGGCTCACTAGGTGGAGGTGACTGAGCGTGTGTGTCCTCCAGCACTCGGCTCACTAGGTGGAGGTGACGGAGCGTGTGTGTCCTCCAGCATTCGGCTCACTAGGTGGAGGTGACGGAGCGTGTGTGTCCTCCAGCACTCGGCTCACTAGGTGGAGGTGACGGAGCGTGTGTGTCCTCCAGCACTCGGCTCACTAGGTGGAGGTGACGGAGCGTGTGTGTCCTCCAGCACTCGGCTCACTAGGTGGAGGTGACGGAGCGTGTGTGTCCTCCAGCACTCGGCTCACTAGATGGAGGTGACGGAGCGTGTGTGTCCTCCAGCACTCGGCTCACTAGGTGGAGGAGATGGAGCGTGTGTGTCCTCCAGCACTCGGCTCACTAGGTGGAGGTGACGGAGCGTGTGTGTCCTCCAGCACTCGGCTCACTAGGTGGAGGAGACGGAGCGTGTGTGTCCTCCAGCACTCGGCTCACTAGGTGGAGGTGACGGAGCGTGTGTGTCCTCCAGCACTCGGCTCACTAGGTGGAGGTGACGGAGCGTGTGTGTCCTCCAGCACTCGGCTCACTAGGTGGAGGTGACGGAGCGTGTGTGTCCTCCAGCACTCGGCTCACTAGGTGGAGGTGACGGAGCGTGTGTGTCCTCCAGCACTCGGCTCACTAGGTGGAGGAGATGGAGCGTGTGTGTCCTCCAGCACTCGGCTCACTAGGTGGAGGTGACGGAGCGTGTGTGTCCTCCAGCACTCGGCTCACTAGGTGGAGGTGACGGAGCGTGTGTGTCCTCCAGCACTCGGCTCACTAGGTGGAGGTGACGGAGCGTGTGTGTCCTCCAGCACTCGGCTCACTAGGTGGAGGTGCACATTACTATACATTATGAACATTGGGGCGCGATGCTGGGTAAGGGATGTTCAGAACTTTGCTGTGGATGCAGCAAAATGATGAATATATGATCAATAAGTGAAGATGAGATTTGATGACCAGTGCAGGCACGGAGCTGGTTGTCCTGGGTCCCGCTCCTCACTCCCTTGGAAACAGCTGTGAAAAGTCAGTGACTGCTGCAGGGTCAATGATATCTTTATGGCATCCTAAAAAATCCAAATAAGCAGGTACCATTCCTCGCCCATCACATGGCCAGTGACAGATTGTCACATTTACTTGCTACGAATGAGAGAAGCATGAGAGTGTCACATGACTCGACTCCTTTTTAATAGTCAGGTAGGTGGAGCTTATCCTGGATTAGCCATTTAGTAGATGCAGTTGTAGATGCCCTAGGGACAGGTTTCCATTAATCCTCTGCAGGTGGGAGACTCTTCTCCTGGTTGTGAGCAGTTCATAGGACAAGACCTAATGACTTGCTGACGTCACTGGTGACCTGGGTCATGTCTGAACCTGCAGGTGCCTGGAGCAGACGGTTGACACATCGTCAGGTCTTCACCGCAGAGCTGCCGGCATCCGGAGAGAAGAACATGCATTTGTTATGGCTCATCTGCTGAGGCGGACATGCTAAGCCGGAGATCTGGATGAGAAGCACAAACCCCAGAGGTGATGGTGCAGCATAGAACAGCAGAGCTGGGTAAGATGGATGGCACCTTGTGCAAGATATAGCAGAACTGAGTGGGTAGATGGCACCACGAAGGTGGAACAGAGAAGCTGAGTATGCTGGATGGCGCCTTTAATCTTGGAACGGCAGTGATGAGTATAATGGACAGCACCTTGGAACAGCAGAGCCGAGTTTGTCCGTCGACTCACTTTGGATTATATGCAGCGGAGCCAGGTTTGACATGTAACTCCAGAGTTCAGAAACATGGCAGTGGTGAGGATGCCGAATACTCGGGCCGTGTTGCCACATGAATCAGCCTAAAACGCCCTCGGCGTGTGACATCAATGGCCCAAAGCACACGGGAACAGAGAGACCTGACCGCTGGGAAAGATAGCCGCAGAGTAATGAGAGCATTCATTATCTCCATCCTTAGCCTGAAAGCCTGTGGACCACCGGAGACATGTCACAGACTGGCATGACGGGCACAGGCCTGTGTCGCTCTACATTTTTGCACACTTTTCTGAATACTGGTCTGTATACAGTGGAGGGGCGGCCGTCAGGTCCTCCACACGCCGCAGTCTCTTCGGCCAGCAGTGCGGCCTCATAGGCTTCATGTCCTGGATCCGAGGCTGATTGCCCTGCTATAAGAGCGGTGCAGCACTGGCTATAGGGAGAAATCTGTCCTAGTTGCCCTCTTTCCCCTATTGTGACAATTATTACAGAGGTGGGAGCTCATAGAGATCAGTGGCCCCGGATCTCGGTGTCCCACGTGCCGCCTTCACATTACTATAGAATGAGATACTGCACAATGATAACACCGCGGTGACGCCATTTATCATCCAATATAAAATTACTGCTGCAAGTTCAATAAATTCTGTTTTGCTCTTTAAAACTAAAATTCTGCAGCAGAAACTGAAGTTCTGGATCCGCACCGTAAATAAATGAAATAGAAATTGTATTATCAGTCATTTACTAAAATACTGCTAATCTATCCCGCGGGTGCGTCCAGCGGGGTCCTGGCTCCGATTATATCAGTCTGTATTCTGCACGCTGCTTATAGCAGTCTGTATTCTGCACGCTGCTTATAGCTGTCTGTATTCTGCATGCTGCTTATAGCTGTCTGTATTCTGCATGCTGCTTGTAGCAGTCTATATTCTGCATGCTGCTTGTAGCAGTCTGTATTCTGCACCCTGCTTGTAGCAGTCTATATTCTGCATGCTGCTTGTAGCAGTCTGTATTCTGCACCCTGCTTGTAGCAGTCTATATTCTGCACGCTGCTTATAGCAGTCTGTATTCTGCACCCTGCTTGTAGCAGTCTGTATTCTGCACCCTGCTTGTAGCAGTCTGTATTCTGCACCCTGCTTGTAGCAGTCTGTATTATGCACGCTGCTTATAGCAGTCTGTATTCTGCACGCTGCTTATAGCAGTCTGTATTCTGCACCCTGCTTATAGCAGTCTGTATTCTGCACGCTGCTTATAGCAGTCTGTATTCTGCACCCTGCTTATAGCAGTCTGTATTCTGCACGCTGCTTATAGCAGTCTATATTCTGCACGCTGCTTATAGCAGTCTGTATTCTGCACGCTGCTTATAGCAGTCTGTATTCTGCACCCTGCTTCTTGCAGACTGTATTCTGCACCCTGCTTGTAGCAGACTGTATTCTGCACCCTGCTTGTAGCAGTCTGTATTCTACACGCTGCTTGTAGCAGTCTGTATTCTACACGCTGCTTCTTGCAGACTGTATTCTGCACCCTGCTTGTAGCAGACTGTATTCTGCACCCTGCTTGTAGCAGTCTGTATTCTGCACCCTGCTTCTTGCAGACTGTATTCTGCACCCTGCTTGTAGCAGTCTGTATTCTGCACCCTGCTTGTAGCAGTCTGTATTCTGCACCCTGCTTGTAGCAGTCTGTATTCTGCACCCTGCTTCTTGCAGACTGTATTCTGCACCCTGCTTGTAGCAGTCTGTATTCTGCACCCTGCTTGTAGCAGTCTGTATTCTGCACGCTGCTTGTAGCAGTCTGTATTCTGCAGAGTGTAGGTATGAGCCTGGTACAATGTCACTTTACACCGGCATGCAGACTGCCTTGACCATTGCCCGTATGCCGCAGCTGCGGAGGCATGTGGTTTCTCTGTGATTATGGCTCCCTGGAGTAATCTAGCCGCACTGTTAATAACATTAGGGAGTCTCTGCTGCTGCAATCCTCTAAGATAGTCATCAGCCGCAGCGGGGTGTCCTGAGCCTTCATCACTGAGTGCAGGTCGCTCTCCAGGACGCTCAGTAATGTCAGACATGTTGCTGCCTCATGTAGAGCTCCATCTGCTGCATCTATCAGACGTCTCTGCTTACATGTCCTGCGCTGCCCCTCCATGCCCACCAATGTACCAAAGCACCAGGATACTGCAAAGTCATCCCGAGGAGGGCTGGGGTGCCAGGATCTCATTACTGTTCTGAAGATATCCGGAAATCCTTCATCTGCTGCTGTTGTAGACCTAGGTTCTGTGACTGGACGATGAAGTCTGGGGCCAACAATGAAGATGTGAAGAGGGGTCCCCTCTGTACCCAAAGATCTGCTGGAGTGGAGCCTCGAGGATCCACCATAACAGGGGCTGCAGATACAAGTGGATCCCTAGGGATCCACCATGACGGGCAGTAGGTGCGAGAGGATCCCTGTGTATCAACCACAACAGAACAGCATAGCAGATTCGAGCGGATCGCTGGAAATCCACCATGACCAGAGCAGCAGATACGGGAGGATCCCTGAGGATCCACCATGACAGTAGCAGCAGGAGCGAGCAGAGGCCTGAGGATCCACCATAACAGGAGCAGCAGGTGCGAGAGGAACCTTGAGGATCCACCATGACAGAAGCAGCAGGTACAAGGAGAGCCCTGAGGGTCCACCATGACAGGAGCAGCAGGTGCGAGCCGAAGCCTGAGGACCTATCATGACAGGAGCAGCAGGTACAAGTGGGGCCTGAGATGCAGCAGGCAGGTACGAGCAGAGGCCGGAGGAACCACTATGACAGGAGCAGCAGGTCCAAGCCGAGGCCTGAGGATCCACCATGACAGGAGCAGCAGGTACAAGCCGAGGCCTGAGGATACACCATGACAGGAGCAGCAGGTACAAGCCGAGGCCTGAGGATCCACCATGACAGGAGCAGCAGGTACAAGTGGGGCCTGAGATCCACCATGACTGGAGCAGCAGGTACAAGTGGGGCCTGAGATCCACCACGACAGGAGCAGCAGGTACAAGTGGGGCCTGAGATCCACCATGACAGGAGCAGCAGGTACAAGTGGGGCCTGAGATCCACCATGACTGGAGCAGTAGGTACAAGCCGAGGCCTGAGGATCCACCATGACAGGAGCAGCAGGTACAAGCCGAGGCCTGAGGATCCACCATGACAGGAGCAGCAGGTACAAGTGGGGCCTGAGATCCACCATGACAGGAGCAGCAGGCAGGTACGAGCAGTGGCCTGAGGAACCACTATGACAGGAGCAGCAGGTACAAGCCGAGGCCTGAGGATCCACCATGACAGGAGCAGCAGGTACAAGCTGAGGCCTGAGGATCCACCATGACAGGAGATGCAGGTGGGAGCAGAGGCCTGAGGATCCACCATGACAGAAGCAGCAGGTACGAGCAGAGCCCTGAGGATCCACCATGACAGGAGCAGCAGGTACAAGCCGAGGCCTGAGGATCCACCATGACAGGAGCAGCAGGTACAAGCTGAGGCCTGAGGATCCACCATGACAGGAGATGCAGGTGGGAGCAGAGGCCTGAGGATCCACCATGACAGGAGCAGCAGGTACGAGCAGAGCCCTGAGGATCCACCATGACGGGAGCAGCAGGTACAAGCCGAGGCCTGAGGATCCACCATGAGAGGATTAGCAGGTACAAGCAGAGGCCTGAGATCCACCATGACAGGAGCAGCAGGTGAAAGCAGAGGCCTGAGAATCTACCATGGCAGGAGCAGCAGGTAGTAGCGAGCAGAGGCCTGAGGATCCTCCATGACAGGAGCAGCAGGTAGGAGCAGAGGCCTAAGGATCCTCCATGACAGGAGCAGCAGGTACGAGCAGAGGCCTGAAGATCCTCCATGACAGGAGCAGCAGGTGCGAGCAGAGGCCTGAGGATCCTCCATGACAGGAGCAGCAGGTACGAGCAGAGGCCTGAGGATCCTCCATGACAGGAGCAGCAGGTACGAGCAGAGCCCTGAGGATCCTCCATGACAGGATCAGCAGGTACGAGCAGAGGCCTGAAGATCCTCCATGACAGGATCAGCAGGTACGAGCAGAGCCCTGAGGATCCTCCATGACAGGATCAGCAGGTACGAGCAGAGGCCTGAGGATCCTCCATGACAGGATCAGCAGGTACGAGCAGAGCCCTGAGGATCCTCCATGACAGGATCAGCAGGTACGAGCAGAGGCCTGAGGATCCTCCATGACAGGATCAGCAGGTACGAGCAGAGGCCTGAGGATCCTCCATGACAGGAGCAGCAGGTGCGAGCAGAGGCCTGAGGATCCTCCATGACAGGAGCAGCAGGTACGAGCAGAGGCCTGAGGATCCTCCATGACAGGAGCAGCAGGTACGAGCAGAGGCCTGAGGATCCACCATGACAGGAGCAGCAGGTACGAGCAGAGGCCTGAGGATCCTCCATGACAGGAGCAGCAGGTACGAGCAGAGGCCTTAAGATCCACTTTGACAGAAGCAGTAGGTGCGAGTGGAGTCCTGAGGATCCACCATGACTGGAGCAGCAGGTAGGAGCAGAGCCCTGAGGATCCACCATGACAGGAGCAGCAGGTGCAAGCAGAGCCCTGAGGATTCACCATGACTGGAGCAGCAGGTACAAGCCGAGGCCTGAGGATCCACCATGACAGGAGCAGCAGGTAGGAGCAGAGCCCTGAGGATCCACCATGACAGGAGCAGCAGGTACGAGCAGAGCCCTGATGATCCACCATGAATGGAGCAGTAGGTACAAGCAGAGTCCTGAGGATCCACCATGACTGGAGCAGCAGGTACGAGCAGAGCCCTGAGGATCCACCATGACGGGAGCAGCAGGTAGGAGCAGAGCCCTGAGGATCCACCATGACAGGAGCAGCAGGCAGGTACGAGCAGAGCCCTGAGGATCCACCATGACAGGAGCAGTAGGTACGAGCAGAGCCCTGAGGATCCACCATGACAGGAGCAGTAGGTACGAGCAGAGCCCTGAGGATCCACCATGACAGGAGCAGAAGGTACGAGCAGAGCCCTGAGGATCCACCATGACAGAAGCAGCAGGTACAAGGAGAGCCCTGAGGGTCCACCATGACAGGAGCAGCAGGTGCGAGCCGAAGCCTGAGGACCTATCATGACAGGAGCAGCAGGTACAAGTGGGGCCTGAGATGCAGCAGGCAGGTACGAGCAGAGGCCGGAGGATCCACCATGACAGGAGCAGCAGGTACGAGCAGAGGCCGGAGGATCCACCATGACAGGAGCAGCAGGTACAAGTGGGGCCTGAGATCCACCATGACAGGAGCAGCAGGTACAAGCCGAGGCCTGAGGATCCACCATGACAGGAGCAGCAGGTACAAGTGGGGCCTGAGATCCACCATGACAGGAGCAGCAGGCAGGTACGAGCAGTGGCCTGAGGAACCACTATGACAGGAGCAGCAGGTACAAGCTGAGGCCTGAGGATCCACCATGACAGGAGATGCAGGTGGGAGCAGAGGCCTGAGGATCCACCATGACAGGAGCAGCAGGTACAAGCCGAGGCCTGAGGATCCACCATGAGAGGAGTAGCAGGTACAAGCAGAGGCCTGAGATCCACCATGACAGGAGCAGCAGGTGAAAGCAGAGGCCTGAGAATCTACCATGGCAGGAGCAGCAGGTAGTAGCGAGCAGAGGCCTGAGGATCCTCCATGACAGGAGCAGCAGGTAGGAGCAGAGGCCTGAGGATCCTCCATGACAGGAGCAGCAGGTACGAGCAGAGGCCTGAGGATCCTCCATGACAGGAGCAGCTGGTGCGAGCAGAGGCCTGAGGATCCTCCATGACAGGAGCAGCTGGTACGAGCAGAGGCCTGAGGATCCTCCATGACAGGATCAGCAGGTACGAGCAGAGCCCTGAGGATCCTCCATGACAGGATCAGCAGGTACGAGCAGAGGCCTGAGGATCCTCCATGACAGGATCAGCAGGTACGAGCAGAGGCCTGAGGATCCTCCATGACAGGATCAGCAGGTGCGAGCAGAGGCCTGAAGATCCTCCATGACAGGAGCAGCGGGTAGGAGCAGAGGCCTTAAGATCCACTTTGACAGAAGCAGTAGGTGCGAGTGGAGTCCTGAGGATCCACCATGACAGGAGCAGCAAGTACGAGCGGAGCCCTGAAGATCCACCATGACAGGAGCAGCAGGTACGAGCAGAGCCCTGAGGATCCACCATGACAGGAGCAGCAGGTAGGAGCAGAGCCCTGAGGATCCACCATGACAGGAGCAGCAGGTGCAAGCAGAGCCCTGAGGATCCACCATGACTGGAGCAGCAGGTACAAGCCGAGGCCTGAGGATCCACCATGACAGGAGCAGCAGGTACGAGCAGAGCCCTGATGATCCACCATGAATGGAGCAGTAGGTACAAGCAGAGTCCTGAGGATCCACCATGACTGGAGCAGCAGGTACGAGCAGAGCCCTGAGGATCCACCATGACAGGAGCAGTAGGTACGAGCAGAGCCCTGATGATCCACCATAAATGGAGCAGTAGGTACAAGCAGAGTCCTGAGGATCCACCATGACTGGAGCAGCAGGTACGAGCAGAGCCCTGAGGATCCACCATGACAGGAGCAGTAGGTACGAGCAGAGCCCTGATGATCCACCATAAATGGAGCAGTAGGTACAAGCAGAGTCCTGAGGATCCACCATGACAGGAGCAGCAGGTACGAGCAGAGCCCTGAGGATCCACCATGACAGGAGCAGCAGGTACGAGCAGAGCCCTGAGGATCCACCATGACTGGAGCAGCAGGTACGAGCAGAGCCCTGAGGATCCACCATGACAGGAGCAGTAGGTACAAGCAGAGCCCTGAGGATCCACCATGACAGGAGCAGCAGGTAGGAGCAGAGCCCTGAGGATCCACCATGACAGGAGCAGCGAGTACAAGCAGAGGACTGAGGATCCACCATGACTGGAGCAGCAGGTACGAGCAGAGCCCTGAGGATCCACCATGACGGGAGCAGTAGGTACGAGCAGAGCCCTGAGGATCCTCCATGACGGGAGCTGCAGGTACAAGCGGAGGACTGAGGATCCACCATGACGGGAGCAGCAGGTACAAGCAGAGGACTGAGGATCCACCATGACTGGAGCTGTAGGTATGAGCAGAGGACTGAGGATCCACCATGACAGGAGCAGCAGGTACAAATGGGGCCTGAGATCCACCATGACGGGAGCAGCAGGTACAAGCAGAGGCCTGAGGATCCACCATGACAGGAGCAGCAGGTACAAGCAGAGCCCTGAGGATCCACCATGACGGGAGCAGTAGGTACGAGCAGAGCCCTGAGGATCCTCCATGACGGGAGCTGCAGGTACAAGCGGAGGACTGAGGATCCACCATGACAGGAGCAGCAGGTACAAGCAGAGGACTGAGGATCCACCATGACTGGAGCTGTAGGTATGAGCAGAGGACTGAGGATCCACCATGACAGGAGCAGCAGGTACAAATGGGGCCTGAGATCCACCATGACGGGAGCAGCAGGTACAAGCAGAGGCCTGAGGATCCACCATGACAGGAGCAGCAGGTACAAGCAGAGGACTGAGGATCCACCATGACAGGAGCAGCAGGTGAAAGCAGAGGCCTGAGAATCTACCATGGCAGGAGCAGCAGGTAGTAGCGAGCAGAGGCCTGAGGATCCTCCATGACAGGAGCAGCAGGTAGGAGCAGAGGCCTGAGGATCCTCCATGACAGGAGCAGCAGGTACGAGCAGAGGCCTGAGGATCCTCCATGACAGGAGCAGCTGGTACGAGCAGAGGCCTGAGGATCCTCCATGACAGGATCAGCAGGTACGAGCAGAGCCCTGAGGATCCTCCATGACAGGATCAGCAGGTACGAGCAGAGGCCTGAGGATCCTCCATGACAGGATCAGCAGGTACGAGCAGAGGCCTGAGGATCCTCCATGACAGGATCAGCAGGTGCGAGCAGAGGCCTGAGGATCCTCCATGACAGGAGCAGCAGGTACGAGCAGAGGCCTGAGGATCCTCCATGACAGGATCAGCAGGTACGAGCAGAGGCCTGAGGATCCTCCATGACAGAAGCAGCAGGTGCGAGCAGAGGCCTGAGGATCCACCATGACAGGAGCAGCAGGTACGAGCAGAGGCCTGAGGATCCTCCATGACAGGAGCAGCAGGTGCGAGCAGAGGCCTGAGGATCCTCCATGACAGGAGCAGCTGGTACGAGCAGAGGCCTGAGGATCCTCCATGACAGGATCAGCAGGTACGAGCAGAGCCCTGAGGATCCTCCATGACAGGATCAGCAGGTACGAGCAGAGGCCTGAGGATCCTCCATGACAGGATCAGCAGGTACGAGCAGAGGCCTGAGGATCCTCCATGACAGGATCAGCAGGTGCGAGCAGAGGCCTGAGGATCCTCCATGACAGGATCAGCAGGTGCGAACAGAGGCCTGAGGATCTTCCATGACAGGAGCAGCAGGTACGAGCAGAGGCCTGAGGATCCTCCATGACAGGATCAGCAGGTACGAGCAGAGGCCTGAGGATCCTCCATGACAGAAGCAGCAGGTGCGAGCAGAGGCCTGAGGATCCTCCATGACAGGAGCAGCAGGTACGAGCAGAGGCCTGAGGATCCTCCATGACAGGAGCAGCAGGTAGGAGCAGAGGCCTTAAGATCCACTTTGACAGAAGCAGTAGGTGCGAGTGGAGTCCTGAGGATCCACCATGACAGGAGCAGCAGGTACCAGCGGAGCCCTGAAGATCCACCATGACAGGAGCAGCAGGTACGAGCAGAGCCCTGAGGATCCACCATGACAGGAGCAGCAGGTACGAGCAGAGCCCTGAGGATCCACCATGACAGGAGCAGCAAGTACCAGCGGAGCCCTGAAGATCCACCATGACAGGAGCAGCAGGTGCAAGCAGAGCCCTGAGGATCCACCATGACTGGAGCAGCAGGTAGGAGCAGAGCCCTGAGGATCCACCATGACAGGAGCAGCAGGTAGGAGCAGAGCCCTGAGGATCCACCATGACAGGAGCAGCGGGTACAAGCAGAGCCCTGAGGATCCTCCATGACGGGAGCTGCAGGTACAAGCGGAGGACTGAGGATCCACCATGACGGGAGCAGCAGGTACAAGCAGAGGACTGAGGATCCACCATGACAGGAGCAGCAGGTACAAGCAGAGGACTGAGGATCCACCATGACAGGAGCAGCAGGTACAAGCAGAGGACTGAAGATCCACCATGACAGGAGCAGCAGGTACAAATGGGGCCTGAGATCCACCATGACAGGAGCAGCAGGTACAAATGGGGCCTGAGATCCACCATGACAGGAGCAGCAGGTACAAATGGGGCCTGAGATCCACCATGACGGGAGCAGTAGGTACAAGCAAAGGACTGAGGATCCTCCATGACTTACACTCCCTTCTTCCCAGAGCTGTGGTCTTGTCCTGTAGCGCTCGGTGTAGCGCTCGGTGTGGGGCTCTCATGCCCCTTCTTCCCCTCTATGTGACGCTTGGTGCATTGCGGTCGTACAGGAGGGGATGGGACGTGATGCTTTATATGGCGCCACACTGCTGTGTGTCAGTTTGTGAGCCTCACCTGGTCCAACCAGACACAGATTTTCAAGTTGGCAGTGTTCGGATCATATTTATGGATATTATCGCAGGACGACATCTGTGTCATGCAAGGAATCCTGTGAAAAAAACTTCAGAAAACTTTTTTTTATTCCTTGTGAAATCAGAAAATAGTAAGGCGAGACTATGGAGTTAGACTGGAGCGCCCTCTGGTGACTGATGGGGGGAAGTGAGAAAAAAAAATCTCTGATCATCCACATTTCTTATCGGGTCTGTTTAACAAAAATATGTAAGAAAAAGCCGTAATCAGTGAGGAACATTAGATTGTATCCAAAGTGTTTATGAAATATCAGGACAGTGTTAATTGCTCCCGTTTAGTGTCAGGGAATCCCTACGGGCAGAGGTGATACAATGTGTGATGTTAGTGCAGGTTCTGTGGGGGCGGAGCTTGGCACATGGATACAGAGCGCAGCGTCATGCTCCGCCCCCGCGGATCCTGCACTCATCATGTATCCGTGTGACGACTGAGCTGAGTTGAGGCGGCGTTATGAGTGAGTGTGTGCTCCGTTGAGTGAGTGTGTGCTCCGCGTCTTAGCGCAGTCCATCATTTTTTACATTGTTTTTTTTTATGTTTTTTGTGTTTTTTTTCCCTTTTATCTGATGATGTTACATTTTCTCTGATTCATTATCCCACATTTTGCCGCAGTTACAATTGTATCCGTTCTAGATAATATAAATCGCTTGTAGTCCAGACTGATACATTGTAACAAATGACACAGATTTACAGCTTCTGAAGAAACTAAATGTTCCCTTTGTTAACAGCGAAGAGATTCTGGAGATGGTAAAAAAGACGAAACACTAAAAGGCTCCGATTCATCGCTGCTTTTGTTTTGTTCTGCAAACTTTTTGCCCCAATTTTGATGATTTTTTTGCCCAGCATTCCCCGGCCCAAAAAGAAAGACAAAGAAACAAAAAAAGTGCTAATGATGATCTGAGGTCTTTATGAAAATTGCAGCAATATCCTGAGGAAGCGGACGGCTCTTTATTATTTTCTGTCAGCTTTTAGTTCCTTTTTCTAATATTTTCTCGCCCGACTACAGAACATTTTCTTAGTGAACCACAAGTGGGCGCCATACCCACGCTCTTCGTTTAGAGCAGCAAAGATCAAACTTTTTAGATATAATATATGAAAAAAGATCACAGATTGTCCCGACACCGGATTCTTATAGATGTGACATGGAAATATTGCATTTCCATTAGGCGCTATGATGTCCCTGGTATGGACTGGAGACGTCCAGTCTTCCATAGGCGCAGTTATCGTCCCTTGCGTATTATTAGCAGGTGAGAAGAATACACAGAGAAAGTTTGCTCTTCTTGGGAAGAAATGCTGCCCGGTGTCCAGTGACATCGGATATATATGTATATAATCCATAACATAGATCAACTCTGATCTAACGCAGAACAGGAGTATACCCATCCTATTTAATCCATTGCAATTACAACCTGCCATCATGGATGATCTGATACAGCCCAATCAAATTCAGTGCAATCAAATCTTGTACAATCTAATGCAGTTTAAGTCAGTCAATCTGAATCAATACTGAGCAATCAAATATTTTTATCCAATGCAATTACGGTAAATCGTACGGTGTAGCGTCGGTGTCCCTGCACGCTTCCATCCTCCTCCCCCTCGACAGGGACGCCGTCTCGCTCACTGCCCCGGCCCTCGCTCCCTGCGGCCTCCCTGAGTCTGTGCTCACCTGGCAGATCCCCCGGCACTCCGTCTAGGGCAGGGGTCTCAAACTCGGCTGGGTATATGGGCCGCATATGGAAAAAAAATTTGAATTTGGGGGGGCCGCGTTCTTTGCAGGTCAAAGTGACATTTTTAGTGATACCATTTTATTTGTATAAACCTTTTGAACATTTTTGCCGTGTTTATTTTTTTATGGCCTGGGTCGTAATGGATGTGGCGATAATAAACGTGCACTTTTTTGTGTTTACTTTAGTTTATATATAAAACAGCATTTTGAGTGCCAAAATATTTTTCATGCTTTATTATTATTATTATTATTATTATTATTATTTTTTTTTTTTTTTTAACTATTACAATTTTGTTTCCCCCAATTGGCCACATACATTAATATTGTCTTATAATTAGCACAATATAGTCATTCTGGCGAACATCTTGCAGTAATGTGCCTCATCCCGGTCCTCATCTTGTAGTAATGAGCCTCATCCCGGTCCTCATCTTGTAGTAATGTGCCTCATCCCGGTCCTCATCTTGTAGTAATGAGCCTCATCCCGGTCCTCATCTTGTAGTAATGAGCCTCATCCTGGTCCCCATCTTGTAGTAATGTGCCTCATCCCGGTCCTCATCTTGTAGTAATGAGCCTCATCCCGGTCCTCATCTTGCAGTAATGTGCCTCATCCCGGTCCTCATCTTGTAGTAATGAGCCTCATCCCGGTCCTCATCTTGTAGTAATGAGCCTCATCCCGGTCCTCATCTTGTAGTAATGAGCCTCATCCCGGTCCTCATCTTGTAGTAATGAGCCTCATCCTGGTCCCCATCTTGTAGTAATGTGCCTCATCCCGGTCCTCATCTTGTAGTAATGAGCCTCATCCCGGTCCTCATCTTGCAGTAATGTGCCTCATCCCGGTCCTCATCTTGTAGTAATGAGCCTCATCCCGGTCCTCATCTTGTAGTAATGAGCCTCATCCCGGTCCTCATCTTGTAGTAATGTGCCTCATCCCGGTCCTCATCTTGTAGTAATGTGCCTCATCCCGGTCCTCATCTTGCAGTAATGTGCCTCATCCCGGTCCTCATCTTGTAGTAATGAGCCTCATCCCGGTCCTCATCTTGTAGTAATGAGCCTCATCCCGGTCCTCATCTTGTAGTAATGTGCCTCATCCCGGTCCTCATCTTGTAGTAATGTGCCTCATCCCGGTCCTCATCTTGTAGTAATGTGCCTCATCCCGGTCCTCATCTTGTAGTAATGAGCCTCATCCCGGTCCTCATCTTGTAGTAATGAGCCTCATCCCGGTCCTCATCTTGTAGTAATGTGCCTCATCCCGGTCCTCATCTTGTAGTAATGTGCCTCATCCCGGTCCTCATCTTGTAGTAATGAGCCTCATCCTGGTCCTCATCTTGTAGTAATGCCTCATCCTGGTCCCCATCTTGTAGTAATGTGTCTCATCCTGGTCCCCACCTTGTAGTAATGTGCCTCATCCTGGTTCTCATCTTGTAGTAATGTGCCTCATCCTGGTTCTCCTCTTGTAGTAATGTGCCCCATCCTGGTCACCATCCTGTAGTAATGTTCCCCATCCTGGTCACCATCCTGTAGTAATGTCCTCATCCTGGTCCCCATCTTGTAGTAATAAGCCTCATCCTGGTCTCCATCTTGTAGTAATGTGCCCATCCTGGTCCTCATCTTGTAGTAATGCCCCATCCTGGTCTCCATCTTGTAGTAATGTGCCCCATCCTGGTCCTCATCTTGTAGTAATGTCCCCATCCTGGTCCCCATCTTGTAGTAATGTGCCCATCCTGGTCCTCATCTTGTAGTAATGTCCTCATCCTGGTCCCCATCTTGTAGTAATGTGCCTCATCCTGGTCCCCATCTTGTAGTAATGTCCCCATCCTGGTCCCCATCTTGTAGTAATGAGCCTCATCCTGGTCCTCATCTTGTAGTAATGTCCTCATCCTGGTCTCCATCTTGTAGTAATGTCCCCATCCTGGTCCCCATCTTGTAGTAATGTTCCCCATCCTGGTCACCATCCTGTAGTAATGTCCTCATCCTGGTCCCCATCTTGTAGTAATGTGCCTCATCCTGGTCCTCATCTTGTAGTAATGCCCCATCCTGGTCTCCATCTTGTAGTAATGCCCCATCCTGGTCCTCATCTTGTAGTAATGAGCCTCATCCTGGTCCCCATCTTGTAGTAATGTGCCCATCCTGGTCCTCATCTTGTAGTAATGTGCCCATCCTGGTCCTCATCTTGTAGTAATGCCCCATCCTGGTCCCCATCTTGTAGTAATGTGCCTCATCCTGGTCCCCATCTTGTAGTAATGTGCCTCATCCTGGTCCTCATCTTGTAGTAATGCCCCATCCTGGTCCCCATCTTGTAGTAATGTGCCTCATCCTGGTCCCCATCTTGTAGTAATGTGCCTCATCCTGGTCCTCATCTTGTAGTAATGTGCCCCATCCTGGTCCCCATCTTGTAGTAATGAGCCTCATCCTGGTCCCCATCTTGTAGTAATGTGCCCCATCCTGGTCCTCATCTTGTAGTAATGTGCCTCATCCTGGTCCTCATCTTGTAGTAATGTGCCCCATCCTGGTCCCCATCTTGTAGTAATGAGCCTCATCCTGGTCCCCATCTTGTAGTAATGTGCCCCATCCTGGTCCCCATCTTGTAGTAATGAGCCTCATCCTGGTCCCCATCTTGTAGTAATGTGCCCCATCCTGGTCCTCATCTTGTAGTAATGTGCCCATCCTGGACCCCATCTTGTAGTAATGTGCCCCATCCTGGTCCTCATCTTGTAGTAATGTGCCCATCCTGGACCCCATCTTGTAGTAATGTGCCTCATCCTGGTCCTCATCTTGTAGTAATGTGCCTCATCCTGGTCCTCATCTTGTAGTAATGTGCCTCATCCTGGTCCTCATCTTGTAGTAATGAGCCTCATCCTGGTCCCCATCTTGTAGTAATGAGCCTCATCCTGGTCCTCATCTTGTAGTAATGAGCCTCATCCTGGTCCCCATCTTGTAGTAATGTGCCCCATCCTGGTCCTCATCTTGTAGTAATGTGCCTCATCCTGGTCCTCATCTTGTAGTAATGTGCCTCATCCTGGTCCTCATCTTGTAGTAATGTGCCCCATCCTGGTCCCCATCTTGTAGTAATGAGCCTCATCCTGGTCCTCATCTTGTAGTAATGTCCTCATCCTGGTCCCCATCTTGTAGTAATGTGCCCCATCCTGGTCCTCATCTTGTAGTAATGTGCCTCATCCTGGTCCTCATCTTGTAGTAATGTGCCCCATCCTGGTCCTCATCTTGTAGTAATGAGCCTCATCCTGGTCCCCATCTTGTAGTAATGTGCCTCATCCTGGTCCTCATCTTGTAGTAATGTGCCTCATCCTGGTCCTCATCTTGTAGTAATGTGCCCCATCCTGGTCCTCATCTTGTAGTAATGAGCCTCATCCTGGTCCCCATCTTGTAGTAATGTGCCTCATCCTGGTCCCCATCTTGTAGTAATGTCCCCATCCTGGTCCTCATCTTGTAGTAATGTGCCTCATCCTGGTCCCCATCTTGTAGTAATGAGCCTCATCCTGGTCCCCATCTTGTAGTAATGTGCCCCATCCTGGTCCCCATCTTGTAGTAATGTGCCCCATCCTGGTCCCCATCTTGTAGTAATGTGCCTCATCCTGGTCCCCATCTTGTAGTAATGTGCCCCATCCTGGTCCCCATCTTGTAGTAATGTGCCTCATCCTGGTCCCCATCTTGTAGTAATGTGCCCCATCCTGGTCCCCATCTTGTAGTAATGTGCCTCATCCTGGTCCCCATCTTGTAGTAATGTGCCCCATCCTGGTCCCCATCTTGTAGTAATGTGCCTCATCCTGGTCCTCATCTTGTAGTAATGTGCCTCATCCTGGTCCCCATCTTGTAGTAATGTGCCTCATCCTGGTCCTCATCTTGTAGTAATGTGCCTCATCCTGGTCCTCATCTTGTAGTAATGTGCCTCATCCTGGTCCCCATCTTGTAGTAATGTGCCTCATCCTGGTCCCCATCTTGTAGTAATGTGCCTCATCCTGGTCCTCATCTTGTAGTAATGAGCCTCATCCTGGTCCTCATCTTGTAGTAATGAGCCTCATCCTGGTCCCCATCTTGTAGTAATGTGCCTCATCCTGGTCCCCATCTTGTAGTAATGTGCCTCATCCTGGTCCTCATCTTGTAGTAATGAGCCTCATCCTGGTCCTCATCTTGTAGTAATGAGCCTCATCCTGGTCCCCATCTTGTAGTAATGTGCCTCATCCTGGTCCTCATCTTGTAGTAATGTGCCTCATCCTGGTCCTCATCTTGTAGTAATGAGCCTCATCCTGGTCCTCATCTTGTAGTAATGAGCCTCATCCTGGTCCCCATCTTGTAGTAATGAGCCTCATCCTGGTCCTCATCTTGTAGTAATGAGCCTCATCCTGGTCCTCATCTTGTAGTAATGAGCCTCATCCTGGTCCTCATCTTGTAGTAATGAGCCTCATCCTGGTCCCCATCTTGTAGTAATGAGCCTCATCCTGGTCCTCATCTTGTAGTAATGAGCCTCATCCTGGTCCCCATCTTGTAGTAATGTGCCACATCCTGGTCCTCATCTTGTAGTAATGTGCCCCATCCTGGTCCTCATCTTGTAGTAATGAGCCTCATCCTGGTCCCCATCTTGTAGTAATGTGCCCATCCTGGTCCCCATCTTGTAGTAATGTGCCTCTTCCTGGTCCCCATCTTGTAGTAATGAGCCTCATCCTGGTCCTCATCTTGTAGTAATGAGCCTCATCCTGGTCCTCATCTTGTAGTAATGAGCCTCATCCTGGTCCCCATCTTGTAGTAATGTGCCTCATCCTGGTCCTCATCTTGTAGTAATGAGCCTCATCCTGGTCCTCATCTTGTAGTAATGAGCCTCATCCTGGTTCTCATCTTGTAGTAATGTGCCTCATCCTGGTCCTCATCTTGTAGTAATGAGCCTCATCCTGGTCCTCATCTTGTAGTAATGAGCCTCATCCTGGTCCTCATCTTGTAGTAATGAGCCTCATCCTGGTTCTCATCTTGTAGTAATGTGCCTCTTCCTGGTCCCCATCTTGTAGTAATGAGCCTCATCCTGGTCCTCATCTTGTAGTAATGAGCCTCATCCTGGTCCTCATCTTGTAGTAATGAGCCTCATCCTGGTCCCCATCTTGTAGTAATGTGCCTCATCCTGGTCCTCATCTTGTAGTAATGAGCCTCATCCTGGTCCTCATCTTGTAGTAATGAGCCTCATCCTGGTTCTCATCTTGTAGTAATGAGCCTCATCCTGGTCCTCATCTTGTAGTAATGAGCCTCATCCTGGTCCCCATCTTGTAGTAATGTGCCTCATCCTGGTCCCCATCTTGTAGTAATGAGCCTCATCCTGGTCCTCATCTTGTAGTAATGAGCCTCATCCTGGTTCTCATCTTGTAGTAATGAGCCTCATCCTGGTCCCCATCTTGTAATGTGCCTCATCCTGGTCCTCATCTTGTAGTAATAAGCCTCATCCTGGTCCTCATCTTGTAGTAATGTGCCTCATCCTGGTCCTCATCTTGTAGTAATAAGCCTCATCCTGGTCCTCATCTTGTAGTAATAAGCCTCATCCTGGTCCTCGTCTTGTAGTAATGAGCCTCATCCTGGTCCTCATCTTGTAGTAATGAGCCTCATCCTGGTCCTCATCTTGTAGTAATAAGCCTCATCCTGGTACTCATCTTGTAGTAATGTGCCCCATCCTGGTCCTCATCTTGTAGTAATGTGCCCCATCCTGGTCCCCATCTTGTAGTAATGTCCTCATCCTGGTCCCCATCTTGTAGTAATGTGCCTCATCCTGGTCCTCATCTTGTAGTAATGTGCCTCATCCTGGTCCTCATCTTGTAGTAATGTGCCCCATCCTGGTCCTCATCTTGTAGTAATGAGCCTCATCCTGGTCCCCATCTTGTAGTAATGAGCCTCATCCTGGTTCTCATCTTGTAGTAATGTGCCCCATCCTGGTCCTCATCTTGTAGTAATGAGCCTCATCCTGGTCCCCATCTTGTAGTAATGTGCCCCATCCTGGTCCTCATCTTGTAGTAATGAGCCTCATCCTGGTCCTCATCTTGTAGTAATGAGCCTCATCCTGGTCCCCATCTTGTAGTAATGAGCCTCATCCTGGTTCTCATCTTGTAGTAATGTGCCCCATCCTGGTCCTCATCTTGTAGTAATGAGCCTCATCCTGGTCCTCATCTTGTAGTAATGAGCCTCATCCTGGTCCCCATCTTGTAGTAATGTCCCCATCCTGGTCCCCATCTTGTAGTAATGTGCCTCATCCTGGTCCCCATCTTGTAGTAATGAGCCTCATCCTGGTCCCCATCTTGTAGTAATGAGCCTCATCCTGGTCCCCATCTTGTAGTAATGAGCCTCATCCTGGTCCCCATCTTGTAGTAATGTGCCTCATCCTGGTCCCCATCTTGTAGTAATGAGCCTCATCCTGGTCCCCATCTTGTAGTAATGAGCCTCATCCTGGTCCTCATCTTGTAGTAATGTGCCTCATCCTGGTCCCCATCTTGTAGTAATGTGCCCCATCCTGGTCCTCATCTTGTAATAATGTGCCCATCCTGGTCCTCATCTTGTAGTAATGTGCCCATCCTGGTCCCCATCTTGTAGTAATGAGCCTCATCCTGGTCCCCATCTTGTAGTAATGAGCCTCATCCTGGTTCTCATCTTGTAGTAATGAGCCTCATCCTGGTCCTCATCTTGTAGTAATGTGCCCCATCCTGGTCCTCATCTTGTAGTAATGTGCCTCATCCTGGTCCTCATCTTGTAGTAATGTGCCCCATCCTGGTCCTCATCTTGTAGTAATGAGCCTCATCCTGGTCCCCATCTTGTAGTAATGTGCCCCATCCTGGTCCTCATCTTGTAGTAATGAGCCTCATCCTGGTCCTCATCTTGTAGTAATGAGCCTCATCCTGGTTCTCATCTTGTAGTAATGTCCCCATCCTGGTCCTCATCTTGTAGTAATGAGCCTCATCCTGGTCCCCATCTTGTAGTAATGAGCCTCATCCTGGTTCTCATCTTGTAGTAATGCCTCATCCTGGTCCCCATCTTGTAGTAATGTGTCTCATCCTGGTCCCCATCTTGTAGTAATGCCTCATCCTGGTCCCCATCTTGTAGTAATGTGTCTCATCCTGGTCCCCATCTTGTAGTAATGCCCCATCCTGGTCCCCATCTTGTAGTAATGAGCCTCATCCTGGTCCCCATCTTGTAGTAATGAGCCTCATCCTGGTTCTCATCTTGTAGTAATGTCCCCATCCTGGTTCTCATCTTGTAGTAATGAGCCTCATCCTGGTCCTCATCTTGTAGTAATGAGCCTCATCCTGGTCCTCATCTTGTAGTAATGAGCCTCATCCTGGTCCCCATCTTGTAGTAATGTCCCCATCCTGGTCCCCATCTTGTAGTAATGTGCCTCATCCTGGTCCCCATCTTGTAGTAATGAGCCTCATCCTGGTCCCCATCTTGTAGTAATGAGCCTCATCCTGGTCCCCATCTTGTAGTAATGTGCCTCATCCTGGTCCCCATCTTGTAGTAATGAGCCTCATCCTGGTCCCCATCTTGTAGTAATGAGCCTCATCCTGGTCCTCATCTTGTAGTAATGTGCCTCATCCTGGTCCCCATCTTGTAGTAATGTGCCTCATCCTGGTCCTCATCTTGTAGTAATGTGCCCATCCTGGTCCCCATCTTGTAGTAATGAGCCTCATCCTGGTCCCCATCTTGTAGTAATGAGCCTCATCCTGGTTCTCATCTTGTAGTAATGTCCCCCATCCTGGTCCTCATCTTGTAGTAATGAGCCTCATCCTGGTCCTCATCTTGTAGTAATGTGCCCCATCCTGGTCCTCATCTTGTAGTAATGTGCCTCATCCTGGTCCTCATCTTGTAGTAATGTCCCCCATCCTGGTCCTCATCTTGTAGTAATGAGCCTCATCCTGGTCCCCATCTTGTAGTAATGTGCCCCATCCTGGTCCTCATCTTGTAGTAATGAGCCTCATCCTGGTCCTCATCTTGTAGTAATGAGCCTCATCCTGGTTCTCATCTTGTAGTAATGTCCCCATCCTGGTCCTCATCTTGTAGTAATGAGCCTCATCCTGGTCCCCATCTTGTAGTAATGAGCCTCATCCTGGTTCTCATCTTGTAGTAATGTGCCCCATCCTGGTCCTCATCTTGTAGTAATGAGCCTCATCCTGGTCCTCATCTTGTAGTAATGAGCCTCATCCTGGTCCCCATCTTGTAGTAATGTCCCCATCCTGGTCCCCATCTTGTAGTAATGTGCCTCATCCTGGTCCCCATCTTGTAGTAATGAGCCTCATCCTGGTCCCCATCTTGTAGTAATGAGCCTCATCCTGGTCCCCATCTTGTAGTAATGAGCCTCATCCTGGTCCCCATCTTGTAGTAATGTGCCTCATCCTGGTCCCCATCTTGTAGTAATGAGCCTCATCCTGGTCCCCATCTTGTAGTAATGAGCCTCATCCTGGTCCTCATCTTGTAGTAATGTGCCTCATCCTGGTCCCCATCTTGTAGTAATGTGCCCCATCCTGGTCCTCATCTTGTAATAATGTGCCCATCCTGGTCCTCATCTTGTAGTAATGTGCCCATCCTGGTCCCCATCTTGTAGTAATGAGCCTCATCCTGGTCCCCATCTTGTAGTAATGAGCCTCATCCTGGTTCTCATCTTGTAGTAATGAGCCTCATCCTGGTCCTCATCTTGTAGTAATGTGCCTCATCCTGGTCCCCATCTTGTAGTAATGAGCCTCATCCTGGTCCTCATCTTGTAGTAATGAGCCTCATCCTGGTCCCCATCTTGTAGTAATGAGCCTCATCCTGGTACTCATCTTGTAGTAATGCCCCATCCTGGTCTCCATCTTGTAGTAATGTCCTCATCCTGGTCCTCATCTTGCAGTAATGAGCCTCATCCTGGTCCTCATCTTGTAGTAATGAGCCTCATCCTGGTCCCCATCTTGTAGTAATGAGCCTCATCCTGGTACTCATCTTGTAGTAATGCCCCATCCTGGTCTCCATCTTGTAGTAATGTCCTCATCCTGGTCCTCATCTTGTAGTAATGAGCCTCATCCTGGTCCTCATCTTGCAGTAATGAGCCTCATCCTGGTCCTCATCTTGTAGTAATGTGGCTCATCCTGGGCCCCATCTTGTAGTAATAAGCCTCATCCTGGTCCTCATCTTGTAGTAATGTGCCTCATCCTGGTCCCCATCTTGTAGTAATAAGCCTCATCCTGGTCCCCATCTTGTAGTAATGCCTCATCCTGGTCCTCATCTTGTAGTAATGTGCCTCATCCTGGTCCTCATCTTGTAGTAATGCCCCATCCTGGTCTCCATCTTGTAGTAATGCCCCATCCTGGTCTCCATCTTGTAGTAATGCCCCATCCTGGTCCCCATCTTGTAGTAATGAGCCTCATCCTGGTCCTCATCATGTAGTAATGTGTCTCATTCTGGTCCCCATCTTGTAGTAATAAGCCTCATCCTGGTCCCCATCTTGTAGTAATGAGCCTCATCCTGGTCCTCATGTTGTAGTAATGAGCCTCATCCTGGTCCTCATCTTGTAGTAATGTGCCTCATCCTGGTCCCTATCTTGTAGTAATGAGCCTCATCCTGGTCCTCATCTTGTAGTAATGTGCCTCATCCTGGTCCCCATCTTGTAGTAATAAGCCTCATCCTGGTCCCCATCTTGTAGTAATGCCTCATCCTGGTCCTCATCTTGTAGTAATGTGCCTCATCCTGGTCCTCATCTTGTAGTAATGCCCCATCCTGGTCTCCATCTTGTAGTAATGCCCCATCCTGGTCTCCATCTTGTAGTAATGCCCCATCCTGGTCTCCATCTTGTAGTAATGCCCCATCCTGGTCCCCATCTTGTGGTAATGAGCCTCATCCTGGTCCTCATCTTGTAGTAATGTGCCTCATCCTGGTCCCCATCTTGTAGTAATGTGCCCCATCCTGGTCCTCATCTTGTAGTAATGTGCCTCATCCTGGTTCTCATCTTGTAGTAATGTCCCCCATCTTGTAGTAATGTGCCTCATCCTGGTCCCCATCTTGTAGTAATGAGCCTCATCCTGGTCCTCATCTTGTAGTAATGTGCCCCATCCTGGTCCTCATCTTGTAGTAATGAGCCTCATCCTGGTCCCCATCTTGTAGTAATGTGCCTCATCCTGGTCCCCATCTTGTAGTAATGTGCCTCATCCTGGTCCCCATCTTGTAGTAATGTGCCTCATCCTGGTCCCCATCTTGTAGTAATGTGCCTCATCCTGGTCCCCATCTTGTAGTAATGTGCCTCATCCTGGTCCCCATCTTGTAGTAATGTCCCCATCTTGGTCCCCATCTTGTAGTAATGAGCCTCATCCTGGTCCCCATCTTGTAGTAATGTCCCCATCCTGGTCCCCATCTTGTAGTAATGAGCCTCATCCTGGTCACCATCTTGTAGTAATGTGCCTCATCCTGGTTCTCATCTTGTAGTAATGTCCCCATCTTGGTCCCCATCTTGTAGTAATGTTCCCCATCCTGGTCACCATCCTGTAGTAATGTCCCCATCCTGGTCCCCATCTTGTAGTAATGTTCCCCATCCTGGTCACCATCCTGTAGTAATGTCCTCATCCTGGTCCCCATCTTGTAGTAATGTGCCTCATCCTGGTCCTCATCTTGTAGTAATGTGCCCATCCTGGTCCTCATCTTGTAGTAATGCCCCATCCTGGTCCCCATCTTGTAGTAATGTGCCTCATCCTGGTCCTCATCTTGTAGTAATGTCCCCCATCCTGGTCCCCATCTTGTAGTAATGTCCCCCATCCTGGTCCCCATCTTGTAGTAATGAGCCTCATCCTGGTCCTCATCTTGTAGTAATGCCCCATCCTGGTCCTCATCTTGTAGTAATGAGCCTCATCCTGGTCCTCATCTTGTAGTAATGAGCCTCATCCTGGTCCTCATCTTGTAGTAATGAGCCTCATCCTGTGTCCCCATCTTGTAGTAATGTGCCTCATCCTGGTCCTCATCTTGTAGTAATGAGCCTCATCCTGGTCCTCATGTTGTAGTAATGAGCCTCATCCTGGTCCTCATCTTGTAGTAATGCCCCATCCTGGTCCTCATCTTGTAGTAATGTGCCTCATCCTGGTCCCCATCTTGTAGTAATGTACCTCATCCTGGTCCCCATCTTGTAGTAATGAGCCTCATCCTGGTCCTCATCTTGTAGTAATGTGCCTCATCCTGGTCCTCATCTTGTAGTAATGAGCCTCATCCTGGTTCTCATCTTGTAGTAATGTCCCCCATCCTGGTCCTCATCTTGTAGTAATGAGCCTCATCCTGGTCCTCATCTTGTAGTAATGAGCCTCATCCTGGTCCCCATCTTGTAGTAATGTGCCCCATCCTGGTCCCCATCTTGTAGTAATGCCCCCCATCCTGGTCCCCCATCTTGTAGTAATGTGCCTCATCCTTGTCCCCATCTTGTAGTAATGTGCCTCATCCTGGTCCCCATCTTGTAGTAATGAGCCTCATCCTGGTCCCCATCTTGTAGTAATGCCCCCCATCCTGGTCCCCATCTTGTAGTAATGAGCCTCATCCTGGTCCCCATCTTGTAGTAATGCCCCCCATCCTGGTCCCCATCTTGTAGTAATGTGCCTCATACTGGTCCTCATCTTGTAGTAATGAGCCTCATCCTGGTCCTCATCTTGTAGTAATGTGCCTCATCCTGGTTCTCATCTTGTAGTAATGTCCCCATCTTGGTCCCCATCTTGTAGTAATGTCCCCATCTTGGTCCCCATCTTGTAGTAATGTTCCCCATCCCGGTCACCATCCTGTAGTAATGTCCCCATCCTGGTCCCCATCTTGTAGTAATGTTCCCCATCCTGGTCACCATCCTGTAGTAATGTCCTCATCCTGGTCCCCATCTTGTAGTAATGTGCCCATCCTGGTCCTCATCTTGTAGTAATGCCCCCCATCCTGGTCCTCATCTTGTAGTAATGTGCCTCATCCTGGTGTCTATCTTGTAGTAATGCCCCATCCTGGTCCTCATCTTGTAGTAATGTCCCCCATCCTGGTCCCCATCTTGTAGTAATGTCCCCCATCCTGGTCCCCATCTTGTAGTAATGAGCCTCATCCTGGTCCTCATCTTGTAGTAATGAGCCTCATCCTGGTCTCCATCTTGTAGTAATGCCCCATCCTGGTTCTCATCTTGTAGTAATGTCCCCCATCCTGGTCCTCATCTTGTAGTAATGAGCCTCATCCTGGTCCTCATCTTGTAGTAATGAGCCTCATCCTGGTCCCCATCTTGTAGTAATGTGCCTCATCCTGGTCCCCATCTTGTAGTAATGTGCCCCATCCTGGTCCTCATCTTGTAGTAATGAGCCTCATCCTGGTCCTCATCTTGTAGTAATGAGCCTCATCCTGGTCCCCATCTTGTAGTAATGTGTCTCATCCTGGTCCCCATCTTGTAGTAATGAGCCTCATCCTGGTCCCCATCTTGTAGTAATGTGCCTCATCCTGGTCCCCATCTTGTAGTAATGTGCCTCATCCTGGTTCTCATCTTGTAGTAATGTCCCCCATCCTGGTCCCCATCTTGTAGTAATGAGCCTCATCCTGGTCCCCATCTTGTAGTAATGTGCCTCATCCTGGTCCCCATCTTGTAGTAATGTGCCTCATCCTGGTCCTCATCTTGTAGTAATGTGCCTCATCCTGGTCCCCATCTTGTAGTAATGTGCCTCATCCTGGTTCTCATCTTGTAGTAATGAGCCTCATCCTGGTCCTCATCTTGTAGTAATGAGCCCCATCCTGGTCCCCATCTTGTAGTAATGAGCCTCATCCTGGTCCTCATCTTGTAGTAATGTGCCTCATCCTGGTCCCCATCTTGTAGTAATGAGCCTCATCCTGGTCCTCATCTTGTAGTAATGCCCCATCCTGGTCTCCATCTTGTAGTAATGTGCCTCATCCTGGTCTCCATCTTGTAGTAATGTGCCTCATCCTGGTCCTCATCTTGTAGTAATGTGCCTCATCCTGGTCCCCATCTTGTAGTAATGTCCCCCATCCTGATCCCCATCTTGTAGTAATGAGCCTCATCCTGGTCCTCATCTTGTAGTAATGTGCCTCATCCTGGTTCTCATCTTGTAGTAATGTCCCCCATCCTGGTCCCCATCTTGTAGTAATGTGCCTCATCCTGGTCCCCATCTTGTAGTAATGTGCCTCATCCTGGTCCTCATCTTGTAGTAATGTGCCTCATCCTGGTCCCCATCTTGTAGTAATGCCTCATCCTGGTCCTCATCTTGTAGTAATGTGCCTCATCCTGGTCCTCATCTTGTAGTAATGCCCCATCCTTGTCCCCATCTTGTAGTAATGCCCCATCTTGGTCCTCATCTTGTAGTAATGTGCCTCATCCTGGTCCTCATCTTGTAGTAATGTGCCTCATCCTGGTCCCCATCTTGTAATGAGCCTCATCCTGGTCCTCATCTTGTAGTAATGTGCCTCATCCTGGTTCTCATCTTGTAGTAATGTCCCCCATCCTGGTCCCCATCTTGTAGTAATGTGCCTCATCCTGGTCCCCATCTTGTAGTAATGAGCCTCATCCTGGTCCTCATCTTGTAGTAATGTGCCCCATCCTGGTCCTCATCTTGTAGTAATGAGCCTCATCCTGGTCCCCATCTTGTAGTAATGTGCCTCATCCTGGTCCCCATCTTGTAATGTGCCTCATCCTGGTCCCCATCTTGTAGTAATGTGCCTCATCCTGGTCCCCATCTTGTAGTAATGTGCCTCATCCTGGTCCCCATCTTGTAGTAATGTGCCTCATCCTGGTCCCCATCTTGTAGTAATGAGCCTCATCCTGGTCCTCATCTTGTAGTAATGTGCCTCATCCTGGTTCTCATCTTGTAGTACTGTCCCCATCTTGGTCCCCATCTTGTAGTAATGAGCCTCATCATGGTCCCCATCTTGTAGTAATGTGCCTCATCCTGGTCACCATCTTGTAGTAATGTGCCTCATCCTGTTTCTCATCTTGTAGTAATGTCCCCATCTTGGTCCCCATCTTGTAGTAATGTTCCCCATCCTGGTCACCATCCTGTAGTAATGTCCCCATCCTGGTCCCCATCTTGTAGTAATGTTCCCCATCCTGGTCACCATCCTGTAGTAATGTCCTCATCCTGGTCCCCATCTTGTAGTAATGTGCCTCATCCTGGTCCTCATCTTGTAGTAATGTGCCCATCCTGGTCCTCATCTTGTAGTAATGCCCCATCCTGGTCTCCATCTTGTAGTAATGCCCCATCCTGGTTCTCATCTTGTAGTAATGTCCCCCATCCTGGTCCCCATCTTGTAATAATGAGCCTCATCCTGGTCCTCATCTTGTAGTAATGAGCCTCATCCTGGTCTCCATCTTGTAGTAATGTCCCATCCTGGTTCTCATCTTGTAGTAATGTCCCCCATCCTGGTCCCCATCTTGTAGTAATGAGCCTCATCCTGGTCCTCATCTTGTAGTAATGAGCCTCATCCTGGTCCTCATCTTGTAGTAATGAGCCTCATCCTGGTCCCCATCTTGTAGTAATGTGTCTCATCCTGGTCCCCATCTTGTAGTAATGAGCCTCATCCTGGTCCCCATCTTGTAGTAATGTGCCTCATCCTGGTCCCCATCTTGTAGTAATGTGCCTCATCCTGGTTCTCATCTTGTAGTAATGTCCCCCATCCTGGTCCCCATCTTGTAGTAATGAGCCTCATCCTGGTCCCCATCTTGTAGTAATGAGCCTCATCCTGGTCTCCATCTTGTAGTAATGCCCCATCCTGGTCCTCATCTTGTAGTAATGAGCCTCATCCTGGTCCTCATCTTGTAGTAATGTGCCTCATCCTGGTCCTCATCTTGTAGTAATGTGCCTCATCCTGGTCCCCATCTTGTAGTAATGAGCCTCATCCTGGTCCTCATCTTGTAGTAATGTGCCTCATCCTGGTGGTCCCCATCTTGTAGTAATGTGCTCATCCTGGTCCTCATCTTGTAGTAATGAGCCTCATCCCGGTCCTCATCTTGTAGTAATGAGCCTCATCCTGGTCCCCATCTTGTAGTAATGTGCCCATCCTGGTCCTCATCTTGTAGTAATGAGCCTCATCCCGGTCCTCATCTTGTAGTAATGTGCCTCATCCTGGTCCTCATCTTGTAGTAATGAGCCTCATCCCGGTCCTCATCTTGTAGTAATGTGCCTCATCCTGGTCCCCATCTTGTAGTAATGAGCCTCATCCTGGTCCTCATCTTGTAGTAATGCCCCATCCTGGTCTCCATCTTGTAGTAATGTGCCTCATCCTGGTCCTCATCTTGTAGTAATATGACTCATCCTGGTCCTCATCTTGTAGTAATGTCCCCCATCCTGATCCCCATCTTGTAGTAATGAGCCTCATCCTGGTCCTCATCTTGTAGTAATGTGCCTCATCCTGGTCCCCATCTTGTAGTAATGTGCCTCATCCTGGTCCCCATCTTGTAGTAATAAGCCTCATCCTGGTCCCCATCTTGTAGTAATGAGCCTCATCCTGGTCCTCATCTTGTAGTAATGTGCCTCATCCTGGTCCCCATCTTGTAGTAATGTGCCTCATCCTGGTCCCCATCTTGTAGTAATAAGCCTCATCCTGGTCCCCATCTTGTAGTAATGCCTCATCCTGGTCCTCATCTTGTAGTAATGTGCCTCATCCTGGTCCCCATCTTGTAGTAATGAGCCTCATCCTGGTCCTCATCTTGTAGTAATGTGCCTCATCCTGGTCCCCATCTTGTAGTAATGAGCCTCATCCTGGTCCTCATCTTGTAGTAATGTGCCTCATCCTGGTTCTCATCTTGTAGTAATGTCCCCCATCCTGGTCCCCATCTTGTAGTAATGTGCCTCATCCTGGTCCCAATTTTGTAGTAATGAGCCTCATCCTGGTCCTCATCTTGTAGTAATGTGCCCCATCCTGGTCCTCATCTTGTAGTAATGAGCCTCATCCTGGTCCCCATCTTGTAGTAATGTCCCCCATCCTGGTCCCCATCTTGTAGTAATGAGCCTCATCCTGGTCCTCATCTTGTAGTAATGAGCCTCATCCTGGTCTCCATCTTGTAGTAATGAGCCTCATCCTGGTCCTCATCTTGTAGTAATGAGCCTCATCCTGGTCCTCATCTTGTAGTAATGAGCCTCATCCTGGTCCCCATCTTGTAGTAATGTGCCTCATCCTGGTCCTCATCTTGTAGTAATGTCCCCCATCCTGGTCCTCATCTTGTAGTAATGAGCCTCATCCTGGTCCTCATCTTGTAGTAATGAGCCTCATCCTGGTCCCCATCTTGTAGTAATGAGCCTCATCCTGGTCCCCATCTTGTAGTAATGTGCCTCATCCTGGTCCTCATCTTGTAGTAATGTGCCTCATCCTGGTCCCCATCTTGTACTAATGAGCCTCATCCTGGTCCCCATCTTGTAGTAATGTGCCTCATCCTGGTCCTCATCTTGTAGTAATGTGCCTCATCCTGGTCCCCATCTTGTAGTAATGTGCCTCATCCTGGTCCCCATCTTGTAGTAATGTGCCTCATCCTGGTCCCCATCTTGTAGTGATGTGCCCCATCCTGGTCCTCATCTTGTAGTAATGAGCCTCATCCTGGTCCCCATCTTGTAGTAATGAGCCTCATCCTGGTCCCCATCTTGTAGTAATGAGCCTCATCCTGGTCCCCATCTTGTAGTAATGAGCCTCATCCTGGTCCCCATCTTGTAGTAATGTGCCTCATCCTGGTCCCCATCTTGTAGTAATGAGCCTCATCCTGGTCCCCATCTTGTAGTAATGTGCCCCATCCTGGTCCCCATCTTGTAGTAATGTGCCTCATCCTGGTCCTCATCTTGTAGTAATGTGCCTCATCCTGGTCCCCATCTTGTAGTAATGTGCCTCATCCTGGTCCCCATCTTGTAGTAATGTGCCTCATCCTGGTCCCCATCTTGTAGTAATGTGCCTCATCCTGGTCCCCATCTTGTAGTAATGTGCCCCATCCTGGTCCTCATCTTGTAGTAATGAGCCTCATCCTGGTCCTCATCTTGTAGTAATGTGCCTCATCCTGGTCCTCATCTTGTAGTAATGAGCCCCATCCTGGTCCCCATCTTGTAGTAATGTGCCTCATCCTGGTCCCCATCTTGTAGTAATGAGCCTCATCCTGGTCCCCATCTTGTAGTAATGTGCCTCATCCTGGTCCCCATCTTGTAGTAATGTGCCTCATCCTGGTTCTCATCTTGTAGTAATGTCCCCCATCCTGGTCCCCATCTTGTAGTAATGAGCCTCATCCTGGTCCCCATCTTGTAGTAATGAGCCTCATCCTGGTCCCCATCTTGTAGTAATGAGCCTCATCCAGGTCCCCATCTTGTAGTAATGAGCCTCATCCTGGTCTCCATCTTGTAGTAATGCCCCATCCTGGTCCTCATCTTGTAGTAATGAGCCTCATCCTGGTCCTCATCTTGTAGTAATGAGCCTCATCATGGTCCCCATCTTGTAGTAATGTGCCTCATCCTGGTCACCATCTTGTAGTAATGTGCCTCATCCTGGTTCTCATCTTGTAGTAATGTGCCTCATCCTGGTTCTCATCTTGTAGTAATGTCCCCATCTTGGTCCCCATCTTGTAGTAATGTTCCCCATCCTGGTCACCATCCTGTAGTAATGTCCCCATCCTGGTCCCCATCTTGTAGTAATGTTCCCCATCCTGGTCACCATCCTGTAGTAATGTCCTCATCCTGGTCCCCATCTTGTAGTAATGTCCTCATCCTGGTCCCCATCTTGTAGTAATGTGCCTCATCCTGGTCCTCATCTTGTAGTAATGTGCCCATCCTGGTCCCCATCTTGTAGTAATGCCCCATCCTGGTCCCCATCTTGTAGTAATGTCCCCCATCCTGGTCCCCATCTTGTAGTAATGAGCCTCATCCTGGTCCTCATCTTGTAGTAATGAGCCTCATCCTGGTCTCCATCTTGTAGTAATGCCCCATCCTGGTTCTCATCTTGTAGTAATGTCCCCCATCCTGGTCCTCATCTTGTAGTAATGAGCCTCATCCTGGTCCTCATCTTGTAGTAATGAGCCTCATCCTGGTCCCCATCTTGTAGTAATGTGCCTCATCCTGGTCCCCATCTTGTAGTAATGTGCCCCATCCTGGTCCTCATCTTGTAGTAATGAGCCTCATCCTGGTCCTCATCTTGTAGTAATGAGCCTCATCCTGGTCCCCATCTTGTAGTAATGTGCCTCATCCTGGTCCCCATCTTGTAGTTATGAGCCTCATCCTGGTCCCCATCTTGTAGTAATGTGCCTCATCCTGGTCCCCATCTTGTAGTAATGTGCCTCATCCTGGTTCTCATCTTGTAGTAATGTCCCCCATCCTGGTCCCCATCTTGTAGTAATGATCCTCATCCTGGTCCCCATCTTGTAGTAATGAGCCTCATCCTGGTCTCCATCTTGTAGTAATGCCCCATCCTGGTCCTCATCTTGTAGTAATGAGCCTCATCCTGGTCCTCATCTTGTAGTAATGAGCCTCATCCTGGTCCCCATCTTGTAGTAATGAGCCTCATCCTGGTTCTCATCTTGTAGTAATGAGCCTCATCCCGGTCCTCATCTTGTAGTAATGTGCCTCATCCTGGTCCCCATCTTGAAGTAATGTGCCCCATCCTGGTTCTCATCTTGTAGTAATGTGCCTCATCCTGGTCCCCATCTTGTAGTAATGAGCCTCATCCTGGTCCTCATCTTGTAGTAATGCCCCATCCTGGTCTCCATCTTGTAGTAATGTGCCTCATCCTGGTCCTCATCTTGTAGTAATGTGCCTCATCCTGGTCCCCATCTTGTAGTAATGTCCCCCATCCTGATCCCCATCTTGTAGTAATGAGCCTCATCCTGGTCCTCATATTGTAGTAATGTGCCTCATCCTGGTCCCCATCTTGTAGTAATGTGCCTCATCCTGGTCCCCATCTTGTAGTAATAAGCCTCATCCTGGTCCCCATCTTGTAGTAATGAGCCTCATCCTGGTCCTCATCTTGTAGTAATGTGCCTCATCCTGGTCCCCATCTTGTAGTAATGTGCCTCATCCTGGTCCCCATCTTGTAGTAATAAGCCTCATCCTGGTCCCCATCTTGTAATAATGCCTCATCCTGGTCCTCATCTTGTAGTAATGTGCCTCATCCTGGTCCTCATCTTGTAGTAATGCCCCATCCTGGTCTCCATCTTGTAGTAATGCCCCATCCTGGTCCCCATCTTGTAGTAATGAGCCTCATCCTGGTCCTCATCTTGTAGTAATGTGCCTCATCCTGGTCCCCATCTTGTAGTAATGAGCCTCATCCTGGTCCTCATCTTATAGTAATGTGCCTCATCCTGGTTCTCATCTTGTAGTAATGTCCCCCATCCTGGTCCCCATCTTGTAGTAATGTGCCTCATCCTGGTCCCCATTTTGTAGTAATGAGCCTCATCCTGGTCGTCATCTTGTAGTAATGTGCCCCATCCTGGTCCTCATCTTGTAGTAATGAGCCTCATCCTGGTCCCCATCTTGTAGTAATGTCTCCCATCCTGGTCCCCATCTTGTAGTAATGAGCCTCATCCTGGTCCTCATCTTGTAGTAATGAGCCTCATCCTGGTCTCCATCTTGTAGTAATGAGCCTCATCCTGGTCCTCATCTTGTAGTAATGAGCCTCATCCTGGTCCTCATCTTGTAGTAATGAGCCTCATCCTGGTCCCCATCTTGTAGTAATGTGCCTCATCCTGGTCCTCATCTTGTAGTAATGTCCCCCATCCTGGTCCTCATCTTGTAGTAATGAGCCTCATCCTGGTCCTCATCTTGTAGTAATGAGCCTCATCCTGGTCCCCATCTTGTAGTAATGTGCCTCATCCTGGTCCCCATCTTGTAGTAATGAGCCTCATCCTGGTCCCCATCTTGTAGTAATGTGCCTCATCCTGGTCCCCATCTTGTAGTAATGAGCCTCATCCTGGTCCCCATCTTGTAGTAATGTGCCTCATCCTGGTCCCCATCTTGTAGTAATGTGCCCCATCCTGGTCCTCATCTTGTAGTAATGAGCCTCATCCTGGTCCTCATCTTGTAGTAATGTGCCTCATCCTGGTCCTCATCTTGTAGTAATGAGCCCCATCCTGGTCCCCATCTTGAAGTAATGTGCCTCATCCTGGTCCCCATCTTGAAGTAATGTGCCTCATCCTGGTCCCCATCTTGTAGTAATGAGCCTCATCCTGGTCCCCATCTTGTAGTAATGTGCCTCATCCTGGTCCCCATCTTGTAGTAATGTGCCTCATCCTGGTCCCCATCTTGTAGTAATGAGCCTCATCCTGGTCCTCATCTTGTAGTAATGGGCCCATCCTGGTCCTCATCTTGTAGTAATGTGCCTCATCCTGGTCTCCATCTTGTAGTGATGTGCCTCTTCCCGGTCCTCATCTTGTAGTAATGCCCCATCCTGGACCCCATCTTGTAGTAATGTGCCTCATCCTGGTCTCCATCTTGTAGTAATGTCCCCATCCTGGACCTCATCTTGTAGTAATGTACCTCATCCTGGTTCTCATCTTGTAGTAATGTGCCTCATCCTGGTCCTCATCTTGTAGTAATGCCCCCATCCTGGTCCTCATCTTGTAGTAATGCCCCCCATCCTGGTCCCCATCTTGTAGTAATGCCCCCCATCCTGGTCCTCATCTTGTAGTAATGTGCCTCATCCTGGTTCTCATCTTGTAGTAATGTCCCCATCCTGGTCCTCATCTTGTAGTAATGAGCCTCATCCTGGTCCTCATCTTGTAGTAATGAGCCTCATCCTGGTCCCCATCTTGTAGTAATGTGTCTCATCCTGGTCCTCATCTTGTAGTAATGTGCCTCATCCTGGTTCTCATCTTGTAGTAATGTGCCTCATCCTGGTCCCCATCTTGTAGTAATGTCCCCATCCTGGACCCCATCTTGTAGTAATGTGCCTCATCCTGGTCTCCATCTTGTAGTAATGTGCCTCATCCCGGTCCTCATCTTGTAGTAATGACTCATCCTGGACCCCATCTTGTAGTAATGTGCCTCATCCTGGTCTCCATCTTGTAGTAATGTGCCTCATCCTGGTCCTCATCTTGTAGTAATGTCCCCATCCTGGACCCCATCTTGTAGTAATGTACCTCATCCTGGTTCTCATCTTGTAGTAATGTGCCTCATCCTGGTCCTCATCTTGTAGTAATGTCCCCATCCTGGACCCCATCTTGTAGTAATGTGCCTCATCCTGGTCCTCATCTTGTAGTAATGTCCCCATCCTGGACCACATCTTGTAGTAATGTTCCTCATCCTGGTTCTCATCTTGTAGTAATGTGCCTCATCCTGGTCCTCATCTTGTAGTAATGTCCCCATCCTGGACCCCATCTTGTAGTAATGTGCCTCATCCTGGTCTCCATCTTGTAGTAATGTGCCTCATCCTGGTCCTCATCTTGTAGTAATGTCCCCATCCTGGACCCCATCTTGTAGTAATGTACCTCATCCCGGTTCTCATCTTGTAGTAATGTGCCTCATCCCGGTCCTCATCTTGTAGTAATGTGCCTCATCCTGGTTCTCATCTTGTAGTAATGTGCCTCATCCCGGTCTCCATCTTTTAGTAATGTGCCTCATCCCGGTCCTCATCTTGTAGTAATGTCCCCATCCTGGACCCCATCTTGTAGTAATGTGCCCATCCTGGTCCTCATCTTGTAGTAATGTGCCTCATCCTGGTCCTCATCTTGTAGTAATGTCCCCATCCTGGACCCCATCTTGTAGTAATGTGCCCATCCTGGTCCTCATCTTGTAGTAATGTGCCCATCCTGGTCCTCATCTTGTAGTAATGAGCCTCATCCTGGTCCCCATCTTGCAGTAATGTGCCTCATCCTGGTTCTCATCTTGTAGTAATGTGCCTCATCCTGGTCTCCATCTTGTAGTAATGTGCCTCATCCCGGTCCTCATCTTGTAGTAATGCCCCATCCTGGTCCCCATCTTGTAGTAATGTGCCTCATCCTGGTCACCATCTTGTAGTAATGCTCCATCCTGGTCCCCATCTTGTAGTAATGTGCCCATCCTGGTCCTCATCTTGTAATAATGTGCCCATCCTGGTCCTCATCTTGTAGTAATGCCCCATCCTGGTCCCCATCTTGTAGTAATGTGCCCCATCCTGGTCCTCATCTTGTAGTAATGCCCCATCCTGGTCCCCATCTTGTAGTAATGCCCCATCCTGGTCCCCATCTTGTAGTAATGTGCCCCATCCTGGTCCTCATCTTGTAGTAATGCCCCCCATCCTGGTCCTCATCTTGTAGTAATGCCCCCCATCCTGGTCCTCATCTTGTAGTAATGCCCCATCCTGGTCCCCATCTTGTAGTAATGTGCCTCATCCTGGTCACCATCTTGTAGTAATGCTCCATCCTGGTCCCCATCTTGTAGTAATGAGCCTCATCCTGGTCCCCATCTTGTAGTAATGTGCCCATCCTGGTCCTCACCTTGTAGTAATGGCCCATCCTGGTCCCTATCTTGTAGTAATGGCCCATCCTGGTCCCCATCTTGTAGTAATGTCCCCATCCTGGTCCTCACCTTGTAGTAATGGCCCATCCTGGTCCCCATCTTGTAGTAATGTGCCCATCCTGGTCCTCACCTTGTAGTAATGGCCCATCCTGGTCCCCATCTTGTAGTAATGTGCCCATCCTGGTCCTCACCTTGTAGTAATGTGCCCATCCTGGTCCTCATCTTGTAGTAATGGCCCATCCTGGTCCCCATCTTGTAGTAATGTCCCCATCCTGGTCCTCACCTTGTAGTAATGGCCCATCCTGGTCCCCATCTTGTAGTAATGTGCCCATCCTGGTCCTCACCTTGTAGTAATGGCCCATCCTGGTCCCCATCTTGTAGTAATGTGCCCATCCTGGTCCTCACCTTGTAGTAATGTCCCCATCCTGGTCCCCATCTTGTAGTAATGGCCCATCCTGGTCCCCATCTTGTAGTAATGTCCTCATCCTGGTCCCCATCTTGTAGTAATGTCCCCATCCTGGTCCCCATCTTGTAGTAATGTGCCCATCCTGGTCCTCACCTTGTAGTAATGGCCCATCCTGGTCCTCATCTTGTAGTAATGTGCCTCATCCTGGTCCCCATCTTGTAGTAATATCCCCCATCCAGGTCCCCATGTTGTGGCTATGTCCCCCCATCCAGGTCCCCATGTTGTGGCTATGTCCCCCCATCCAGGTCCCCATGTTGTGGCTATGTTCCCCCATCCAGGTCCCTATGCTGTGGCTATGTCCCCATGTTGTGGCTATGTCCCCCCATCCAGGTCCCCATGTTGTGGCTATGTCCCCCCATCCAGGTCCCCATGCTGTTGCTATGTCCTCATCGATGTCCCCATGCTGTGGCTATGTCCCCATCAATGTCCCCATGCTGTGGCTATGTCCCCATGTTGTGGCTATGTACCCTATCCAGGTCCCCATGTTGTGGCTATGTCCCCATCCCGGTCCCCATGCTGTGGCTATGTCCCCCCATCCAGGTCCCCATGCTGTGGCTATGTCCTCATCGATGTCCCCATGTTGTGGCTGTGTCCCCCATCCAGGTCCCCATGCTGTGGCTATGTCCTCATCGATGTCCCCATGTTGTGGGTATGTCCCCATCAATGTCCCCATGTTGTGGCTATGTCCCCATGTTGTGACTATGTACCCCTATCCAGGTCCCCATGTTGTGGCTGTGTCCCCCATCCAGGTCCCCATGCTGTGGCTATGTCCCCATCAATGTCCCCATGCTGTGGCTATGTCCCCATGTTGTGGCTATGTACCCCTATCCAGGTCCCCATGTTGTGGCTATGTCCCCATCAATGTCCCCATGCTGTGGCTATGTCCCCCCATCCAGGTCCCCATGCTGTGGCTATGTCCCCCCATCCAGGTCCCCATGTTGTGGCTATTTCCCCATGTTGTGGCTATGTCCCCCCATCCAGGTCCCCATGTTGTGGCTATGTCCCCCCAATCCAGGTCCCCATGTTGTGGCTATGTTCCCCCATCCAGGTCCTCATGTTGTGGCTATGTCTCGCCATCCAGGTCCCCATGTTGAGCTATGTCCCCATCATTGTCCCCATGTTGTGGCTATGTCTCCCCATCCAGGTCCCCATGTTGTTGCTATGTCCCCCCATCCAGGTCCCCATGTTGTGGCTATGTCTCCCCATCCAGGTCCCCATGTTGTGGCTATGTCCCCCCATCAGTGTCCCCATGTTGTGGCTATGTCCCCACATCCAGGTCCCCATGTTGTGGCTATGTCCCCACATCCAGGTCCCCATGTTGAGCTATGTCCCCATCCAGGTCCCCATGTTGTGGCTATGTCCCCCCATCCAGGTCCCCATGTTGTGGCTATGTCCCCATCAATGTCCCCATGTTGTGGGTATGTCCCCATCAATGTCCCCATGTTGTGGCTATGTCCCCATGTTGTGACTATGTACCCCTATCCAGGTCCCCATGTTGTGGCTATGTCCCCACATCCAGGTCCCCATGTTGAGCTATGTCCCCCCATCCAGGTCCCCATGTTGTGGCTATGTCCCCCCATCCAGGTCCCCATGTTGTGGCTATGTCCCCCCATCCAGGTCCCCATGTTGTGGCTATGTCCCCCCATCCAGGTCCCCATGTTGTGGCTATGTCCCCCCATCCAGGTCCCCATGTTGTGGCTGTGTCCCCATGTTGTGACTATGTACCCCTATCCAGGTCCCCATGTTGTGGCTATGTCCCCACATCCAGGTCCCCATGTTGTGGCTATGTCCCCCCATCCAGGTCCCCATGTTGTGGCTATGTCCCCCCATCCAGGTCCCCATGTTGTGGCTATGTCCCCCCATCCAGGTCCCCATGTTGTGGCTATGTCCCCCCATCCAGGTCCCCATGTTGTGGCTATGTCCCCCCATCCAGGTCCCCATGTTGTGGCTATGTCCCCCCATCCAGGTCCCCATGTTGAGCTATGTCCCCCCATCCAGGTCCCCATGTTGTGGCTATGTCCCCCCATCCAGGTCCCCATGTTGTGGCTATGTCCCCCCATCCAGGTTCCCATGTTGTGGCTATGTCCCCCCATCCAGGTCCCCATGTTGTGGCTATGTCCCCCCATCCAGGTCCCCATGTTGTGGCTATGTCCCCCCATCCAGGTCCCCATGTTGTGGCTATGTCCCCCCATCAGTGTCCCCATGTTGTGGCTATGTCCCCTATTGTGCTGTTCTTCACACACATAAGGCTGTGTGCTCACTATGTGTTTTACAAGCATTTTTGCCGTGGAATTTCCCCAGCGAAAACGCTTAAAAAACCGCTTGGTAATCTGTGCCCCAAGGTCCCCAATAATAATCCGCTGTGCTGTGCACATGCTGTGGAAATTTCGGCTGCGGATTATCATTGCGGGAAAATCCGCAGCATGTCCATTCATTTTGCGGACACGCAGCGTAATTGCCGCCATTGACTTGCACAGAATCACTTAATATCCGCATGACTACATGTGCACATGGGGATATCACACGGTTCAATGTGCGGATGGTACCCGGGTCTGGAGAAGAGGAGACTCATCCACACCCGGATACCATAGAACCTGTAAAAAGAATTTAAAATAAAAAATAAAGATTATACTCACCTTCCGATGGCCCCCGGCCTCCTCAGCGATGCTTCCGGTGTGTTGGGCGGCTCGCGGTGGTGTGAAAAGACCTTCCATGACGTCATTTAGTCATGTGACTGGTCACCCGACCGCTGACGTCATGTAGTCATGTGACTGGTCACGCGACCCCTGACGTCGGCGGTCGCGTGACCTGTCATATGACTAAATGATGTCATGGCAGGCCCTTTTACACAACCGCGAGACACCGGGGAGACCGGACGCATCGGATAAGGAGACCGGGGGCCATCGGAAGGTGAGTATAATCTTTATTTTTTACCATTCTTATTCTTTTTTTTTAACTATTACTTGGTCACACTATATATGCCGATTGCCGGTTGCATGGATTTATATAGTGTGACCAAGTTGACAAGCACTTTCCAAGTGATGCTAAAATCACAACCCGCATGCGGAAATGCAAGTGAAAAACGCTTCACAAACGCTTCTACCTGGCAGGAAAAACGCATGTACAATCCGCATGCACAATCCGCATGCACAATCCGCATGCACAATCCGCATGCACAATCCGCATGTACAATCCACATACGTTTTTCCAGCCAGGGAGAAGCGGAAAAAATAGCAGCATTTCTGCATCGTGGGCACTTAGCCTAAAAGAGAGAAAAAAAAGATGATTCTCACCTGTCCTCCGTTCCCTCGACATCCTTTCAGCACTTGCTTCCCGCAGGCACCACAGAGTCGGACCCCTTGACGATCCCGACCTGGTCCAGGAGGAGCCGCCAACAGCAGCGCCGCATTACTGTGCAGAGACAGTCTCCCAGTACAGCATTACCAATGTCAGCCGCCGGCCAATCAGAGGCCAGCAGCTGATATCTGCGCATGGCAGTGACGTCATATGCCGCTGCGCCGGCATGCAAATGTCAGCTGCTGGCCTCTGATTGGCCAGCGGCTGGTATTGGTAATGCTGTACTGGGAGACTGTCTCTGTGCTCTCGGCGGCTCCTCCTGGACAAGGTTAGGATCGTCAAGGGGTCTGAATCTGTGGTGCCTGCGGGCCGCATAAAGCAGCCTCAGGGGCCGCATGCGGCCCCCGTGCCGAGTGTTTGAGACCTCTGGTCTAGGGCGTGCGTCCCTGTCCCTTAAAGTGACAAAACACACCATTCTAAAGTGTCCCCAGCCAATGGCTGGGAGAAATTTATTATTTAAGGCACCTCACCCTGTTGGGTGGTGCCTGAGCAACGTGTTTAGTAAGTTGTCTTCATGCTTGCTCGTTCTCAGGTCACCAGTGCTCGTATCTCAGTATACCTGTTCTGTCTACCTGCATGCACCTGCCGTGCCAGTCACTATACCAGCCGGACCTACTTGCACCTGCCTTGTCTTCCAGTATGTCTGCCTGTACTAGCCAAGTCTTTCCCATTCCTGCCCGTTCCAGCTTCCTGCTCCTTTGGGGGTCAGCTGCCATGTGTCCGAGGTCTGTCCTGGAGTAGCACCTGGCGTCCTTCTGGAGCTACGTCTAACCATACCTTCAGGGGCTCTAGTGAAGAGTCAGGTGTTCGCCTGGTTATGCCCCTCCATGCTCTCCTCGGGCCGCTGCACAGTGGTCCCACTGCTATACCCGTTACACAGAGACACCTAATTCAATGCAGTGCAATTAAATCCAGTCCAGCCTAATGCCATGCAATCAATTGTAGACAAATTGTGATCTGTCGGAGTGTAATCACATGCCATCCAGATGAACCTGATCAAATTCACAGCTGTTTAATCAAATCCAATGCCAGGGAATCGCGTACAATCTGATACAGTCTGATTCAATTCAATCCAGTGCAATCAAATCTTGTACAATCCAGTGCCATGCAGCCAATCCAGTGCCGTGCACTACCCAGTAAATGTGATCTGATGAGACCAATCACTTGGGTCTGCTTTATGCTTCGCACTTTTGTGCACCGCCCCGGTTCAGCCCAAGACCAGAGTCAGAACCAAATTGATTGCACTTGTGTATTCGCTATCTGCAGTCAGATCTGCCGAAAGGGTCACATGATCTAGGGACGACACAATGAATTAATAATAATCGTGACTGATCCGTTTGTAATTTGTTACAATGTAGCAGTCATTATAAACAGCCATATCCTGCACACATCTGCCTCACCACTAGGTGGCGCCGAGCTGGAAGGAAGCGATAGAACCACCCCAACAGGGGTTGTCACCCAGCTTTCCCAGACTCCTGAACAGCAGCAGTGCCCAGTGATGTGTCCACTGCCTCTGGGGCATCGGCATTGTGAGACGACCACTTACAACAGTACTGGAAAGTGGTCTTCTCATAGAGGGGGGTCTTCTCTTATGGGTGGTTTCATAGAGGAGGGCTTCTCTTATGGGTGGTTTCATAGAGGAGGTCTTCTCTTATGGGTGGTTTCATCGAGGGGTCTTCTCTTATGGGTGGTTTCATAGAGGGGGTCTTCTCTTATGGGTGGTTTCATAGAGGGGGTCTTCTCTTATGGGTGGTTTCATAGAGGGGTTCTTCTCTTATGGGTGGTTTCATAGATGGGATCTTCTCTTATAGGTGGTTTCATAGAGGGGGTCTTCTCTTATGGGTGGTTTCATAGAAGGGGTCTTTTGTTATGGATGGTTTCATAGAGGTGGTCTTCTCTTATGGGTGGTTTCATAGAGGGGCTCTTCTCTTATGGGTGGTTTCATAGAGGTGGTCTTCTCTTTGGGTGGTTTCATAGAGGGGCTCTTCTCTTATGGGTGGTTTCATAGAGGGGCTCTTCTCTTATGGGTGGTTTCATAGAGGGGGTCTTTTGTTATGGCTGGTTTCATAGAGGGGGTCTTCTCCTATGGGTGGTTTCATAGATGGGGTCTTCTCTTAAGGGTGGTTTCATAGAGGTGGTCATCTCTTAGAGGTAGTCTCAAATGTTCTTTTCTGGATGGTCTTCTCTTCTGTATGATCTTCTCATAGAGGTGGCCATCCCTAATAATAAATACAGTGTGGAGGAGGTGACCATTCATAGGAGTGGTCTTATCATAGACATGGTGTTTTCATATGGGTGGTCTCATAAAGGTGGTCTTTCATTTGAGGTGATCTTTTCTTATTGTGGAGTTTTCATAGCTGTGGTCTTCTCATAGAGCTGGTCTTATTATAGTGTTTGGTCTTCTCACAGATATGGTCTTATACAGGTGATCTTTTTATAGAGGTGATCTTCTCATATGGGTGTTGTTATTACAGAGGTGCTCTTTTATGGGTGGTCTTTTATGGATCGTCTTGTCATAGAGGTGGTCTCATATGGATGGTCTTCTCTTATGGGTGTCCTTCTCATATGGATGGTCTTATTATACAGGTGGTCTTCTTTAAGAATATATACAGTATTATCTCCTTCAGAGAGAAGGACTAGAACTCTAGCGCCACCTACTGGAAGGAACAATCCCAATGGTCAGTATCCGACCCCTTAACGAGTCTTGTCACACGTCTTAGGATAAGAAGCCAAGCCATACACTCCATTGGCAGAGAAGAGTTTCAGGGTGTTTGCTCCTCATCAGTGGAAAGAAGGTGGTCGTGTTTGTCTGGGAGAGAGACCCCTGATAGGGGCTCTGAGGGGGCTCTGATCTCCTTGTGGGGAACGCCAAGCCGGTGTAAGGAGACTTAGAGTCTGAGCTCTGTGCACAAGGAGAAATGTTACCTCTTAATATATGATGGAAGTGGAAATCTGGTCTGGATATGAGGGTCTTCTCATAGAGGTGGTCTTCTGGAGAGGTTTCACTGTGTATTTAAAGGCACAGAACCGCTGCCTCTTATATCCTGTGCCCTTCATTGTATTAAAGTGTCAGTGGGATTGATGGGACAGATCTTCAGGCTTCCTTGTAGTTAATGGCAGTGGCAGTACAGGGGTTAATTGTCGGCTGGCTCCTCCCCGGTGCGCCTCCTCCTCCTGTCCTCCGCTCCCCACCCTTGTGGAAGAGCAGATTTACTGTGGGAGTCACAGGCACCAGGACTTTAGCACCGAGCTGTCGCCATGAGGCTGCTGCTGCTTTCTCAGGAGTCTTGAGTGGGCAATCATGGAGGAAAATGCCAACGTGCAGGAGACGGGCAACGAAAGCCCCCCGAGCCTGGCGCAGACCACCAAATATGACATAAAGCGCCACGCCATCACCGATGACTACAAAGTGTCCAAGCAGGTGCTCGGCCTGGGCATCAATGGCAAAGTGCTGGAGTGTTACCGCAGAGACAGCGGGCAGAAGTGCGCCCTGAAGGTGAGTGGGGTCTGCGCCGGACCCCGGAGAGACACCGGGAATTCATAGCTGCCATGAGCAGAACAAGCAGCCGGGTACAAAGGAGCACGAGGTGTGTCAGGAAGTGAGCGCCAGCGTCAGGAAGGTGGCACAGGTGCCTCCGCGAGTCCTGGGAACAGAATGGACTGGCAGGAGCGTGTGATTGGTCAGCTGAGCGGTGGGTATATACATAGGATATATACATGCCAATCACCGGATACAGCAACATCAACGGGCACCAGCGCCATCTAACGGCCAGCGCAGGATACACTAGTCTAATAATAATAATGTTTTTATTTATATAGCGCCAACATATTCCGCAGTGCTTTACAATTCATCCAATTTACACACATCGTCATCTCTGTCCCCATCGGGGCTCACAATCTACATTCCCTATCAGTCTTTGGAGTGTGGGAGGAAACCGGAGAACCCGGAGGAAACCCACAAAACACGGGGAGAACATACAAACTCCTCCAGATGTTGTCCTTGGTGGGATTTGAACCCAGGACCCCAGCACTGCAAGGCTGCAGTACTAACCACTGAGCCACCATACAGTGCTAACCACTGAGCCACCATACAGTGCTAACCACTGAGCCACCATACAGTGCTAACCACTGAGCCACCGTGCTGATGTCCTTATATCAGTACTGGAGCGTTATAATAGGGGCTGATATGAAATATTGAGATGAAATTCTCCCCAGATGTCGGTAACAACTGGTCCAATCCACACAGGCAAACAAATCACCAAAGATGTCCATAAATGATGTGTAATAATGAGAAATGAGAAGTATTGAACACATTACTGAAATGTAACTAATACTTCATTCTAAAAGCCTTTGTTGGTGATGAAGCCTCAAGACGCTTCCTGTATGGAGAAACTAGTCGCAGGCATTGCTCAGCTGTGATTTTGGCCCATTCTTCCACACAAACACTCGTCACATCCTGAAGCTTCGTGGCTCCTCCTATGAACTCTGAGCTTTGGTTCCTAACATACATTTTCTATAGGATTCAGGTCCGTTGATCGGCTCGGCCGTTCTATCAGATTTATTTTCTTTCTCTGACACCAGTTGAGAGTTCCCTCGGTTGTGTGTTTGGGATCATTGTCTTGCTGAAATGTCCACCCTTGTTTCTTCTTAATAATCCTGGTAGATGGCAGCAGATTTTTATCCAAAATGTCTTGGTACATTTGTCCATTCATCCTTCCTTCAGTTGCATGAAGTTTGCCAGTGCGTATGCTGAAAACCAGCCCCGCACCATGACTTTCCCACCTCCACACTTCACTGTTGGTATGGTGTTTTTGGGGGTGATATGCAGTTGCTTTTTGGCCTCCAAAACATGGTGTTGTATTATGGTGTCCAAAGAGTTGAATTTTGGTGTCATCTGACCAGACTATATTCTCCCAGTAGGTCACCGGCTTATCTAAATGTTCTTGAGCAAACTGTAAACTTGGTTGTACATGCTTTTTGTTCAGCACTGGAGTCTTGTGTGGTGAGCGTGCATACAGGCCACGGAGGTTGTGTGGTGAGCGTGCATACAGGCCACGGAGGTTGTGTGGTGAGCGTGCGTACAGGCCACGGAGGTTGTGTGGTGAGCGTGCATACAGGTCACGGAGGTTGTGTGGTGAGCGTGCATACAGGCCACGGAGGTTGTGTGGTGAGCGTGCATACAGGCCACGGAGGTTGTGTGGTGAGCGTGCATACAGGCCACGGAGGTTGTGTGGTGAGCGTGCATACAGGCCATGGAGGTTGAATGCATTACTTATAGTTTTCTGTGAAACAATTGTCCCTGCAGATTCCAGGTCTTTCTCTAGATCTCCTCAGGTGTTCTTTGCTCTTGGACAAGTCTTCTGATGATTCTTTTCACTCCTCTGTCTTAAATCTTGCGGGGACAACCTGGTCGTAGCCGGTTTATGGTGAAATTATGTTCTTTCCCCTTCCGGATTATGCCCCAGCAGCGCTCACTGGAACCTTCAGTAGTTTAGAAATTCTTTTGTAACCAATGTCATCAAGATGTTTTGCAACAATAAGGTTGTGAAAGTCTTGATACAGCTCACTGGTATTACCCATCATGAGATGTTTCTTGTGTGGCTCCTTGGTAATCAGGTGAACCAGCTGATATTATTTGTCACTAAGTGGCAGGATTGCTTTCTAATTACTGATAGATCTGAGCCGGTGTCTGGACTCTCCAGGGCGCTGGAGGTTGATATCAGACATGGCATTTTGTGGATGAGTGCAGGAAGCTTCCTTGTCTCTGGAGATGAGCATCAGACCTGTTCAGTGCTTGGGGGACTTGGGGGACAGACTTGTCAGGGAAAAGTTATGTGAACTATTCCTTGTAAATCTAATTGCGGATGTGATTCATGACAAAACCTCAACTCATCTCCCAAATCAATAAATCAACCCATGTCTGTGCAAAGCTTCTCTTCTAAACATCATATCTTATCCTTCAGAGCTGCGGTCACTATTCTGCTATAACATTGTGTCTTATCCTCCAGTCACCTCCAGAGCTGCAGTCACTATTCTGCTATAACATTGTGTCTTATCCTCCAGTCACCTCCAGAGCTGCAGTCACTATTCTGCTATAACATTGTGTCTTATCCTCCAGTCACCTCCAGAGCTGCAGTCACTATTCTGCTATAACATTGTGTCTTATCCTCCAGTCACCTCCAGAGCTGCAGTCTCTATTCTGCTATTATATTGTGTCTTCTCCTCCAGTCACCTCCAGAGCTGCAGTCACTATTCTGCTATAACATTGTGTCTTATCCTCCAGTCACCTCCAGAGCTGCAGTCACTATTCTGCTATTATATTGTCTTCTCCTCCAGTCACCTCCAGAGCTGCAGTCTCTATTCTGCTATTATATTGTGTCTTCTCCTCCAGTCACCTCCAGAGCTGCAGTCACTATTCTGCTATTATATTGTGTCTTCTCCTCCAGTCACCTCTAGAGCTGCAGTGACTATTCTGCTATAACATTGTGTCTTATCCTCCAGTCACCTCCAGAGCTGCAGTCTCTATTCTGCTATTATATTGTGTCTTCTCCTCCAGTCACCTCCAGAGCTGCAGTCACTATTCTGCTATAACATTGTGTCTTATCCTCCAGTCACCTCCAGAGCTGCAGTCACTATTCTGCTATAACATTGTGTCTTATCCTCCAGTCACCTCCAGAGCTGCAGTCACTATTCTGCTATAACATTGTGTCTTATCCTCCAGTCACCTCCAGAGCTGCAGTCACTATTCTGCTATAACATTGTGTCTTATCCTCCAGTCACCTCCAGAGCTGCAGTCTCTATTCTGCTATTATATTGTGTCTTCTCCTCCAGTCACCTCCAGAGCTGCAGTCACTATTCTGCTATAACATTGTGTCTTATCCTCCAGTCACCTCCAGAGCTGCAGTCACTATTCTGCTATTATATTGTCTTCTCCTCCAGTCACCTCCAGAGCTGCAGTCTCTATTCTGCTATTATATTGTGTCTTCTCCTCCAGTCACCTCCAGAGCTGCAGTCACTATTCTGCTATTATATTGTGTCTTCTCCTCCAGTCACCTCTAGAGCTGCAGTGACTATTCTGCTATAACATTGTGTCTTATCCTCCAGTCACCTCCAGAGCTGCAGTCTCTATTCTGCTATTATATTGTGTCTTCTCCTCCAGTCACCTCCAGAGCTGCAGTCACTATTCTGCTATAACATTGTGTCTTATCCTCCAGTCACCTCCAGAGCTGCAGTCACTATTCTGCTATAACATTGTGTCTTATCCTCCAGTCACCTCCAGAGCTGCAGTCTCTATTCTGCTATTATATTGTGTCTTCTCCTCCAGTCACCTCCAGAGCTGCAGTGACTATTCTGCTATAACATTGTGTCTTATCCTCCAGTCACCTCCAGAGCTGCAGTCTCTATTCTGCTATTATATTGTGTCTTCTCCTCCAGTCACCTCCAGAGCTGCAGTCACTATTCTGCTATAACATTGTGTCTTATCCTCCAGTCACCTCCAGAGCTGCAGTCACTATTCTGCTATAACATTGTGTCTTATCCTCCAGTCACCTCCAGAGCTGCAGTCTCTATTCTGCTATTATATTGTGTCTTCTCCTCCAGTCACCTCCAGAGCTGCAGTCACTATTCTGCTATAACATTGTGTCTTATCCTCCAGTCACCTCCAGAGCTGCAGTCACTATTCTGCTATAACATTGTGTCTTCTCCTCCAGTCACCTCCAGAGCTGCAGTCACTATTCTGCTATAACATTGTGTCTTATCCTCCAGTCACCTCCAGAGCTGCAGTCTCTATTCTGCTATTATATTGTGTCTTCTCCTCCAGTCACCTCCAGAGCTGCAGTCTCTATTCTGCTATTATATTGTGTCTTCTCCTCCAGTCACCTCCAGAGCTGCAGTCTCTATTCTGCTATTATATTGTGTCTTCTCCTCCAGTCACCTCCAGAGCTGCAGTCTCTATTCTGCATGTTCTGATCAGTCAATCATTTTGATCAGATGTACAGTGATGGGTATGACTTTGCAGCCTGATGAGGCAGTTGTGATTGCTGTGTACAGCAGATAGCAGCAGCCGTGTGTAAACAGTGATTGATGGAGACTTCCGCATTGAGAGAATCTCCCTCTCGTCACTCGCTTTACAAAGTTCATAAACTGCCGCCCTCGAGGCCGCTCCTGCGCCGCGGTCGAGGACACCAGAGTTTTCGCCTCCCCAGGAACAATACGTTGTTGGGTTATAGGTTTAATTCGATGATCTTGTGTCTTTTTCAAACCTTGAAATTATGAAATTGTTGAGAGAGAGAAGAAATTTTCTTGATCCAGTTACATCCAAAGCTGCATTCACAGTACAGATGTGAGGAATAGCTGCACCCACTGCTGCAGCGCTGCCCCAGGCCAGCAGCTCAGGAGTTAACAGGATGAATGAAGGAAAAGATTTACAGTCATGTGAGATATAATCTGTATCATATCCATAAGACACCGCTGCTCCATCAGCACAGCAATGGCTGATAACAGGGAGTAATAGATTGTAGTCTCCTGTCCTACAGTCACCTCCCCCAGTAATGGCTGATAACAGGGAGTAATAGATTGTAGTCTCCTGTCCTACAGTCTCCTCCCCCAGTAATGGCTGATAACAGGGAGTAATAGATTGTAGTCTACTGTCCTACAGTTGCTGTCAGTGAGAAGGAGTTGTATGTGAGTATTCAGTGGCTTTCATCCCTTCTGACAACTGCTGGGGGTTTGCTCCAATGTTTACGTCCTCTCTATATTAGGGCAGGACCCCGTGCTGCCCCTGCTGCTCTTTCCCTTGTTCGTCCATAGTTGAGCTCTGCTATATTGCGCCATTTATATATACGCTGCGCATTTACTCTCGGCAGCGGAGAGATGCTGGGAGTGGTAGTTCATCAACCTGTGGGAACACATTCAGCCTGTTGCTGCTGCGTGTTCCCGGCCTGGGGCTGGGATCCACAGGGACGGTTGTGGGTGCGGCGCTGCTGTGATTGAGGGCGTGGTGCATTTGGTGCACAGGTGTGTCGCCCTGGAATGTGTCTCCACGGGGAGACGAGTCTGATTATGTCCGGCCGCAGAGGGGAGGCTGGGACTGCCCAAGTGTCAGTGCTGGACCGGGAGGTACAGGCAAGGCCGGAACTGCCAGAGCGTCAGTGCTGGCCTCAGGGGATAGAGGGGACGCCGGGACTGCCAGAGTGTCAGTGCTGGACCCAGGGGGTAGAGGCAAGGTCGAGACTGCCCAAGCGTCCGTGCTGGACCGGGGAGTAGAGGGGAGGCCGGGACTGCCAGAGCGTCAGTCCTGGACCGAGGGGGTAGAGGGGAGGCCGTGACTGCCAGAGTGTCGGTGCTGGACCCATGGGGTAGAGGGGAGGCCGTGACTGCCAGAGCATCAGTGCTGGACCCAGGGGTTAGAGGGAAGGCCGGGACTGCCCGATCGTCAGTGCTGGACCCAGGGGTTAGAGGGGAGGCTGATACTGCCAAAGTGTCAGTGCTGGACTGGGGGGGAGGGGTAGAAGGAAGGCTGGGACTGCCCGAGTGTCAGTGCTGGACTGGGAGGTACAGGCGAGGTCGGAACTGCCAGAGCGTCAGTGCTGGACCCAGAGGATGGAGGGGAGGCCGGAACTGCCAGAGCATCAGTGCTGGACCCAGGGGATGGAGGGGAGGCCTGGGCTGCCAGAGTGTCAGTGCTGGACCCAGAGGATGGAGGGGAGGCTGGGACTTCCAGAGCGTCAGTGCTGGACCCAGAGGATGGAGGGGAGGCTGGGACTTCCAGAGCGTCAGTGCTGGATCCAGAGGATGGAGGGGAGGCTGGGACTGCCAGAGCATCAGTGCTGGACCCAGGAGATGGAGCGGAGGCCAGGACTGCCAGAGCATCAGTGCTGGACCGGGAGGTACAGACGAGGTCAGAACTGCCACAGCGTCAGTGCTGACCTCAAGGGATGGAGGGGAGGCCGGGCCTGCCAAAGCGTCGGTGCTGGACCCAGGGATAGAGGGGAGGCAGGACTGCTGGAGCATCAGTGCTCGACCGGGGTTAGAGGCGAGGTTGGGACTTCCCGAGCGACCGTGCTGGACCGGGGAGTAGAGGGGAGGCCGGGACTGCCAGAGCATCAGTGCTGGACCCAGAGGATGGAGGGGAGGCTGGGACTTCCAGAGCGTCAGTGCTGGATCCAGGGGATGGAGGGGAGGCTGGGACTGCCAGAGCATCAGTGCTGGACCCAGGAGGTACAGGCGAGGCCGGAACTGCCAGCGCGTTAGTGCTGGACCCAGAGGATGGAGGGGAGGCCGGGACTGCCAGAGTGTCAGTGCTGGACCAGTAGGTACAGACGAGGCCGGAACTGCCAGCGCATCAGTGCTGGCCTCAGGGGATGGAGGGGAGGCCCGAACTGCCAGAGCGTCAGTGCTGGACCCAGGGATAGAGGGGAGGCAGGACTGCTGGAGCATCAGTGCTGGACCCGGGGGATGGAGGGGAGGCAAGGAGTGCTGGAGCGTCAGTGCTGGATCGGGGGCAGAGGCGAGGTCGCGACTGCCCGAGCGACCGTGCTGGACCGGGGAGTAGAGGGGAGACCGGGACTGCCGGAACATCAGTGCTGGACCCGGGGGATAGAGGGGAGGCCAGAACTGCTTGAGTGTCATGTGCTGGACCGGGGGGTAGAGGCGAGGCCGGGACTGCCAGACCGTCAGTGCTGGACCTAGTGGGTAGAGGGGAGGCTGGGACTACCCAAGCGTCAATGCTGGACCCGGGAGCTGGAGGGGAGGCCAGGACTGCTGGAGCGTCTGTAAGAAGGAAGACTTCCCTAGAGATAGGTGCGGAGCTCCGGCGCTGGAACTTCCAGGGTCCTGCTCAGTGTTGCCAGGGGACGGGATTAAGAGTGCACGGGGGACTTCCTGGACAGTGCTGGGGGACAGAGGAGAGGGACAGAAGAGAGGAAGTCAGGTGTCTGGGCTCGCGCGAAAGAGACAGTTGGTTGTGGAGAGCAGACCGGCAGTTGGGGAGAAACAGTCTGTCCCGCCGACAACGAGAGCGAGACGTGCTGCCCTGTCCTCGGTGAAATAGAGACATGCTGACCTGTCTGCGGTGACGGACGAACGGGTGGCACAGCTTGCCGCAAAACAAGGGGCGTGCAGTCTGTACCGGGCCTACAGAAAGTGATCGTTCAGTTACCTGCATCACCACAGTTTTCCAGACATCTGACGGTGACCTACGGGTGAGGACGCACCCGGGATTAGTGATCCTAACACAGTTTGTTGTACGCCGGAAGAGCATGCTACGGCTCTTAAAGGAGTCGTGACCACTGTCGTGTGGTCAAAGGACTGGGGGCCCAGTGGGTGAGGCCCGAGACCGCCCACTGCCGCCAGAAGACGGACACCCTCCGGAGTGAGTGTCTGAAGACAGACGTAGTTATCGCTAAAGGACAGACAAGTGCAAGCCTCCAGTAATCTACCTTCTCTTATTCAGCCTGAACTTTTGGGACTGCGCCGTATTGTTCATCCTTTCCATGTTATAGTTAAACCACAATCGTTTATTGTCCGATTTTACTGTTTTATTGTTGTGTTACTTAAATTTACACTCCCTGCGTGGAGAAACCAAATCTTCAATTAAACCTCTGCCATACTCTCTGAGTGCCGTGTGAGGCATCTGAGCCTTTTAGCATTTGGCGTAGTCGGCAGGATGTCGTCCCCAGACTCAGTTGCAGGCATGGCAGACCAGGCCAGCGCGAGAGCCCTTACAGCTAGCCTACCCCTGGGTGCCATGATGAATAATCTCCCAAAGTTTACCGGAGACAACATGATGCTGTGGGATTGGGTAGAACGGGTTAAGAGCATGTTACGGATGCACCCAATGACCCCCGATATGCACGCAGAGATAGCTTTGCTGGCTTTAGAAGGAGAAGCTCGACAGTCAGTAATGTTTCGTTCCCCCACTGACCGAAATACGGTGGAAAAGGTGGTATGGATCCTAGAAGAAATGCATGGGGACCCTACTAATGTGGCAGAGTTAAAGGATGCGACTGTTCCAACAGGTACAAAGGGAGGGGGGGACTGTGACCCAATATGTCAACGCCCTACAGAGTGTGTACACTTACATCACTAGGAAAACGAACCTAGAAGACGTGGGAGTGGGGCCCCCGGACCTAGTACTTCGGGACCAGTTCGTAGCCGGCCTCAGAGATGCGCAGCTGAGACAGGCCTTGCAAGAGCGCTTGCGCACCAACCCGCATATGACATTTCTGGAGGCAGAGGCCCGCATGAGGGAACAGGAGATGGGGGTAGTGACCCACGGCTGAACCAGAATGGGCCAGAGAGATGCGGCGGGAGATCCAAGAAATGCGAGAAGAGTGGTACAATATTCGAGTGGCTCAATCAGTGAGAGCTGGAACAGTTGACCCGAGACCTCCGGGCGAAGTAAAGGACGAGCCCAGACCCCGGGTTTGAACAGAGCCCAATCGGGTGGCCCGATGACCCCCTGCAGACAGGGGACCAACGTGTTGGAATTGTGGGGGCATGGGGTATTACGCCAGGAGCTGTGCCAGTCGAGGAAGGCCTCTGTCCCGGCAGCCGTTAAACTGACGGGCTCCGGGTGTGAGGGACGCAACCCGGAGCGGAGGAAGGCAGTGAGTCCCGAAGACTTAATATCCATGAGCCCGACAGTGTGGGCCGAACTTGGCGGACGGGCAGTTCACTGCTTGATCGACACGGGATCTCAAGTGACCACCCTGGGAGAAACTTATTTCCGTCAGCGGTACCCAGAGATGGCACGAAATGAAGGGGGTCCCTTGATAAAGCTCACAGCCGCTAACCAACTGCCCATTCCGGTCACAGGAGTAGTGTGGTTACGCATCCAGGTGTGTGGACAAGATGTGGGAAGAAAAGGAGTCGTCCTGACAGGCGGAGATGCCGGCCCAGGACCACCAGTGACCCTCGGTATGAACGTGCTGAAGGAAATTGGGCAGATCCTGATTAGGGAACCACGAGAGCTCACGCTAGGGCGGTGGAACTCTAGAGCCCCTCAAAGGAAGGCCCTCCAGCAGCTGATCAGGGTTGCCCAGGCGCAAGAGACCTCGAGTGGGGGAAAAGTTCTGGGAAAGGTGATAATACCCTTCACCAACACCCTCACCTTACCACCAGGACAGACAGTCCTCACTTTGCCCGTCCGAGCCCGCACCCCACTAGAAGTGGTAGAGATTCAGATCGAGTCAACCACCGTGAACAAGGTGCCTCCGGGTCTGTTGGTAGCGCGGACCTTGGCTACCGTCCATAAAGGAAACGTGGTGGTACGATGCGTGAACCTGAATCAGAGTGAGCTCATTCTTCCTGCCAGGACCGAAATGGCCCAGATCCTGGGGATGCAAGAACAGCTGGAACCGCCAGATGCGATACAATTGTCAGCCGTAAGGGGGGATCCCTGGACCCTGGCTATCACCGTACGATCGGGGTCTCCTCAACTTCAGACTAAGGACGATCGAAGGATCCTAGAACAGATGCGTGCTGGTTTGACAGGGCTCACGACGGAACAGGTGTATCGGGTCGAAGAGATGCTGGGACGGTACCAGGACGTCTTTGCCCGACATGAGGACGACTTTGGATGTACCCAGGCCATCACCCATGAGATCCCTACGGGAAATGCTGCTCCAGTACGGGAACGGTATAGACCGAAACCCCCGCAAATGTACCAGGAGGTGAAGGAAATGCTGGCCCATATGATACAGAACGGGGTGATTCGGGAAAGCCGGAGCCCGTGGGCTGCTCCTATCGTCCTGGTCAGGAAGAAAGATGGAACCCTACGATTCTGTGTGGACTACAGGCGGCTAAATGCTTGCACCGTAAGAGACTCGTACCCTTTACCCAGGATCGAGGAGTCTCTATCCGCCCCAAGCCAAGGCAAAATACTTCTCCTCCCTGGATCTGGCCAGCGGATACTGGCAAGTGCCAGTGGCTGAACACGACCGCGCCAAGACAGCATTCGTGTTGTCCATGGGACTCTTAGAGTTTAATCGGATGCCTTTTGGCCTAACCAACGCTCCCGGAACCTTTCAACGCTTGATGGAGAGATGTTTAGGCGATCTGAACTTTGAGGCCACACTGATCTACCTCGATGACATCATCGTCTATGCGTCTACCTTCCAGGAACATCTACGACGACTGGAGCAACTCTTGAGTCGCCTTCGAAATCACGGCCTGAAGGTGAAGCCACAAAAATGTCATATATTCCGCAAGTCGGTTGAGTACCTCGGGCACACGGTGTCCGGTGAAGGAGTCAGGCCCACTCGGGAGAAAGTGGCCGCCGTGCAAGAGTGGCCCACCCCGAAGACTGTAAAGGATGTGCGGGCCTTCCTAGGACTCGCAGAGTATTACCACAGATTCGTGAAAAATTTCACGCGCATCGCTAATCCGCTACTGGAGCTCCTTCAAGGGATACCTGTGGGCTCGAAAAATCGAACAGTGAAATGGGGAAGAGAACAGGAGGAGGCCTTCAGGGCCTTGAAGATGGCCCTGACGGAAGCTCCCATACTGGCCTACGCGGACTTTTCTCAGTCCTTCGTTCTTCACACCGATGGAAGTCTCCTTGGTCTAGGGGCCGTGCTGTCGCAGTAGCAGGAGGGGAGAGAGCGGGTGATAGCATATGCGAGTCGCTCCCTCCGAGACTCTGAGAAGAACCCAGACAATTACAGCTCCTTTAAACTGGAATTGTTGGCCCTAGTGTGGGCAATGACAGAAAAGTTCGCGGAGTACTTGTCGGGGTCTGAAGTGTTGGTGAAGACAGACAACAACCCGTTGGCTCATCTGGAGAACGCGAAGTTGGGAGCCCTGGAACAACGATGGATGGCTCGCATGGCTCGGTACCGGTATAAGATCACCTACCGGCCTAGGGCTGAAAACACGCATGCTGATGCCCTCTCCAGGGAGACCCATGAGCACCCCGACCGTGACCGAGACGAAAAACTGGAGGCCGAAGAGGTGCCCAGCTTCCGGAGGGTTGGCAGCCCGTTGTCCGCTATGCAGGGACAGATCGGGGAAGTGAAAGAAGGACACGTGTTGGGGCGGCCCAGGGACGAGTGGGTACGGATACAGAAAATGGATGGAGAGATTGCGCGGTTGCGACAGTGGGTGGCTTTGAAACAAGTCCCTAACCGCGAAGAAAGGGGGACCCTGACGCCAGAGGGGCTGAAGATGCTGCGGCAGTGGGAGAGACTGAGCCTGCAGGACGGCTTGTTGTACAGATGGGTCCAGTTGGTACGGGAGTTCGGCCCCACTTGGCAAGTAGTGGTTCCAGAGAGTGTGATCGGGACACTGGCCAAGGAAGCACACGAGCGGGGAGCACACTTTGGACCCGAAAAGACCTTCCAGTGGCTGCACAGACTGTTGTACCACCCCCAACTAAGAGTTGCAGTGGAGAACGTCTGCCAGAAGTGCCGGAGTTGTGAGTTGGTGAAATCCCCAGAGCAGCGGGCCCCCGTCCAGACCATTGTGACGGCTGCGCCCTTAGAGGTGTTGATGATCGACTACCTGACCATCGGGCCGACGCATCTCGGGTATGGACATTACCTGGTCATGACCGACCACTTCACGAAATTCGCGGTGGTAACTCCGACCAGGGATCAGACAGCTGAATCTGCTGCCCAGGCTATCTGTCGGGACTTTATCAGGGTCTATGGCTGTCCGAAGAGAATTCACTCCGATCAAGGAGCTTGTTTCCAAGGACGGGTGATGGAGGAGCTGCACCGGCTATACAAGATCGAGAAGTCTAGGACCACCCCTTACCATCCGAAAGGGAATGGGTCCTATGAACACTTCAACAGAACTTTGATCCAGATGCTTCGAACCTTGGAAGAAGATCGGAAGGTACGCTGGCCGGAGTTTGTGGCCGAGCTGGTGTGGGTCTATAATAACCGGGTACATAGTGCCACAGGGTTCACCCCCTACACCCTGCTGTTCGGACAAAAGGGTAGGGAGATCACCGAGCTCGAACTAGATCCCGTGGAGGACTGGCCCCGGACGGGCCCATCTACCTGGGTCTGGGAGCATCGGCACCGGCTGCAGACTCTTCGGAGGTTGGTGCAGCAGAAGTTTAAGGAACATAGGCACCATGAAACGTCACCTCTTCGGGGGACAGCCCTTAAGTTGGGAGAACGTGTGTTGGTACGGGACAAGAGACCCCGGGGCAAGCTGAGTAGACGGCGGGAGTCGACCCCGTATTGAGTGAAACGGAGAGTTAGTCCTGAAGGACCGGTATATGAGGTTCAGCCAGAGGGGGAAGAAGCGGCTCCAACTAGAATCATTCATCGAAGCATGTTACGGCCCTGTTTGTCTAGCGATGAGGGAAAGAAGGAGGAACTCGGCACAAGGACGAGAGATCCCACACCCAGTGCGCCCGTCTACGATGATGAGGAGGAAGAGACGATAGTGGCTGTGATCCCCAGTCTCGCATCGCCCACAGCTTCCCACACGAGAGAGGAGGGCCCACCGCTCCATCAGGCTGGGCCGGGTGAAGTTGGGAACCCCAGCGACTCTCAAGTACCCTGCGCTCCAACTGCGTTACGCCGGTCCAAACGATCCACGGCTGGTGTGCCGCCTATCTGCTACAATCAGGATCAGTTCATCTGGCAACGTATCATCCAAGAGGTCAGAGAGTGTGAGCGCCTGGTGAAAAAACTCTCGCCTGTGGAATGGCGAGCTCAAAGGGAGCGGGAGTGTAAGAAGGAAGACTTGCCTAGGGACAGGTGCGGAGCTCCGGCGCCAGAACTGCCAGGGTCCTGCCCAGTGTTGCCAGGGGACAGGATTAAGAGTGCACGGGGGACTTCCTGGACAGTGCTGGGGGACAGAGGAGAGGGACGGAAGAGAGGAAGTCAGGTTTCTGGGCTCGCGCGAAAGAGACAGTTGGTTGTGGAGAGCAGACCGGCAGTTGGGGAGAAACAGTCTGACCTGCCGACAACGAGAGAGAGACGTGCTGGCCTGTCCTCGGTGAAGTAGAGACGTGCTGACCTGTCTACGGTGACAGACGAATGGGTGACACAGCTTGCCGCAAAACAAGGGGCGTGCAGTCTGTACCGGGCCTACAGAAAGTGATCGTTCAGTTACCTGCATCACCACAGTTTTCCAGGCATCTGACGGTGACCTACGGGTGAGGACGCACCCGGGATGGACACCCTCCGGAGTGAGTGTCTGAGAGTGTTACTTAAATTTACACTCCCTGCGTGGAGAAACCAAATCTTGAATTAAACCTCTGCCATACTCTCTGCGTGCTGTGTGCGGCATCCGAGCCTTTTAGCAATGCCGCACACGGCACGCAGAGAGTATGGCAGAGGTTTAATTCAAGATTTGGTTTCTCCACGCAGGGAGTGTAAATTTAAGTAACACTCTCAGACACTCACTCCGGAGGGTGTCCATCCTGGGTGCGTCCTCACCCGTAGGTCACCGTCAGATGCCTGGAAAACTGTGGTGATGCAGGTAACTGAACGATCACTTTCTGTAGACCCGGTACAGACCGCATGCCCCTTGTTTTGCGGCAAGCTGTGTCACCGCAGACAGGTCAGCACGTCTCTATTTCACCGAGGACAGGGCAGCACGTCTCTCTCTCGTTGTCGGCAGGACAAACTGTTTCTCCCCAACTGCCGGTCTGCTCTCCTGCTCTCCACAACCAACTGTCTCTTTCGCGCGAGCCCAGACACCTGACTTCCTCTCTTCCGTCCCTCTCCTCTGTCCCCCAGCACTGTCCAGGGGGACTGCACTCTTAATCCCATCCCCTGGCAACACTGGGCAGGACCTTGGCAGTTCCGGCGCCGGAGCTCCGCACCTGTCCCTAGGCAAGTCTTCCTTCTTACATGTCCATGCTGGACCGGGGAGTAGAGGGGAGGCCGGGACTGCCAGACCGTCAGTGCTGGACCCAGGGGGTAAAGGGGAGGCTGGGACTTCCATGCCGTGAGGCTGGGACTTCCATGCCGTCAGTGCTGGACCCAGAGGATGGAGAGGAGGCCAGGACTGCCAGAGCGTCAGTGCTGGACTGGGAGTTACAGGCGAGACCGGGACTGCCAGAGCGTCAGTGCTGGACACAGGGGGTAAAGGGGAGGCTGGGACTGCCCGAGCATCAAAAATTGAACCAAGGGATAGAGGGAAGGCTGGTACTGCCAGTGCTTCAGTGCTGGACCCAGGGGATGGCGGGGAGGCCAGGACTTCCATGCCGTCAGTGCTGGACCCAGAGGATGGAGGGGAGGCCGGGACTGCCAGAGCATCAGTGCTGGCCTCAGGGGCTGGAGGGGAGGCTGGGACTGCCAGAGCATCAGTGCTGGACCCAGAGGATGGAGGGTAGGCCGGGACTGCCAAAGCATCAGTGCTGGACTGGAAGGTACAGACGAGGCGGAACTGCCAGAGCATTAGTGATGGCCTCGGGATGGAGGGGAGGCCAGGACTGCCAGAGCGTCAGTGCTGGAACCAGGGATAGAGGGGAGACTGGGACTGCCAGACCGTCAGTTCTGGACCCAGGGGGTAGAGGGGAGGCTGGGACTGCCAGAGCATCAGTGGGAGGCCAGGACTTCCATGGCATCAGTGCTGGATGGAGGGGAGGCCGGGACTGCCAGAGCGTCAGTGCTAGACTCAGGGATAGAGGGGAGGCAGGACTGCCGGAGCGCCAGTGCTGGACCCGGGGGATGGAGGGGAGGCCAGGACTGCTGCAGTGTCAGTGCTGGATCGGGGGGTAGAGGGGAGACCAGGACTGCCAGAGCATCAGTGCTGGACCCAGAGGATGGAGGGGAGGCCGGGACTGCCAGAGCATCAGTGCTGGACCCAGAGGATGGAGGGGAGGCCGGGACTGCCAGAGGTCAGTGCTGGACCCGGGGGATGGAGAGGAGGCCAGGACTGCTGGAGTGTCAGTGCTGGACCGGGGGGTAGAGAGGACACCGGCACTGCCAGAGCATCAGTGCTGGACCCAGAGGGTAGAGGGGAAGCCGGGACTGCCAGAGCATCAGTGCTGGACCCAGGGGATGGCGGGGAGGCCAGGACTTCCATGGCGTCAGTGCTGGACCCAGAGGATAGAGGGGAGGCCAGGACCGCAGAGCGTCAGTGCTGGACCCAGGGGGTAGAGGGGAGGCCGGGACTACCAGAGCGTCAGTGCTGAACCCAGGGGATGGCGGGGAGGCCAGGACTTCCATGGCGTCAGTGCTGGACCCAGAAGATGGAGGAGGGGCCGGACTGCCAGAGTGTCGGTGTTGGACCCAGGAATAGAGGGAAGGCCGGAACTCGGAGCGTCAGGGCTGGACCCAGGAGGTATAGGGGATAGTGGGGAAGCCAGAACCTCCATGGCGTCAGTGCTGGACCCAGAGGTTGGAGGGGAGGCCAGGACTGCTAAGCGTCCGTGCTGGACCCGTGGATAGAGGGGAAGTGGGACTGCCCAAGTATCCGTGCTGGATCGGTGGGTAGAGGGGACACCAGGACCACCGGAGCATCAGTGCTGGACCTGGGATAGGAGTGGAGGCCAGGACCACCGGAGCGTCAGTGCTGGACTGGGGGAGGCCGGGGTTTATCTGTTACTTTGTTGTTTTATAAACCATCGGCAGGTTATTCCTGTCATGTGATGATCTCATCAGTTATATTTGGAGAGCTGTGATGTCGCCTGTCACATGAATGGGAAAGTATCCCAGACACAGGACGGGACTGTACACAGGCAGCTCGTGTATATACAATTACATACCTACCGGTGCATATAGCATATACACCTACACAGACACGTAGACATGATATACGCCTCTCAATAATGAGATTACAGCACAGAGAAGAATTGTATAATGATGGAGATCACAGGACGGAGACGTCACTGATCTGTGAATGATGGGAAATGGAAACAAAAGTTTCAAAATTCTTTTTCTTCAGTCCGGAGTCAGAGCCTCGTGCAGAAATCCCGGCAGCTCCGGCCTCGGCTGCGGTCACTGAGGTCAATAATGGTCGTCTGAGGAAGGAAATCATCAGGGTCCGCTGCCGGCAGCTCCTCATTAATCACCGACCAATGACGTCCCCAATGTGCTTGATGGGGACGAGTCCGGAGACGCTACAGCCACACGAGACAAGTCTGGAGACACTACAGCCACGGGAGACAAGTCCGGAGACACTACAGCCGCACGAGACAAGTCCGGAGACACTACAGCCACAGGAGACAAGTCCGGAGACACTACAGCCACAGGAGACAAGTCCGGAGACACTACAGCCGCACGAGACAAGTCCGAAGACGCTGCAGCCACAGGAGACAAGTCCGGAGACACTACAGCCACACGAGACAAGTCCGGAGACGCTGCAGCCACAGGAGACAAGTCCGGAGACACTACAGCCACACGAGACAAGTCCGGAGACACTACAGCCACACGAGACAAGTCCGGAGACACTACAGCCACACGAGACAAGTCCGGAGACACTACAGCCACACGAGACAAGTCCGGAGACACTACAGCCACACGAGACAAGTCCGGAGACGCTACAGCCACACGAGACAAGTCCGGAGACACTACAGCCACAGGAGACAAGTCCGGAGACGCTACAGCCACACGAGACAAGTCCGGAGACGCTACAGCCACACGAGACAAGTCCGGAGACACTACAGCCACACGAGACAAGTCCGGAGACACTACAGCCACACGAGACAAGTCCGGAGACACTACAGCCACACGAGACAAGTCCGGAGACGCTACAGCCACACGAGACAAGTCCGGAGACGCTACAGCCACAGGAGACAAGTCCGGAGACGCTACAGCCACACGAGACAAGTCCGGAGACGCTGCAGCCACGGGAGACAAGTCCGGAGACGCTGCAGCCACGGGAGACAAGTCCGGAGACGCTACAGCCACGGGAGACAAGTCCGGAGACGCTGCAGCCACGGGAGACAAGTCCGGAGACGCTGCAGCCACGGGAGACAAGTCCGGAGACGCTGCAGCCACGGGAGACAAGTCCGGAGACGCTGCAGCCACGGGAGACAAGTCCGGAGACGCTGCAGCCACGGGAGACAAGTCCGGAGACGCTGCAGCCACGGGAGACAAGTCCGGAGACGCTGCAGCCACGGGAGACAAGTCCGGAGACGCTGCAGCCACGGGAGACAAGTCCGGAGACGCTGCAGCCACGGGAGACAAGTCCGGAGACGCTGCAGCCACGGGAGACAAGTCCGGAGACGCTGCGGCCACACGAGCAGGTTTAGGCCACACAGGCGGCTCACAGTAGTACGAGGAACATGCAGCCTGGGGATGTCGTGCTGAAAAACGGCTCCTGGGACACTTTTGTGTTTCAAATGTTACATTGATTTGCAGGTGGAACCAGTGGTGCAGCCATTTTTACAAAGTATTTAAGCAGCGGAGGCTGAAGGTGCTGGGATTTCTGCACGAGGTTCAGACTCCAAAGTGAGGAAGTTGAGTTTTGAAACTTTTGTCTCCAGTTTTCATCATTCGTAGATCAGTGACATCTGCATCCTGGGATTTCCATCATCCACCACTTCTCTTTCTTGGTGCTGTAATTTCAATGTTGTGGAGCATATAAACATTTATACACACGCACTATATATAAATAAACACACCTATACACACATACAGCATATATCTACACAGTTACATCCAATTAATTAATGAAAACTGACGGCCAAAAGTTTTGCCTCTACTATTTATTGATCAGAACATAGAGAGTAATCCATTGTACAATACCATAACTTAGTATTTTGTAGCAGAACTTCTTGATTTAATTACCGCACCGCACTGATAGGGAATTGAAGCCACTCGAGTATTCAGGGCATCTTTTTATTTATTTATTTTACTCTCTTATATAGCGCCATTAATTCCACCGCGCTTTACAGACATTATGGGCGCTGTCCCCATTGGGGCTCACAATCTACATTCCCTATCAGTCTTTGGAGTGTGGGAGGAAACCGGAGAACCCAGAGGAAACCCACAAAACACGGGGAGAACATACAAACTCCTTGCAGATGTTGTCCTTGGTGGGATTTGAACCCAGGACCCCAGCGCTGCAAGGCTGCAGTGCTAACCACTGAGCCACCATACAGTGCTAACCACTGAGCCACCGTGCTGCCCACTTGAAGGATCTTGCTCTATTCCATTTGGAAGCAGGCCCCAACTCGTCGCCCTAACTCATCCCAAAGGTGCTCTATAGGGTGTAAATCAGGTGATTGGCTTGGCCATTGCAACAGGCGAACATTTTTCTTTGCTCACCAATTTTTGACTAAATTGGATGTGTGCTTAGGATCATTGTCTTGCTGGAATTTCCATCCTTTGCCTACTTTGGTTTTACCATGTGGCAGCATTACATTCTCCAGTATATCCTTGTACATGGTAGCATTCATATTTCCATCAATTCTATGCAGAGGCCAATGGCAGATGCGGAAAAGCAGCCGCAAACCATGACATTGCCTCCACCATGTTTCACTGTAGGTGTTGGGTACCTTACATCATTATGTTTTCCAAGTGGGCGGTATATATAGCGCTGCCATCACTACCAAACAGATTGAATTTGGATTCATCTGACCACAGCACCTTAGACCAATCTGCCTCTTTCCATTGTTCTTTGGCAAACTCAAGTCGGACCTTCCGGTTCTTTGCGGAGATGAAAGGCTTCTTGACCGGACCTCGTGCCTTCACCCTACTGCTCATAGCCGTCGCACCACAGTTTGGCGACTCACTTTGGCCCCCTATTCTTCCTTCATTCCATGTGAAATCTGTCCAGCACTTTCATGGACATCAGATACTGACTTTGTCTTAATAATGTGATCAACTTTGGAGGAAGTTTTCCGTGGTCGTTCACTTCACATTCACTTTAATATACTTGACCCTGAGAACAAGTGAATCCATAGCTGTCTCTTTTTGGCTTTTCCCTGACTTCACTCTCAGAATAATCAGCTTCCTGACATCTGGAGATACATTTGGCTTTGTCTTTGCCATGTTTTAACCTAAAAATACACACCTAAAAAAAAAAATTTTTTAGGCAAAATTCGACTACCCATGATGAAAAATGCAAAACATTTGCTCCAGCAAATGCTGAAAACTAACACATAAAGGGATAAAACAATGTCACACACAATTTTCGTCCTTATAGCTGACAACCATTTGCTTCCGGTTTACGAAAATCACCAGGAAAATGGCAACAACCGGACAGGAGGAATCACACCTTAAAAAAAATGCAAAACTTTTGGTCGCCGCTGTACATATGATTAAACATATATGAATATGTGCAGCATTGGAACATTGGGCAATAAAGGTGACTAATAGTATTGGGCACTGGTTCACCGTTAATGTAGAACGCTATCGATATGCATGCGGAAAGCTAGTGCTACAGGCTAATGTAATATGACGTGGTATAAATACTGCAAAAATCCACAAATGAAAGGCAAAAATGTAGACAGTCGCTTCACCCGATAAGTATAAGCCAAAGAAAGCCAGAAATGTTGTCAATTAGCCCTTCAACAATTTGTGCAAAAAGCATTTAGTTGATTAAAGCGCCTAAACAAATGTCCGTCCGATAACAGTATGATCGTTATCGGTGTAGATCATAGGTTAAGGCTCTCAGGGGGCAAACATGGCTGAAAGATGCGGAGAGATGTGTGGACCTTGGTGGTCCAGAGGAACAAGTGTGGCGCACACCCCTACCACAATCATATCTGCAAGATTTATTACACTAGATTATTACAGAAAGCAAAGCTGTAAATGTTTCTGCCGCTGCAGTAAGGGAATAATGATGACGTATTGGCCGCTGCAAAAATAAACATTTATTTTACGGAAAGACACATACATCATCAAACGATGACACACCACATACACGGACATCTGCATACATACTGTACATATACACGTATCACCCATAACAATAGAATCCCCTCCTCATATTGTATATCCCCCTCTCTGCAGAATCTCACAGCAAATCTGTGCTTGAGGCTATGTGCCCACGATGCAGAAATGCTCCGGATTTTTCCTGAGCGTTTCTGCATCTCCCTGGCAGAAAAAACACATGCGGATTGTGCATGCGGATTGTGCGTGCGGATTGTGCGTGCGGATTGTGCATGCGGATTGTGCGTGCGGATTGTGCGTGCGGATTGTGCATGCGTTTTCCTGCCAGGGACATGCGGAAATGGAGCGTTATTCACTGACATTTCCGCATGTGGATTGACAAGCGATTAGCCTTAGGCTGTGTGCCCACGATGCGTTTTTAATGCGTTTCTGCAGCGTTTTTGCAGGTGCGGAAACGCATTAAAAACGCATGGTAGAAGGGCAGCAATGTTCCCCCGGCGAAAACGCAGCATTTCCGCAAAATAATTGGTAGTGCTGCAGGTTTTTTTTCCGCAATGATAATCCGCAGCGGATATTTCCGCAGCATATGCACAGCACAGCGGATTATCATTGCAGAAAAAAAACCTGCAGCACTACCAATTATTTTGCGGAAATGCTGCGTTTTCGCCGCCATTGACTTGCATTAGAACGCGCCAATTCCGCAAGACTGCATCTGTACATGCGTAATTGGCGCGTTCTAATGTGCGGATGGTACCCGGGTGTGGAGGAGAGGAGAGTCTCATCCACACCCAGGTACCATTAAAAATCTGTAAAAAAATAATAAAATAAAAAATAAATGTATACTTACCTTCTGGCGGCCCGCGCTGCGCTCCTGCTTGCTTCCCGGCACTTTGCAGTGGATTGAAGGACCTGCGCTGACGTCATAGTCATGTGACGGGTCACGCGACGCTGACGTCGGCAGGTCTTTCAATCCAACGCTGCCAGCAAGGGAGAACGGAGTGAGCGGGGGCCATCGGAGGGTGAGTATATATTTATTTTTTTATTTTTTACCATTCTCTCGGGTCACACTATATATGCCGGTTGCCGGTTGCATGGATTTATATAGTGTGACCAAGTTGTCAAGCACTTTCCAAGTGATGCTAAAATCACAACCCGCATGCGGAAATGTCAGTGAATAACGCTCCATTTCCGCATGTCCCTGGCAGGAAAACGCATGTACAATCCGCATGCACAATCCGCATGCGTTTTTTTCTGCCAGGGAGATGCAGAAACACTCAGGAAAAATCCTGAGCATTTCTGCATCGTGGGCACATGGCCTTACTCAGTGCGGCCTCCATGATCGGATTTTCCTACCAAATCCCACTTGTGATTGATGTGCAGGTACAGACTTGACCAAAAATTTTTAGACTGACACACAACCTGCGGTCAATACTCAAAAAGCGGATGGATGAACAAAAACCCAGAAATTGTGATAACTCCAAGCTCTGGGGAGACAAGAACGGGCGACAAGATCAGTCAGGATCTGCCCAGAAGCCGATATTTAGCTGCTGGGGGAAGGGCAGAAGTGTGGAGAATAAGGGGCAGAAGTGTGGAGAATAAGGGGCAGGAGCCTGGAGAATAAGGGGCAGAAGTGTGGAGAATAAGGGGGCAGGAGTGTGGAGAATAAGGGGCAGGAGCCTGGAGAATAAGGGGCAGAAGTGTGGAGAATAAGGGGGCAGGAGTGTGGAGAATAAGGGGCAGGAGCCTGGAGAATAAGGGGCAGAAGTGTGGAGAATAAGGGGGCAGGAGTGTGGAGAATAAGGGGCAGGAGCCTGGAGAATAAGGGGCAGGAGTGTGGAGAATAAGGGGCAGGAGCCTGGAGAATAAGGGGCAGGAGCGTGGAGAATAAGGGGCAGGAGCGTGGAGAATAAGGGGCAGGAGCGTGGAGAATAAGGGGCAGGAGCGTGGAGAATAAGGGGCAGGAGCGTGGAGAATAAGGGGCAGGAGTGTGGAGAATAAGGGGCAGGAGCCTGGAGAATAAGGGGCAGGAGCGTGGAGAATAAGGGGCAGGAGTGTGGAGAATAAGGGGCAGAACTGTGGAGAATAAAGGGCAGGAGCCTGGAGAATAAGGGGCAGGAGCCTGGAGAATAAGGGGCAGGAGCCTGGAGAATAAGGGGCAGGAGTGTGGAGAATAAGGGGCAGGAGCCTGGAGAATAAGGGGCAGGAGTGTGGAGAATAAGGGGCAGGAGCCTGGAGAATAAGGGGCAGGAGCCTGGAGAATAAGGGGCAGGAGTGTGGAGAATAAGGGGCAGGAGCCTGGAGAATAAGGGGCAGGAGCGTGGAGAATAAGGGGCAGGAGCCTGGAGAATAAGGGGCAGGAGCGTGGAGAATAAGGGGCAGGAGCGTGGAGAATAAGGGGCAGAAGTGTGGAGAATAAGGGGCAGGAGTGTGGAGAATAAGGGGCAGGAGCGTGGAGAATAAGGGGCAGGAGCCTGGAGAATAAGGGGCAGGAGTCTGGAGAATAAGGGGCAGGAGCCTGGAGAATAAGGGGCAGGAGTCTGGAGAATAAGGGGCAGGAGCCTGGAGAATAAGGGGCAGGAGCCTGGAGAATAAGGGGCAGGAGCGTGGAGAATAAGGGGCAGAAGCGTGGAGAATAAGGGGCAGGAGCGTGGAGAATAAGGGGCAGGAGCCTGGAGAATAAGGGGCAGGAGCGTGGAGAATAAGGGGCAGGAGCGTGGAGAATAAGGGGCAGAAGAGAGGAGAATAAGGGGCAGGAGCGTGGAGAATAAGGGGCAGGAGCGTGGAGAATAAGGGGCAGGAGCGTGGAGAATAAGGGGCAGGAGCCTGGAGAATAAGGGGCAGGAGTGCGGAGAATAAGGGGGCAGAAGAGAGGAGAATAAGGGGCAGGAGTGTGGAGAATAAGGGGCAGGAGTGTGGAGGATAAGGGGCAGGAGTGCGGAGGATAAGGGGCAGGAGTGCGGAGGATAAGGGGCAGGAGTGCGGAGAATAAGAGGCAGGAGTGGAGAATAAGGGGCCGGAGTGTGGAGAATAAGGGGCCGGAGTGTGGAGAATAAGGGGCAGAAGTGTGGAGGAATAAGGGGCAGAAGTGTGGAGGAATAAGGGGCCGGAGTGTGAAGGAATAAGGGGCAGGAGTGTGGGGAATAAGGGGCAGGAGTGTGGGGAATAAGGGGCAGGAGTGTGGGGAATAAGGGGCAGGAGTGTGGGGAATAAGGGGCAGGAGTGTGGAGGATAAGGGGCAGGAGTGTGGAGGATAAGGGGCAGGAGTGTGGAGAATAAGGGGCAGGAGCCTGGAGAATAAGGGGCAGGAGCCTGGAGAATAAGGGGCAGGAGCGTGGAGAATAAGGGGCAGGAGTGTGGAGAATAAGGGGCAGGAGTGTGGAGAATAAGGGGCAGCGCTGGGAATATTGAGGCTTCACAGAAACCTCATGGATTCGTCAATATAATGTAACAACGTGCGGAATGTTTATAATTCTTCATGGAAACAGCGACTAAAAGCAAAAAGCACCGGAGGCAAAATGTGCAATCCAAAACTTGTGTCAGTCTCAGAACTTTTGGCCACAGCTGTACATCCTCCTAAATCTACGTTCTCATTCACACTCATACATTGACATATCCTTGTATATACACCCGTACACTAGCACACACGCCTGTACACACACGTGATCACACATATACATACATGCAGCTCGCGCCCACACACGGCCGCTGGCACATCACACGGTAGAGTCTCGGCTCAGTGAAAAGTGCGGATAATAGGAATCCTGGGGAACATCGGAGCGACGTGGACGCCATATCCGTGAGAATTGTGCAGGAGCTACAAAGTCGGCTGAGCAGATGTAGCAGAGAGGAGCGCTGAGCTTCATAACTACATCATCTTCCTAGTTCGCAGGTCATGCTGAGACTTGTGGTCCCACTCCTATCTGTGTACTGGGCCTGATTTCTCCTAGTCAGGTGGAATCCGTCCTCTTAGGACGCAGCGTTTTGCTGCATATTTTCAGAATCACTATTATTTGGCCATAATGTCAGAAAATTCAGAAACAAATGCGCTGCGGCCGCAACGTGTGAGAAACGCAGGAGCCATGAGTGACTCTGAAAAACAATTACTGACATCACCAGCGAGTGCGGCACCTCATGCTAGTGCGGCACCCCATGCCTCATGCTAGTGCGTCACCCCATGCCTCGTTCTAGCGCGTCACCCCATGCCTCATGCTAGCGCGTCACCCCATGCCTCGTGCTAGTGCGTCACCCCATGCCTCATGCTAGTGCGTCACCCCATGCCTCGTTCTAGTGCGGCACCCCATGCCTCGTGCTGGTGCGTCACCCCATGCCTCGTGCTAGTGCGTCACCCCATGCCTCGTGCTAGTGCGTCACCCCATGCCTCGTGCTAGTGCGTCACCCCATGCCTCATGCTAGTTCGTCACCCCATGCCTCATGCTAGTGCGTCACCCCATGCCTCGTTCTAGTGCGGCATTCGATGCCTCGTGCTAGTGCGTCTCCCCATGCCTCATGCTAGTGCAGCACCCCATGCCTCATGCTAGTGCGGCATCCTATGCCTCATGCTAGTGCGGCACCCTATGCCTCATGCTAGTGCGGCATCCTATGCCTCGTTCTAGTGCGGCACCTATGCCTCGTTCTAGTGTGGCACCTCATGCTAGTGCGTCACCCCATGCCTCATGCTAGTGCGTCACCCCATGCCTCGTTCTAGTGCGGCACCCCATGCCTCGTGCTAGTGCGTCACCCCATGCCTCGTGCTAGTGCGTCACCCCATGCCTCGTGCTAGTGCGTCACCCCATGCCTCATGCTAGTGCGTCACCCCATGCCTCGTTCTAGTGCGGCACCCCATGCCTCGTGCTAGTGCGTCACCCCATGCCTCGTGCTAGTGCGGCACCCCATGCCTCATGCTAGTGCGTCACCCCATGCCTCGTTCTAGTGCGGCATCCGATGCCTCGTGCTAGTGCGTCACCCCATGCCTCATGCTAGTGCGGCACCCCATGCCTCGTTCTAGTGCAGCATCCTATGCCTCGTTCTAGTGCGGCACCCCATGCCTCATGCTAGTGTGGCATCCTATGCCTCATGCTAGTGCGGCATCCTATGCCTCGTTCTAGTGTGGCACCTCATGCTAGTGCGTCACCCCATGCCTCATGCTAGTGCGTCACCCCATGCCTCATTCTAGTGCGGCACCTATGCCTCGTTCTAGTGTGGCACCTCATGCTAGTGCGTCACCTCATGCTAGTGCGTCACCCCATGCCTCGTTCTAGTGCGGCACCCCATGCCTCGTGCTAGTGCGTCACCCCATGCCTCGTGCTAGTGCGTCACCCCATGCCTCGTGCTAGCGCGTCACCCCATGCCTCATGCTAGTGCGTCACCCCATGCCTCGTTCTAGTGCGGCACCCCATGCCTTGTGCTAGTGCGTCACCCCATGCCTCGTGCTAGTGCGGCACCCCATGCCTCATGCTAGTGCGTCACCCCATGCCTCGTTCTAGTGCGGCATCCGATGCCTCGTGCTAGTGCGTCACCCCATGCCTCATGCTAGTGCGGCACCCCATGCCTCGTTCTAGTGCAGCATCCTATGCCTCGTTCTAGTGCGGCACCCCATGCCTCATGCTAGTGTGGCATCCTATGCCTCATGCTAGTGCGGCATCCTATGCCTCGTTCTAGTGTGGCACCTCATGCTAGTGCGTCACCCCATGCCTCATGCTAGTGCGTCACCCCATGCCTCGTTCTAGTGTGGCACCTCATGCTAGTGCGTCACCCCATGCCTCGTTCTAGTGCGGCATCCGATGCCTCGTTCTAGTGTGGCACCTCATGCTAGTGCGTCACCCCATGCCTCATTCTAGTGCGGCACCTATGCCTCGTTCTAGTGTGGCACCTCATGCTAGTGCGTCACCTCATGCTAGTGCGTCACCCCATGCCTCGTTCTAGTGCGGCACCCCATGCCTCGTGCTAGTGCGTCACCCCATGCCTCGTGCTAGTGCATCACCCCATGCCTCGTGCTAGCGCGTCACCCCATGCCTCATGCTAGTGCGTCACCCCATGCCTCGTTCTAGTGCGGCACCCCATGCCTCGTGCTAGTGCGTCACCCCATGCCTCGTGCTAGTGCGTCACCCCATGCCTCGTGCTAGCGCGTCACCCCATGCCTCATGCTAGTGCGTCACCCCATGCCTCGTTCTAGTGCGGCACCCCATGCCTCGTGCTAGTGCGTCACCCCATGCCTCGTGCTAGTGCGGCACCCCATGCCTCATGCTAGTGCGTCACCCCATGCCTCGTTCTAGTGCGGCATCCGATGCCTCGTGCTAGTGCGTCACCCCATGCCTCATGCTAGTGCGGCACCCCATGCCTCGTTCTAGTGCAGCATCCTATGCCTCGTTCTAGTGCGGCACCCCATGCCTCATGCTAGTGTGGCATCCTATGCCTCATGCTAGTGCGGCATCCTATGCCTCGTTCTAGTGTGGCACCTCATGCTAGTGCGTCACCCCATGCCTCATGCTAGTGCGTCACCCCATGCCTCGTTCTAGTGCGGCACCTATGCCTCGTTCTAGTGTGGCACCTCATGCTAGTGCGTCACCCCATGCCTCGTTCTAGTGCGGCATCCGATGCCTCGTTCTAGTGTGGCACCTCATGCTAGTGCGTCACCCCATGCCTCGTTCTAGTGCGGCATCCGATGCCTCGTGCTAGTGTGGTACCTTTTGCTAGTGTGGCATCCGATGCCTCATGCTAGTGTGGCACCTTTTGCTAGTGCGGCACCCCATGCCTCGTTCTAGTGCGGCATCCGATGCCTCATGCTAGTGTGGCACCTTTTGCTAGTGCGGCATCCGATGCCTCATGCTAGTGTGGCACCTTTTGCTAGTGCGGCACCCCATGCCTCTTGCTAGTGTGGTACCTTTTGCTAGTGCGGCATCCGATGCCTCATGCTAGTGTGGCACCTTTTGCTAGTGCGGCACCCCATGCCTCGTGCTAGTGTGGTACCTTTTGCTAGTGCGGCACCCCATGCCTCGTGCTAGTGTGGTACCTTTTGCTAGTGCGGCACCCCATGCCTCATGCTAGTGTGGCACCTTTTGCTAGTGCGGCACCCCATGCCTCGTTCTAGTGCGGCACCCCATGCCTCGTTCTAGTGCGGCATCCGATGCCTCATGCTAGTGTGGCACCTTTTGCTAGTGCGGCATCCGATGCCTCATGCTAGTGTGGCACCTTTTGCTAGTGCGGCACCCCATGCCTCGTGCTAGTGTGGTACCTTTTGCTAGTGCGGCATCCGATGCCTCATGCTAGTGTGGCACCTTTTGCTAGTGCGGCACCCCATGCCTCGTGCTAGTGTGGTACCTTTTGCTAGTGCGGCACCCCATGCCTCGTGCTAGTGTGGCACCTTTTGCTAGTGCGGCACCCCATGCCTCGTGCTGCTGCAGCGCCCCTTGCCTTGTGCGGCGCCTCGTGCTTCAGGTCCTGGTAAACTACATTCACCCCACACACCACAGCACTGGTGGGACATTCGTCAGCGGAGTTCCTGACATTTGTCCTCACCCTGCGGTGGAGGAGGGGATGGAGCCGCTGCGGTAACCGGATCTGGACACACATTTCCTAAGTCTCTTACAGACTTCTGATCTTTAAAAAGAGACTGATGGGAAGGCGTCCCCTGATGTAATTCGGCCTAGCGCTGGCCTCCCAGCAGGGTCCCCCCCAGATCTGTATGTGGGGGGACTCCTGGGTCAGGACAGGGAATGGACATTGAAACATGACTGTCACTGTCTGCGCACAGCAGTTATTCGTCACAGTGTGTCAGCCCCGGACTGATTGCAGCTTATGCCGTTAGTACTGCGGCGTCATATTTCTTCTATATCACAATAAGGAGCCGCATTACATCTGATTAGGAGCTGAGTCAATGGATTAATCATTATCCGATCAGCGGGGGGGGGGGAAGGGAGAGAAAGTCACCTTCTGCCGGCCCACCACATACCTGACTGTAATACATACATACGCCTAACACAAAGGACAGAATGCAGGCACCGAACAAGCAGGGCATGCCGGGAGAATAATCAGATGTATGGGCCTTGTAGTGTTCTAAATCCTATAAAGACATACGAGTTGCACCCTCTCCCCCATTATGGCGCAATGTCCCCCATCTTAGGCACCTTCCTGGGATACGTGCCCCATCCTGTTATGCATTTAACATTAGAGCAACAACTAAATGAGCCCGGTGTCAATGTTTGGGGGGGTATTTCAAGTTTTGGTGTTTTAGGACCAATATTTTTTGATGGAGCAGTCACAGGAGATAAGTATCTCGAAATTCCAATGAATCAAGATGTTCCCCAGTTACAGCAGCAGCCTAATTCACATGACCTTTATTTCCAACAAGATGCGGCCCCTCCACATTATTCCAGAGTAATCCGCGAGTATCTCCATGAAACAGTTCCTAATAAATGGATTGGCCGAAGAGGCGCACGTGATTGGCCGGCCCGTTCACCAGACTTGACCCCATTGGATTTTTTCTTTTGGGGAGTGCTCAAGGACAAAGTTTATAGTCGAAAACCAAAAAGTGTCAGTGATTTGAAAAATTACATAAGAGACGCATTTCAAGAAATTATTACCCAAAGAGACTTGTGCAAAAAAGTTTGTCGAAGAGAAAGAGGCGACTTCAAAGCTGTGCAAATTGTAATGGAAAACAGTGTGAGCCCCTGCGGTGATAAGATGGAAGGGCTTTTGTATTATTGTTCAGAATAAAATGTAATTGTCAATGTTATGCTTGTGTTAGTAAATATAATTTTATATATAAATCAAAATAAATGTTATTTTCTGGCCACCCTTTTGGACCACCCTGTATACGTCCCTTATCCTGGGCCCTATCCTGGTATATATGTCCCTTATCCTGGGCCCTATCCTGGTATATATGTCCCTTATCCTGGGCCCTATCCTGGTATATATGTCCCTTATCCTGGGCCCTATCCTGGTATATATGTCCCTTATCCTGGGCCCTATCCGGGTATATATGTCCCTTATCCTGGGCCTTATCCTGGTATATATGTCCCTTATCCTGGGCCCTACCCTGGTATACATGTCCCTTATCCTGGGCCCTACCCTGGTATACATGTCCCTTATCCTGGGCCCTACCCTGGTATACATGTCCCTTATCCTGGGCCCTACCCTGGTATACATGTCCCTTATCCTGGGCCCTACCCTGGTATACATGTCCCTTATCCTGGGCCCTACCCTGGTATACATGTCCCTTATCCTGGGCCCTACCCTGGTATACATGTCCCTTATCCTGGGCCCTACCCTGGTATACATGTCCCTTATCCTGGGCCCTACCCTGGTATACATGTCCCTTATCCTGGGCCCTACCCTGGTATACATGTCCCTTATCCTGGGCCCTACCCTGGTATACATGTCCCTTATCCTGGGCCCTACCCTGGTATACATGTCCCTTATCCTGGGCCCTACCCTGGTATACATGTCCCTTATCCTGGGCCCTACCCTGGTATACATGTCCCTTATCCTGGGCCCTACCCCGGTATACATGTCCCTTATCCTGGGCCCTAACCCGGTATACATGTCCCTTATCCTGGGCCCTACCCCGGTATACATGTCCCTTATCCTGGGCCCTACCCCGGTATACATGTCCCTTATCCTGGGCCCTACCCCGGTATACATGTCCCTTATCCTGGGCCCTACCCCGGTATACATGTCCCTTATCCTGGGCCCTACCCCGGTATACATGTCCCTTATCCTGGGCCCTACCCCGGTATACATGTCCCTTATCCTGGGCCCTACCCCGGTATACATGTCCCTTATCCTGGGCCCTACCCCGGTATACATGTCCCTTATCCTGGGCCCTACCCCGGTATACATGTCCCTTATCCTGGGCCCTACCCCGGTATACATGTCCCTTATCCTGGGCCCTACCCCGGTATACATGTCCCTTATCCTGGGCCCTACCCCGGTATACATGTCCCTTATCCTGGGCCCTACCCCGGTATACATGTCCCTTATCCTGGGCCCTACCCCGGTATACATGTCCCTTATCCTGGGCCCTACCCCGGTATACATGTCCCTTATCCTGGGCCCTACCCCGGTATACATGTCCCTTATCCTGGGCCCTACCCCGGTATACATGTCCCTTATCCTGGGCCCTACCCCGGTATACATGTCCCTTATCCTGGGCCCTACCCCGGTATACATGTCCCTTATCCTGGGCCCTACCCCGGTATACATGTCCCTTATCCTGGGCCCTACCCCGGTATACATGTCCCTTATCCTGGGCCCTACCCCGGTATACAAGTCCCTTATCCTGGGCCCTACCCCGGTATACATGTCCCTTATCCTGGGCCCTACCCCGGTATACATGTCCCTTATCCTGGGCCCTACCCCGGTATACATGTCCCTTATCCTGGGCCCTACCCCGGTATACATGTCCCTTATCCTGGGCCCTACCCCGGTATACATGTCCCTTATCCTGGGCCCTACCCCGGTATACATGTCCCTTATCCTGGGCCCTACCCCGGTATACATGTCCCTTATCCTGGGCCCTACCCCGGTATACATGTCCCTTATCCTGGGCCCTACCCCGGTATACATGTCCCTTATCCTGGGCCCTACCCCGGTATACATGTCCCTTATCCTGGGCCCTACCCCGGTATACATGTCCCTTATCCTGGGCCCTATCCTGGTATTTATGTCCCCTATTCTGCCGCTGTTCTTTAATGCATAGAAAAAAGTATAATTATACTCGCCCTCCCTCCGCTCCCCCGCCGCACGGTGTCCTCTTGTGAAGCTGGCAGGTAAATTCAGCGAGCAAGCGACGGGAGCTCATGACGACACTGCTATGTGCCCCCAGTCCCGTGCATACCGACGTCATCTGCTGGCTTCTGATTGGCCGGCAGAGTCTACCACAGTGCATGGACTCGACAGGTCTCTGTGCCACAATACACTTCAACTGGATGAGCAGCGGAGGACGCACATCAAGTTGATGTTTGCGCTGGTGTCAGTGGGGCCCTCATCCGCACAGGCCCGGTCACGCCTCTGCTACCGCGGTCATTACGCCCCTGAGCGCAGCTCTGGAGTATAATTCAGGATGTGACTCAGGATCAGTAATGTAATGTATGTACACAGTGACTGCACCAGCAGAATAGTGAGCGCAGCTCTGGAGTATAATACAGGATGTAACTCAGGATCAGTAATGTAATGTATGTACACAGTGACTGCACCAGCAGAATAGTGAGTGCAGCTCTGGAGTATAATACAGGAGGTAACTCAGGATCAGTAATGTAATGTATGTACAAAGTGACTGCTCCAGCAGAATAGTGAGTGCAGCTCTGGAGTATAATACAGGATGTAACTCAGGATCAGTAATGTAATGTATGTACACAGTGACTGCACCAGCAAAATAGTGAGTGCAGCTCTGAAGTATAATACAGGATGTAACTCAGGATCAGTAATGTAATGTATGTACACAGTGACTGCACCAGCAGAATAGTGAGTGCAGCTCTGGAGTCTAATACAGGGTGTAACTCAGGATCAGTAATGTAATGTATGTACAGAGTGACTGCACCAGCAGAATAGTGAGTGCAGCTCTGGAGTCTAATACAGGGTGTAACTCAGGATCAGTAATGTAATGTATGTACACAGTGACTGCACCAGCAGAATAGTGAGTGCAGCTCTGGAATATAATACAGGATGTAACTCAGGATAAGTAATGTAATGTATGTACACAGTGACTGCACCAGCAGAATAGTGAGTGCAGCTCTGGAGTCTAATACAGGATGTAACTCAGGATAAGTAATGTAATGTATGTACACAGTGACTGCACCAGCAGAATAGTGAGTGCAGCTCTGGAGTATAATACAGGATGTAACTCAGGATCAGTAATGTAATGTATGTACACAGTGACTGCACCAGCAGAATAGTGAGTGCAGCTCTGGAGTCTAATACAGGATGTAACTCAGGATCAGTAATGTAAAGTATGTACACAGTGACTGCACCAGCAGAATAGTGAGTGCAGCTCTGGAGTCTAATACAGGATGTAACTCAGGATCAGTAATGTAATGTATGTACACAGTGACTGCACCAGCAGAATAGTGAGTGCAGCTCTGGAGTATAATACAGGATGTAACTCAGGATCAGTAATGTATGTACACAGTGACTGCACCAGCAGAATAGTGAGTGCAGCTCTGGAGTATAATACAGGAGGTAACTCAGGATCAGTAATGTAATGTATGTACACAGTGACTCCACCAGCAGAATAGTGAGTGCAGCTCTGGAGTATAATACAGGATGTAACTCAGGATCAGTAATGTAATGTATGTACGCAGTGACTGCACCAGCAGAATAGTGAGTGCAGCTCTGGAGTATAATACAGGATGTAACTCAGGATCAGTAATGTAATGTATGTACACAGTGACTGCACCAGCAGAATAGTGAGTGCAGCTCTGGAGTATAATACAGGATGTAACTCAGGATCAGTAATGTATGTACACAGTGACTGCACCAGCAGAATAGTGAGTGCAGCTCTGGAGTATAATACAGGATGTAACTCAGGATTAGTAATGTATATAACCTCCAGAGACATTTACATCGTATGTGATTGAGATCAGTCGCCGCTCATACGACTCTCCAGTATAAGTGTTAGTTCTACTGTCCCTGTAACCTGCACAGTGGAGAATGTACCTGATACATAAACAGCTTTTATAAGCAATTCCGGTAATTTCTTTCATAGCAACAGAGTGAGGCCGATTCTCGTCAGCAGCGGTGGGGGATGGGCGGATGCTGCAGAGATGTAAGCGGTTACATGACCGTGACCGTCCATTATACACGTTATATTTATCACTCTGCTGCGCACCTGTCTCCATGCAGACTCTGATTTACCGCCTCTACTCTGCAATTCTGGGCATCAGGAACTCTGCACCCCAATTTCCCCGTAGTTAAAGGGGTCGTCTAGGAGGAAGTGGAGCTCACACATTGTAATCTACGCCTATAGTAATGGATATTGGGGTCATCAGTGACGGGTGGCTCTAGTATACATCGGGGTCACCTGATTCTTACATCTATGGGTACAATAGGTATAAATAAAGGTGAGATTGAGATGGATTGTGTCTAAATTATTTGGGTGGAGTCAAATGAAAGTATAGGAGGCACATATTAATTCCCGTTTTCCCTTCAGTCCCATGCCCCCCCACCTCTGCCCCCCAGCATATATACCCTCCGGCCCCTCGTCCCCACCCCCTCCCCCCAGGCGTATAACATATAACCTCCGGCCCTTTGCCCCCCACTCCACCCCACGGCGTATAACATATAACCTCCGGCCCCTCACCCCCCCACTCCACCCCCCCCCCCCCCCCCCGGCATAGTACATATACCCTCCGGCCCCTCGCCCCCCCCCACTGCACCCCCCGGCATATAACATATACCCTCCGGCCCCTCGCCCCCCCCCACTCCACCCCCCGGCATATAACATATACCCTCCGGCCCCTCGCCCCCCCCCACACCACCCTCCCGGCGTATAACATATAACCTCCGGCCCCTCGCCCCCCCCACTCCACCCTCCCGGCGTATAACATATACCCTCCGGCCCCTCACCCCCCCGGCATATAACATATAACCTCTGGCCCCTCACCCCCCCCTGGCATATTACATAAAACCTCCGACCCCTCGCCACCCCCCACACCACCCTCCCGGCATATAACATATACCCTCCGGCCCCTCGCCCCCCCCCACACCACCCTCCCGGCATATAACATATACCCTCCGGCCCCTCGCCCCCCCCCCCACACCACCCTCCCGGCGTATAACATATACCCTCCGGCCCCTCACCCCCCCGGCATATAACATATAACCTCTGGCCCCTCACCCCCCCCTGGCATATTACATAAAACCTCCGACCCCTCGCCACCCCCCACACCACCCTCCCGGCATATAACATATACCCTCCGGCCCCTCGCCCCCCCCCACACCACCCTCCCGGCATATAACATATACCCTCCGGCCCCTCATCCCCCCCACTCCACCCTTTGGTGTATAACATGTAACCTCCGGCCCCTCGCCCCCCCCACTCCACCCCCGGCATATAACATGTAACCTCGGAGGTTGCGTGCAGGTAAGTACCGGGAGACTAGGTCACAGATATATGGAGGAGACAGGTTGTGGATGGCTTTGTGTGCCAGGGTTAGGGGTGAATGGAGTCTCTGGGTAATGGGGAGCCGGTGAAGAGATTGACAGAGAGGAGACGCCGGGGAATAGCGGGGGGACAGGTGGATTAGTCGGGCAGCTGAGTTTAGGATAGATTGGAGGGGTGCGAGAGTGTTAGAGGGGAGGCCACAGGGCAGGAGGTTGCAGTAGTCGAGGCGGGAGATGATGAGGGCGTGCACTGGTTTTTGCAGATTCGTGGTTGAGGAATGTGCGGATCCAGGAGATATTTTTGAGTTGGGGTCGGCAGGAAGTGGAAAGGGCTTGGATATGTGGTGTGAAGGAGACATCAGAGTCCAGGGTTACCCCGAGGCAGCGAGCTTGTGGGACTGGGGAGAGTGGACAGCCATTGACTTATAGGTCAGAAACGGGTTGAGTGAGATGGCGGAAAGATGATTAATTCGGTTTTATCCATGTTAAGATAAAGAAATCTAGCAGAGAATAAGGATGAAATAGCGGACAGACATTGTGGGATTCTGGTTAGTAGAGAGCTGATATCGGGTCCAGAGAGGTAGATCGGTGTCATCAGCATAGAGGTGATAATGAAAGCCGTGAGACTCTATGAGCTGTCCCAGGCCGAAGGTGTAGATGGAGAAGAGCAGGGGTCCTAGAACTGAACCTTGGGGGACACCGACAGATAGGGGGCGAGATGAGGAGGTGGTGTGTGAGTGGGAGACACTGAATGTCCTGTCTGTTAGGTATGAGGAGATCCAGGATAGGGCCAAGTCCGTGATGCCAAGAGATGAGAGAATCTGTAGTAAGAGGGAATGGTCCACTGTGTTGAAGGCAGATGACAGGTCCAGGAGGAGGAGGACAGGTCCAGGAGGAGGAGGACAGAGTAGTGCCGCTTTGATTTGGCGGTTAGTAGGTCATTGGTGAGTCTGGGCAGTTTCAGTGGAGTGATGCAGTCGGAAGCCAGATTGTAAGCGGTCAAAGAGGGAGGAGAGGTGGGTGGGAGGACAGTTCAAGATGAACGTGTGGTGTGATATGAGGTGATAGCTAGACGCTGAGGATGGGGAAGGGGGGGCTTTTTGAGGATGGGTATGATGGAGGCATGTTTAAAGCATGAGGGGAAAACACCAGTTAGTGATAGGTTGAAGAGATGGGTTAGGGTTAGGGTAAAGACTGTGGTGCGTTTTGGGATGGGGTGGGACAGAATCGGGTCGAGTGCACAGGTGGTGAGATGTGATCTTGAGAGTAGAGCAGAAAGTTGAACTTCTGTGATGGCGGAGAAGCTGGTTTTGGAGGAGGAGGGCTGAGTAGTTATGATGAGGGGCTGTGGGGGTTGTAGGCCAAAGCTTTCTCTGATGTTATCAATCTTCTGCTTGAAGAATGAGGCAAAGTCTTCAACTGAGATGAGAGGAGAGGGAGAAGGTGCTGGGGGATGGAGGAGAGAACTGAAAGTGTTGAATAGCTGTTTAGGGTTGTGAGACAGGGAGGATATGAGACATGAGAAGAAGGTTTGCTTTGCTGCAGTTAGTGTGGACTTGAAAGTAGTGAGGGACTGTTAGAATGTGATGAAGTGCTCGTTGGAGTGGGATCCTTTCCATCTCCACTCAGCAACCCTGGAAGCCTGCCTCAGTTCTTTAGTCAGGCTGGTGTGCCATGGTTGCCTGTTGATTGTGCGAGCTTTTGTATGTGTGAGGAAGGCGACCGAATTGAGAGCTGCAGCTATTGTGGTGTTGTATAAAGCGGCAGCAGCATCTGCATTGTGTAAGGAACTTATGTCTGTAAAAGGGAGGAGGGATTCAGAGAATGAATGTAGATCAAGGTGTTTGAGATTTCTGCGAGGGTGTTCAAGTTTGTGGAGTGGGGATTACTGCCCTGGAGAGGAGAGGGTAGAGAATGTGAGGAGGTTGTGATCAGAAAGAGTCAGAGGTGAGTTAGCGAGGTTAGATAGGAAACAGAGGAGGGTGAAGATGAGGTCCAGAGTGTGGCCACCTTTGTGAGTGGCTGCTGAAGACCATTGAGCGAGGCCAAAGGAGGAAGTGAGATATAGAAGCTTAGGGACAGATGAGTGGGAAGTGTCAATGGGGATCTTGAAGTCGTCCAAGATAATAGTGGGGATGTAGGCGAAAAGGAAAAAAAAGCAGCCAGGTGGTGTCTGGTCCTGGGGGCAGTAAATGACAGCCAGCTGGAGGTTGGAGGGGGAGTAGATGCGCCCACCGTGCACCTCAAAAGAGGGGGGGTAACGGAGGGTGGCAGTGGAATTGGGGTGAAAGAGCAGTTATCTGAAAGGAGAAAACCAACTCCTCCGCCATGCTTGCCGCTGGGGCTGGAGGTGTGAGAAAGATGGAATCCACCGTACGATAGTGCAGCTGGAGAGACCGTGTCAGAGGGGGTGAGCCAGGGTTCGGTGATGGCGAGGAAGTAAAGTTTGTTAGTAATGAAAAGATCATGGATGTAGGAAAGGTTGTTGCAGACTCAGCGAGCGTTCCATAGAGCTCCTGTTAGTGGGACTGGGGAAGCGGGGGCTGGGCGGATGTGTATGAGGTTAGATACACATGAGGTTTCGGAAATTTGTGTTAGATCGTGGATGAGAGGTAGAAGTGACTGTAGGGATGTGGTGTGGAAATCCAGGATTTGGAGAGATATCGCCAGCAGTGAGGAGGAGCAGGGAAAGTGTTAGCAGGTGGGAGCAGGAGAGGGCATGAGGTGGCTGTCTGTGTGTGGAGACACAGGATTGAATATTGAGGAATAGTTCTGAGGAGGAGGTGAGATGGATGGGGAGGATGGAGGGAGATATGAAGAGTTCAATTTAGTGCAGGGATTAGAAGGGTTAGTAGAAAGTGGAGGACTATAGAGGAGAGTGTGAAACCAAACACAAACATTGTTTACAGTGTCCAAGGTTGGTGATTTCTGAGATTGCTCTCCGCCTGAATAACATGATGATATTGATTGTGAGGAGCCTCGGGGGTATTCATCATTGTAATGTGCAGTTCCCCTTTAAGCTGCAGCACACTGTGTCAGTCACAGAGTGAAGATGTGACGTTATTCCTCCCGGTTCATCCTCTTTACCTTCTCTCTGTGTCCTCCAGATTCTTTACGACAGCCCCAAATCCCGGCGAGAGGTGGATTACCACACCAGGGCGTCAGGGGGTCCACACATCGTGTCAGTGCTGGACGTGTATGAAAACATCCACAGAGGGAAGCGATGTCTGCTCATCGTCATGGAGTGGTGAGAACGGCGCCGATAATGCTGCAATATCACAGCGATGTCATAACTGCACCGTACAGCGGGACGTAGTGTGAACTGCGGCTATACAGTAATGACGTCACATAATGTATAACGCACAGCGACGGAGCGATATAACACCGTCATCACCAGTAATACAATGTAACCTCTGTATAACACCGTCATCACCAGTAATACAATGTAACCTCTGTATAACACCGTCATCACCAATAATACAATGTAACATATGTCATGTGATGTAACAAAGACGTAATAACTATAATATAAATAGCCAAAGAGGGTGAAGAGGCTCACGAGTATCGTCACAAGCTGACTGCCAGATTTTATGCAGTGTTACTTATTGGGAGATCACTTGTCGGTAGATTAGTTATTGGTAGATTACTTGCTTATAGATTACTTATCAATAGATTATACTTATAGGTAGATTACATATTGTAGATTATTTACCAGTAGATTACTTATTGCTAAATTATTTATTGGTAGATTATTTATCAGTGGATTACTTATTGATAGATTACTTCTTGTTAGATGACTTGTCAGGTTTATTATCTTGGACCCTCGTATATTCTCCGTTTTCCTTCGCCCTCCATGCAGGTGGTCCTATGCTGGATTCTCTATTGTGGCTGCTTTGCCGTCGTAGCTGATGACATCGGGGGGATTTTTCACCCCAACACTTATCTTGCTGTTCTGGGAAATCTTGTATTTAGCTTTTTTGCTGTTTTGCACTTTTTTTTTAAATGTTTCTAATGGATTTTTTTTGCCATATGGATTATTTCTACTGATTCACCTGATAAATGCTGTGACGTTACTGTGCGACCCGCGCTATAGAGACGCAGCGTAGAATAACACTGATAGCCACAGACATAATACCGTATACTGTGCGACCCGCGCTATAGAGACGCAGCGTAGAATAACACTGATAGCCACAGACATAATACCGTATACTGTGTGACCCCCGCTATAGAGACGCAGCGTAGAATAACACTGATAGCGACAGACATAATACCGTATACTGTGTGACCCGCGCTATAGAGACGCAGCGTAGAATAACACTGATAGCCACAGACATAATACCGTATACTGTGCGACCCGCGCTATAGAGACGCAGCGTAGAATAACACTGATAGCGACAGACATAATACCGTATACTGTGTGACCCCCGCTATAGAGACGCAGCGTAGAATAACACTGATAGCCACAGACATAATACCGTATACTGTGTGACCCGCGCTATAGAGACGCAGCGTAGAATAACACTGATAGCCACAGACATAATACCGTATACTGTGCGACCCGCGCTATAGAGACGCAGCGTAGAATAACACTGATAGCGACAGACATAATACCGTATACTGTGTGACCCCCGCTATAGAGACACAGCGTAGAATAACACTGATAGCGACAGACATAATACCGTATACTGTGTGACCCGCGCTATAGAGACGCAGCGTAGAATAACACTGATAGCGACAGACATAATACCGTATACTGTGTGACCCCCGCTATAGAGATGCAGCGTAGAATGACACTGATAGCCTCAGACATAATACCGTATACTGTGTGACCCCCGCTATAGAGACGCAGCGTAGAATAACACTGATAGCGACAGACATAACACCGTATACTGTGCGACCCGCGCTATAGAGACGCAGCGTAGAATAACACTGATAGCCACAGACATAATACCGTATACTGTGTGACCCGCGCTATAGAGACGCAGCGTAGAATAACACTGATAGCCACAGACATAATACCGTATACTGTGCGACCCGCGCTATAGAGACGCAGCGTAGAATAACACTGATAGCGACAGACATAATACCGTATACTGTGTGACCCCCGCTATAGAGACACAGCGTAGAATAACACTGATAGCGACAGACATAATACCGTATACTGTGTGACCCCCGCTATAGAGACGCAGCGTAGAATAACACTGATAGCCACAGACATAATACCGTATACTGTGTGACCCGCGCTATAGAGACGCAGCGTAGAATAACACTGATAGCGACAGACATAATACCGTATACTGTGTGACCCGCGCTATAGAGACGCAGCGTAGAATAACACTGATAGCCACAGACATAATACCGTATACTGTGTGACCCGCGCTATAGAGACGCAGCGTAGAATAACACTGATAGCCACAGACATAATACCGTATACTGTGCGACCCGCGCTATAGAGACGCAGCGTAGAATAACACTGATAGCGACAGACATAATACCGTATACTGTGTGACCCCCGCTATAGAGACACAGCGTAGAATAACACTGATAGCGACAGACATAATACCGTATACTGTGTGACCCGCGCTATAGAGACACAGCGTAGAATAACACTGATAGCGACAGACATAATACCGTATACTGTGTGACCCGCGCTATAGAGACGCAGCGTAGAATAACACTGATAGCGACAGACATAATACCGTATACTGTGTGACCCGCGCTATAGAGACGCAGCGTAGAATAACACTGATAGCCACAGACATAATACCGTATACTGTGTGACCCGCGCTATAGAGACGCAGCGTAGAATAACACTGATAGCCACAGACATAATACCGTATACTGTGTGACCCGCGCTATAGAGACGCAGCGTAGAATAACACTGATAGCCACAGACATAATACTGTATACTGTGTGACCCGCGCTATAGAGACGCAGCGTAGAATAACACTGATAGCCACAGACATAATACCGTATACTGTGCGACCCGCGCTATAGAGACGCAGCGTAGAATAACACTGATAGCGACAGACATAATACCGTATACTGTGTGACCCGCGCTATAGAGACGCAGCGTAGAATAACACTGATAGCGACAGACATAATACCGTATACTGTGTGACCCCCGCTATAGAGATGCAGCGTAGAATGACACTGATAGCCTCAGACATAATACCGTATACTGTGTGACCCGCGCTATAGAGACGCAGCGTAGAATAACACTGATAGCCACAGACATAATACCGTATACTGTGTGACCCGCGCTATAGAGACGCAGCGTAGAATAACACTGATAGCCACAGACATAATACTGTATACTGTGTGACCCCCGCTATAGAGACGCAGCGTAGAATAACACTGATAGCCACAGACATAATACCGTATACTGTGTGACCCCCGCTATAGAGATGCAGCGTAGAATGACACTGATAGCCTCAGACATAATACCGTATACTGTGTGACCCGCGCTATAGAGACGCAGCGTAGAATAACACTGATAGCCACAGACATAATACCGTATACTGTGTGACCCGCGCTATAGAGACGCAGCGTAGAATAACACTGATAGCCACAGACATAATACCGTATACTGTGTGACCCGCGCTATAGAGACGCAGCGTAGAATAACACTGATAGCGACAGACATAATACCGTATACTGTGTGACCCCCGCTATAGAGACACAGCGTAGAATAACACTGATAGCCACAGACATAATACTGTATACTGTGTGACCCGCGCTATAGAGACGCAGCGTAGAATAACACTGATAGCGACAGACATAATACCGTATACTGTGTGACCCCCGCTATAGAGATGCAGCGTAGAATAACACTGATAGCGACAGACATAATACCGTATACTGTGTGACCCCCGCTATAGAGACACAGCGTAGAATAACACTGATAGCCACAGACATAATACTGTATACTGTGTGACCCGCGCTATAGAGACACAGCGTAGAATAACACTGATAGCCACAGACATAATACTGTATACTGTGTGACCCGCGCTATAGAGACGCAGCGTAGAATAACACTGATAGCGACAGACATAATACCGTATACTGTGTGACCCCCGCTATAGAGACACAGCGTAGAATAACACTGATAGCCACAGACATAATACTGTATACTGTGTGACCCGCGCTATAGAGACGCAGCGTAGAATAACACTGATAGCGACAGACATAATACCGTATACTGTGTGACCCCCGCTATAGAGACACAGCGTAGAATAACACTGATAGCCACAGACATAATACTGTATACTGTGTGACCCGCGCTATAGAGACGCAGCGTAGAATAACACTGATAGCCACAGACATAATACCGTATACTGTGCGACCCGCGCTATAGAGACGCAGCGTAGAATAACACTGATAGCGACAGACATAATACCGTATACTGTGTGACCCCCGCTATAGAGACGCAGCGTAGAATAACACTGATAGCCACAGACATAATACCGTATACTGTGCGACCCCCGCTATAGAGACACAGCGTAGAATAACACTGATAGCGACAGACATAATACCGTATACTGTGTGACCCCCGCTATAGAGACGCAGCGTAGAATAACACTGATAGCGACAGACATAATACCGTATACTGTGTGACCCCCGCTATAGAGACACAGCGTAGAATAACACTGATAGCCACAGACATAATACCGTATACTGTGTGACCCGCGCTATAGAGACGCAGCGTAGAATAACACTGATAGCGACAGACATAATACCGTATACTGTGTGACCCGCGCTATAGAGACACAGCGTAGAATAACACTGATAGCGACAGACATAATACCGTATACTGTGTGACCCCCGCTATAGAGACACAGCGTAGAATAACACTGATAGCGACAGACATAATACCGTATACTGTGTGACCCGCGCTATAGAGACGCAGCGTAGAATAACACTGATAGCGACAGACATAATACCGTATACTGTGTGACCCGCGCTATAGAGACACAGCGTAGAATAACACTGATAGCGACAGACATAATACCGTATACTGTGTGACCCGCGCTATAGAGACGCAGCGTAGAATAACACTGATAGCCACAGACATAATACCGTATACTGTGTGACCCGCGCTATAGAGACGCAGCGTAGAATAACACTGATAGCCACAGACATAATACCGTATACTGTGCGACCCGCGCTATAGAGACGCAGCGTAGAATAACACTGATAGCGACAGACATAATACCGTATACTGTGTGACCCGCGCTATAGAGACACAGCGTAGAATAACACTGATAGCGACAGACATAATACCGTCTACTGTGCGACCCGCGCTTTAGAGACGCAGCGTAGAATAACACTGATAGCCACAGACATAATACCGTATACTGTGTGACCCGCGCTATAGAGACGCAGCGTAGAATAACACTGATAGCCACAGACATAATACCGTATACTGTGTGACCCCCGCTATAGAGACGCAGCGTAGAATAACACTGATAGCGACAGACATAATACCGTATACTGTGCGACCCGCGCTATAGAGATGCAGCGTAGAATAACACTGATAGCGACAGACATAATACCGTATACTGTGCGACCCGCGCTATAGAGACGCAGCGTAGAATAACACTGATAGCCACAGACATAATACCGTATACTGTGCGACCCCCGCTATAGAGACGCAGCGTAGAATAACACTGATAGCCACAGACATAATACCGTATACTGTGTGACCCGCGCTATAGAGACGCAGCGTAGAATAACACTGATAGCCACAGACATAATACCGTATACTGTGCGACCCGCGCTATAGAGACGCAGCGTAGAATAACACTGATAGCCACAGACATAATACCGTATACTGTGTGACCCGCGCTATAGAGACGCAGCGTAGAATAACACTGATAGCCACAGACATAATACCGTATACTGTGCGACCCGCGCTATAGAGACGCAGCGTAGAATAACACTGATAGCGACAGACATAATACCGTATACTGTGTGACTCCCGCTATAGAGACGCAGCGTAGAATAACACTGATAGCCACAGACATAATACCGTATACTGTGTGACCCGCGCTATAGAGACGCAGCGTAGAATAACACTGATAGCCACAGACATAATACCGTATACTGTGTGACCCGCGCTATAGAGACGCAGCGTAGAATAACACTGATAGCGACAGACATAACACCGTATACTGTGCGACCCGCGCTATAGAGACGCAGCGTAGAATAACACTGATAGCGACAGACATAACACCGTATACTGTGCGACCCGCGCTATAGAGACGCAGCGTAGAATAACACTGATAGCCACAGACATAATACCGTATACTGTGTGACCCGCGCTATAGAGACGCAGCGTAGAATAACACTGATAGCGACAGACATAACACCGTATACTGTGCGACCCGCGCTATAGAGACGCAGCGTAGAATAACACTGATAGCCACAGACATAATACCGTATACTGTGCGACCCGCGCTATAGAGACGCAGCGTAGAATAACACTGATAGCCACAGACATAATACCGTATACTGTGTGACCCGCGCTATAGAGACGCAGCGTAGAATAACACTGATAGCGACAGACATAATACCGTATACTGTGCGACCCGCGCTATAGAGACGCAGCGTAGAATAACACTGATAGCGACAGACATAATACCGTATACTGTGCGACCCGCGCTATAGAGACGCAGCGTAGAATAACACTGATAGCCACAGACATAATACCATATACTGTGCGACCCGCGCTATAGAGACGCAGCGTAGAATAACACTGATAGCGACAGACATAATACCGTATACTGTGCGACCCGCGCTATAGAGACGCAGCGTAGAATAACACTGATAGCCACAGACATAATACCGTATACTGTGCGACCCGCGCTATAGAGACGCAGCGTAGAATAACACTGATAGCCACAGACATAATACCGTATACTGTGCGACCCGCGCTATAGAGACGCAGCGTAGAATAACACTGATAGCCACAGACATAATACCGTATACTGTGTGACCCGCGCTATAGAGACGCAGCGTAGAATAACACTGATAGCGACAGACATAATACCGTATACTGTGCGACCCGCGCTATAGAGACGCAGCGTAGAATAACACTGATAGCCACAGACATAATACCGTATACTGTGCGACCCGCGCTATAGAGACGCAGCGTAGAATAACACTGATAGCGACAGACATAATACCGTATACTGTGTGACCCGCGCTATAGAGACGCAGCGTAGAATAACACTGATAGCGACAGACATAATACCGTATACTGTGCGACCCGCGCTATAGAGACGCAGCGTAGAATAACACTGATAGCCACAGACATAATACCGTATACTGTGTGACCCGCGCTATAGAGACGCAGCGTAGAATAACACTGATAGCGACACACATAATACCGTATACTGTGTGACCCGCGCTATAGAGACGCAGCGTAGAATAACACTGATAGCCACAGACATAATACTGTATACTGTGTGACCCGCGCTATAGAGACGCAGCGTAGAATTACACTGATAGCGACAGACATAATACCGTATACTGTGTGACCCGCGCTATAGAGACGCAGCGTAGAATAACACTGATAGCCACAGACATAATACCGTATACTGTGCGACCCGCGCTATAGAGACGCAGCGTAGAATAACACTGATAGCCACAGACATAATACCGTATACTGTGTGACTCCCGCTATAGAGACGCAGCGTAGAATTACACTGATAGCGACAGACATAATACCGTATACTGTGTGACCCGCGCTATAGAGACGCAGCGTAGAATAACACTGATAGCCACAGACATAATACCGTATACTGTGCGACCCGCGCTATAGAGACGCAGCGTAGAATAACACTGATAGCGACAGACATAATACCGTATACTGTGACGACATAAGCCGATGATAAGTATGATAAATATGTCGCAATGTCATGACACTATAATATAATAATACCGCAGCACACGCTTAGGATACAATGCTAGGTAATATCACTCGTATCATGTGAAATAACAGCGAGATACAATAATCATCAGATCGTGTAATGTGACGATACAAGCCGCTGTGAAATGTGAAGTAATGTAATAACTGTATAATGGAACGTGACGTAATAACACAATGTTGCACTAGAAGAATAGCGGAAAAGCAGCGTAAGATCAGGAAAGTGACTCCCATCCTCAGTATCATAACCTCCAACATCCAGTAATGGGGAGGAACCGCTGCTGCCCCCTGTGGTGGCGGGCAGTTCTTTACAGCAGCTCACTTTACAGCAGCGTTATCTTGGTTTCTCGCCTGCTGCTCACTGCGTTTCCCGTATTTTGTACACAGCATGCAGGGCGGAGAGCTCTTCACCCGGATCCAGAAGAGGGGGGACCAGGCGTTCACTGAGCGAGGTGAGGCCATCATTCTGGGGATTGGGTCAGTACTCGGCCTAATCTATGTGTTACATTTCACTATTTTCAAGATCACGGTTTGCTGTCACTGAATAGGAACATTTATATTTCAGGATTATCCTGGCTTGGTCTTGTGCACGCAGCTGAGAGCTTGTTACAGTGTATCAGTGTAGGTGGCAGTTCTCAGCCTGGAGTGTCCACACTGATACACTGTAACGGCATCAGCTGTGTGCGCAGGACAAGGTCAGGACTGATGCAAGCAGAGATCTTAGAGTCTTAATGATTACACAGGTATGCAAAATTTGGGTTTATGAATATTTTTTCAAATCCAATGACTGATCCTTATGTTTCTTGTGCTCTGATTTGATTAAACTCTTCTAGTTTTAACCATCACGTATGGATTTTGCACAAAACGCGCATGAATTTATGTACAAGCGAGATGAACAAGGAAAATCTTTATTGTAGCCAAAAATGTGCACAATATTATATATAAAAATCTACTGAACATTCATTCTGCAACTTCATTGGAAATTAATTCTTGCACCTTTTCCTTTTCTCTTCAAAGCTGCGGATCTTCTCCTGAACCCTTTTCTCTTATAGAAGGCCTGCGGATCTTCTCTTGATCCCTTTTCTCTTATAGAAGGCCTGCAGATCTTTACTTGATCCCTTTTCTCTTATAGAAGACCTGCGGATCTTCTCCTGATCCCTTTTCTCTTATAGAAGACCTGCGGATCTTCTCTTGATCCCTTTTCTCTTATAGAAGGCCTGCGGACCTTCTCCTGATCCCTTTTCTCTTATAGAAGGCCTGCGGATCTTCTCTTTATCCCTTTTCTCTTATAGAAGGTCTGCTTATCTTCTCTTTATCCCTTTTCTTTTATAGAAGGCCTGCAGATATTCTCTTCATCTCTTTTCTCTTATAGAAGGCCTGCGGATCTTCTCCTGAACCCTTTTCTCTTATAGAAGGCCTGCGGATCTTCTCCTGAACCCTTTTCTCTTATAGAAGGACTGTGGATCTTCTCCTGGACCCTTTTCTCTTATAGAAGGCCTGCGGATCTTCTCCTGAACCCTTTTCTCTTATAGAAGGCCTGCAGATCTTCTCCTGATCCTTTTTTTCTTATAGAAGGCCTGCGGATCTTCTCCTTAACCCTTTTCTCTAATAGAAGGCCTGCGGATCTTCTCCTGAACCCTTTTATCTTATAGAAGGCCTGCAGATCTTCTCATGATCTCTTATAGAAGGCCTGCGGATCTTCTCTTGATCCCTTTTCTCTTATAGAAGGCCTGCGGATCTTCTCTTGATCCCTTTTCTCTTATAGAAGGTCTGCTTACCTTCTCCTGATCCCCTTTCTCTTATAGAAGACCTGCGGATCTTTTCCTGATCCTTTTTTACTTATAGAAGGCCTGGGGGATCTTCTCCTGATCCCTTTTCTCTTATCGAGGCCTGCTGATCTTCTCTTGATCCCTTTTCTGTTATAGAAGGCCTGCAGATCTTCTCTTGATCCTTTTTCTCTTATAGAAGGCCTGCGGATCTTCTCCTGATCCCTTTTCTCTTATAGAAGACCTGCGGATCTTCTCTTGATCCCTTTTCTCTTATAGAAGGCCTGCGGACCTTCTCCTGATCCCTTTTCTCTTATAGAAGGCCTGCGGATCTTCTCTTTATCCCTTTTCTCTTATAGAAGGCCTGTGGATCTTCTCTTTATCCCTTTTCTTTTATAGAAGGCCTGTAGATATTCTCTTGATCCCTTTTCTCTTATAGAAGGCCTTCAGATCTTCTCCTGATCCCTTTTCTCTTATAGAAGGCCTGCTGAGCTTCTCCTGATCCTTTTTTTTCTTATAGAAGGCTGGCGGATCTTTTCCCGATCCTTTTTTTCTTATAGAAGGCCTGCGGATCTTCTCCTGAACCCTTTTCTGTTATAGAAGGCCTGCGGATCTTCTCCTGAACCCTTTTCTCTTATAGAAGGCCTGCGGATCTTCTCTTGATCCCTTTTCTCTTATAGAAGGCATGCGGATCTTCTCCTGATCCCTTTTCTCTTATAGAAGGCCTATGGATCTTCTCCTGATCCCTTTTCTCTTATAGAAGGCCTGCGGATCTTCTTGTTATCCTTTTTCTCTTATAGAAGGCCTGCGGATCTCCTTTGATCCCTTTTCTCTTATAGAAGGCCTGCAGATCTTCTCCTGATCTCTTTTCTGTTATAGAAGGCCTGTGGATCTTCTCCTGATCCTTTTTTTCTTATAGAAGGCCTGCGGATCTTCTATTAATCCCTTTTCTCTTACAGAAGGCCTGCGGATCTTCTCTTTATCCCTTTTCTTTTATAGAAGGCCTGCAGATATTCTCTTGATCTCTTTTCTCTTATAGAAGGCCTGCGGATCTTCTCCTGATCCTTTTTTTTCTTATAGCAGGCCTGTGGATCTTCTCTGTGAAGCATCCAGCAGTAGTCCCCATCATGTTGACGTTCCATCTACCTTGGTATCCTGATGAAATAGTTCTCCTTGTTCTTCGCTATCAGCACCAAGGTTTTCAGGAAAGTCCAAAAGGGAATGTAAAAAATGTAACTTCAAATTCACCACACAACCCAACGCTTTGAAACATTTCAGCATGTTCTCTACGATGGACTTAAATTCTGGATGTTTGTTATTACCTAGAAATTTCTAAACAACTTCTTTAAAAGAAACTCAAGCCCTTTTCTCAACAGCTTTCATTTTTGTTTTTAACACGTCGACCTTCATGAGTTTCCGAATATCCGAATCCAAAAAAATGCCTTCTTTCAGTTTCGCTTCGGACAGTCCCTGAAACTCGGTGCACAGTTACTTAAAAGTCTCTCCTTCTTTCGGTAGACCTTTCACAAACTGCTCCAGCAGTCCAAGCTTAATGTGGAGTGGTGGCAGGAGAACTTTAGTGGGATCAACTAAACTTTCTGCAACTATGTTCTTGAGTCCAGATTGCAAAGATGTTCTCGTTGGCCAATTTTTTTGGCTCCAGTGATGAGTCCTATCCCGGCTGTCCTATTTACACAAAAAACTTTGGTACTTTGTGTATCCTCCTTGCTGCCCAAGGAGCAAAGAGAGAACTTTCTGATCACCACATATTGACCATCCTTGATCCTTGTAGTTAGGTTTCTTGAGAAGGAAGTCTAAATTCTCATATCTTTCCTTCAAGTGCACAGAATTCCCTTCAGGCACTGAAGCATACGCGCTGCCATTGTGCAGTAGCACAGCTATCAGACTTTTTTTTTTGATGAATCAATAAAGAGTCTCCACTCGCTCACATTGTACTCAATGTTAAATCTTTCCATCAGCCCAGGAACGTCATTGCAATACACTAGAGCACCGTCTTGAGAAAAGTATGGAAGGAAATCCTTTTCTTTGCTTCTGTACCATGAAATACAGGAACCAGGAGCTAGCAGGATGTTTTCCATTCTGCAGAATGTTTAGGAAGGTCCAAGTCCCTGACTAAATCATTTAATTCGAGCTGTGAAAAAAAGCTGTGGCTCGTTGGGACCAGCGTGAAAGTCTTCGTCAGAATCCTGCTCTTCATGTTCTGAATCGGGTGGATCTTCAGGTTTCTCCGGAGGTGAAGGGACCCGGTATTCCTGGACCGTGAGGCACAGGGCGAATAGCTGACAGGAGGTCCCGGTGTATCATTAACTACTAAATACTGAAAGGAATCGTGGTGAGCAGCGCACCGCCACACTCTTATCAACTCTAAAAGAAAATTGCAACCAATCACAGTGCAGCTTTCAGTTCTTATACTGCTGAGGTAAAATGAAAGCTGTGCTGTGATTGGACGCTATGGACACCACCACACTAATAGGAACTATGACTAAATGAAAATCTGCCTCTGCTCCCTATAGCAACCAATCACAGTGCAGATTTCAGTTCTTATACTGCTGAGGTAAAATGAAAGCTGTGCTCTGATTGGACGCTATGGACACCACCACACTAATAGGAACTATGACTAAATGAAAATCTGCCTCTGCTCCCTATAGCAACCAATCACAGTGCAGCTTTCAGTTCTTATACTGCTGAGGTAAAATGAAAGCTGTGCTCTGATTGGACGCTATGGACACCACCACACTCTTTGGAATCTGGGATAAGAAAATCTTCTCTGCCCACAGCAGCCAATCGCAGCACAGCATATATAAATTTCTAACCAATCATAGAGACCAAAATCATCCACCAAAGGTCACGCAAAAGGGTCAAAGTACGGAGCAAGAAAAAGCCCATGGAGTCAGCGTAGGTGAAAAACCTGCCGGTGATAGAATTATTTCAGTATTTTTACAGATTTCAGTGATCAAAAGTATAAAGAAGACGTTGCCTCTTCCTCCTCACACAGTTTCCCCGGCAGAGCTGAGTTTTCTTCTTTTTCTCCAGAAGCCTCTGAAATCATGAGAGACATCGGGATGGCGATCCGCCATCTGCACGAGCTGAACATCGCCCACAGGGACGTGAAGGTAGGAGCCATAGCGGTGGCCCCTGCAGCCAGGGGCCCGAGGAGGGGGCCGCCCTGACATGGATGGTGCAGACTGTAGTGTTGACAGGCGCCATCTTTACTGACGGCCGGTGATCCGGTGTCGTCACTGACTGTTCTTACTGACGGATGGTGATCCGGTGTCGTCACTGACTGTTGTTACTGACGGCCGGTGATCCGGTGTCGGCACTGACTGTTGTTACTGACGGCCGGTGATCCGGTGTCGGCACTGACTGTTCTTACTGACGGCCTGTGATCCGGTGTCGTCACTGACTGTTGTTACTGACGAACGGTGATCTGGTGTCGGCACTGACTGTTGCTACTGACAGCCGGTGATCCGGTGTCGGCACTGACCGTTCTTACTGACGGCCTGTGATCCGGTGTCGTCACTGACTGTTGTTACTGACGAACGGTGATCTGGTGTCGGCACTGACTGTTGCTACTGACAGCCGGTGATCCGGTGTCGGCACTGACTGTTCTTACTGACGAACGGTGATCCGGTGTCGTCACTGACTGTTGTTACTGACGGCCGGTGATCCGGTGTCGTCACTGACTGTTCTTACTGACGGCCGGTGATCCGGTGTTGTCACTGACTGTTCTTACTGACTGCCAGTGTCGGCACTGACTGTTGTTATTGACGGCCGGTGATCCGGTGTCGGCACTGACTGTTGTTACTGACGGCCGGTGATCCGGTGTCGGCACTGACTGTTGTTACTGACGGACGGTGATCCGGTGTCGGCACTGACTGTTGTTACTGACGGCCGGTGATCCGGTGTCGTCACTGACTGTTCTTACTGACGGCCGGTGATCCGGTGTCGGCACTGACTGTTCTTACTGACGGCCGGTGATCCGGTGTCGGCACTGACTGTTCTTACTGACGGCCGGTGATCCGGTGTCGGCACTGACTGTTCTTACTGACGGCCGGTGATCCGGTGTCGTCACTGACTGTTCTTACTGACGGCCGGTGATCCGGTGTCGTCACTGACTGTTCTTACTGACGGCCGGTGATCCGGTGTCGTCACTGACTGTTCTTACTGACGGCCGGTGATCCGGTGTCGTCACTGACTGTTCTTACTGACGGCCTGTGATCCGGTGTCGTCACTGACTGCTCTTACTGACGGCCGGTGATCCGGTGTCGTCACTGGCTGTTCTTACTGACGGCCTGTGATCCGGTGTCGTCGCTGACTGTTGTTACTGACGGCCGGTGATCCAGTGTCGTCGCTGACTGTTCTTACTGACGGCCGGTGATCCGGTGTCGGCGCTGACTGTTCTTACTGACGGCCGGTGATCCGGTGTCGGCGCTGACTGTTCTTACTGACGGCCGGTGATCCGGTGTCGGCGCTGACTGTTCTTACTGACGGCCGGTGATCCGGTGTCGGCGCTGACTGTTCTTACTGACGGCCGGTGATCCGGTGTCGGCGCTGACTGTTCTTACTGACGGCCGGTGATCCGGTGTCGGCGCTGACTGTTCTTACTGACGGCCGGTGATCCGGTGTCGGCGCTGACTGTTGTTACTGACGGCCGGTGATCCGGTGTCGGCGCTGACTGTTCTTACTGACGGCCTGTGATCCGGTGTCGTCACTGACTGTTCTTACTGACGGCCGGTGATCCGGTGTCGTCACTGACTGTTCTTACTGACGGCCGGTGATCCGGTGTCGTCACTGACTGTTCTTACTGACGGCCGGTGATCCGGTGTCGTCACTGACTGTTCTTACTGACGGCCGGTGATCCGGTGTCGTCACTGACTGTTCTTACTGACGGCCGGTGATCCGGTGTCGGCACTGACTGTTCTTACTGACGGCCGGTGATCCGGTGTCGTCACTGACTGTTCTTACTGACGGCCGGTGATCCGGTGTCGGCACTGACTGTTCTTACTGACGGCCGGTGATCCGGTGTCGGCACTGACTGTTCTTACTGACGGCCGGTGATCCGGTGTCGGCACTGACTGTTCTTACTGACGGCCGGTGATCCGGTGTCGGCACTGACTGTTCTTACTGACGGCCGGTGATCCGGTGTCGGCACTGACTGTTCTTACTGACGGCCGGTGATCCGGTGTCGTCACTGACTGTTCTTACTGACGGCCGGTGATCCGGTGTCGTCACTGACTGCTCTTACTGACGGCCGGTGATCCGGTGTCGTCACTGGCTGTTCTTACTGACGGCCTGTGATCCGGTGTCGTCACTGACTGTTGTTACTGGCGGCCGGTGATCCGGTGTCGTCACTGACTGTTGTTACTGACGGCCGGTGATCCGGTGTCGTCACTGACTGTTCTTACTGACGGCCGGTGATCCGGTGTCGTCACTGACTGTTCTTACTGACGGCCGGTGATCCGGTGTCGGCACTGACTGTTCTTACTGACGGCCGGTGATCCGGTGTCGGCACTGACTGTTCTTACTGACGGCCGGTGATCCGGTGTCGGCACTGACTGTTCTTACTGACGGCCGGTGATCCGGTGTCGGCACTGACTGTTCTTACTGACGGCCGGTGATCCGGTGTCGGCACTGACTGTTCTTACTGACGGCCGGTGATCCGGTGTCGTCACTGACTGTTCTTACTGACGGCCGGTGATCCGGTGTCGTCACTGACTGCTCTTACTGACGGCCGGTGATCCGGTGTCGTCACTGGCTGTTCTTACTGACGGCCTGTGATCCGGTGTCGTCACTGACTGTTGTCACTGGCGGCCGGTGATCCGGTGTCGTCACTGACTGTTGTTACTGACGGCCGGTGATCCGGTGTCGTCACTGACTGTTCTTACTGACGGCCGGTGATCCGGTGTCGTCACTGACTGTTCTTACTGACGGCCGGTGATCCGGTGTCGTCACTGACTGTTCTTACTGACGGCCGGTGATCCGGTGTCGTCACTGACTGTTCTTACTGACGGCCTGTGATCCGGTGTCGTCACTGACTGTTCTTACTGACGGCCGGTGATCCGGTGTCGTCACTGACTGCTCTTACTGACGGACGGTGATCCGGTGTCGTCACTGGCTGTTCTTACTGACGGTCTGTGATCCGGTGTCGTCACTGACTGTTGTTACTGACGGCCGGTGATCCGGTGTCGTCACTGACTGTTCTTACTGACGGCCGGTGATCCGGTGTCGTCACTGACTGTTCTTACTGACGGCCGGTGATCCGGTGTCGTCACTGACTGTTCTTACTGACGGCCGGTGATCCGGTGTCGTCACTGACTGTTCTTACTGACGGCCGGTGATCCGGTGTCGTCACTGACTGTTCTTACTGACGGACGGTGATCCGGTGTCGTCACTGGCTGTTCTTACTGACGGCCTGTGATCCGGTGTCGTCACTGACTGTTCTTACTGATGGCCTGTGATCCGGTGTTGGCACTGACTGTTCTTACTGACGGCCGGTGATCCGGTGTCGTCACTGGCTGTTCTTACTGACGGCCTGTGATCCGGTGTCGTCACTGGCTGTTCTTACTGATGGCCTGTGATCCGGTGTCGTCACTGGCTGTTCTTACTGATGGCCTGTGATCCGGTGTTGGCACTGACTGTTCTTACTGACGGCCGGTGATCTTTACTGACTGTTGCCCCTGGATTTACAGCCTGAGAATCTCCTCTACACGTCTAAGGACAGTAACGCGGAGCTGAAGATCACAGATTTTGGCTTTTCCAAGGAGACGACCGTTCAGAACGCGCTGCAGACGCCGTGCTACACCCCGTACTATGTGGGTGAGTGCAGAGGGGCGGGGAGGGCGTATATAGGGCGGCGGAGGATTTCTGGGTGTCAGTCGTACTGCTCCAGCCATGGACACATTGTAATGCCTTTTCTCCTCTCCGCAGCTCCTGAAGTTCTGGGTCCAGAAAAGTATGACAAGTCATGTGACATGTGGTCTCTGGGGGTCATCATGTACATCCTGTAAGTCCTGTGTCGCTTCCCATTCGGTGCCACTTATCCACCTGTGCGCCCTCAGGTCTATCAGCATCTGGGAAAGCTGGGTGACAGCAACAGCTGCCGACCTGACTTGTCCTCTAACCTGACCTCTCACCTGTACTCTGACCACTCCTATCACCTGTCCTGTGACCTTTCCTGTCACCTGTCCTCTGACCTGTCCCCTGACCTCTACTCTCACCTGTCCTCTGACCTCTCCTCTCACCTGTCCTCTGATTTCTCCTCTGACCTCTCCTCTCACCTGTCCTCTGACCTCTCCTCTCACCTGTCCTCTGATTTCTCCTCTGACCTCTCCTCTCACCTGTTCTCTGATTTCTCCTCTGACCTCTCCTCTCACCTGTCCTCTGACCTCTCATCTCACCTGTCCTCTGACATCTCCTCTCACCTGTCCTCTGACCTCTCCTCTCACCTGTCCTCTGACCTCTCCTCTCACCTGTCCTCTAACCTCTCCTCTCACCTGTCCTCTGATTTCTCCTCTGACCTCTCCTCTCACCTGTCCTCTGATTTCTCCTCTGACCTCTCCTCTCACCTGTCCTCTGACATCTCCTCTGACCTCTCCTCTCACCTGTCCTCTGACCTCTCCTCTCACCTGTCCTCTGACCTCTCCTCTCACCTGTCCTCTGACCTCTCCTCTCACCTGTCCTCTGACCTCTCCTCTCATCTGTCCTCTGATTTCTCCTCTGACCTCTCCTCTCACCTGTCCTCTGATTTCTCCTCTGACCTCTCCTCTCACCTGTCCTCTGATTTCTCCTCTGACCTCTCCTCTCACCTGTCCTCTGATTTCTCCTCTGACCTCTCCTCTCACCTGTCCTCTGACCTCTCCTCTCACCTGTCCTCTGACATCTCCTCTGACCTCTCCTCTCAACTGTCCTCTGACCTCTCTTCTCACCTGTCCTCTGACCTCTCCTCTCACCTGTCCTGATTTCTCCTTTCACCTGTCCTCTGATTTCTCCTCTGACCTCTCCTCTCACCTGTCCTCTGACCTCTCCTCTCACCTGTCCTCTGACATCTCCTCTCACCTGTCCTCTGACCTCTCCTCTCACCTGTCCTCTGACCTCTCCTCTCACCTGTCCTCTGATTTCTCCTCTGACCTCTCCTCTCACCTGTCCTCTGATTTCTCCTCTGACCTCTCCTCTCACCTGTCCTCTGACATCTCCTCTGACCTCTCCTCTCACCTGTCCTCTGACGTCTCCTCTCACCTGTCCTCTGACCTCTCCTCTCACCTGTCCTCTGATTTCTCCTCTCACCTATCCTCTGACCTCTCCTCTCACCTGTCCTCTGATTTCTCCTCTGACCTCTCCTCTCACCTGTCCTCTGACCTCTCCTCTCACCTGTCCTCTGACCTCTCCTCTCACCTGTCCTCTGATTTCTTCTCTGACCTCTCCTCTCACCTGTCCTCTGATTTCTCCTCTGACCTCTCCTCTCACCTGTCCTCTGATTTCTCCTCTGACCTCTCCTCTGATTTCTCCTCTGACCTCTCCTCTCACCTTTCCTCTGACCTCTCCTCTGACCTGTCCTCTGACCTCTCCTCTCACCTGTCCTCTGACCTCTCCTCTCACCTGTCCTCTGATTTCTCCTCTGACCTCTCCTCTCACCTGTCCTCTGATTTCTCCTCTGACCTCTCCTCTGATTTCTCCTCTGACCTCTCCTCTCACCTGTCCTCTGATTTCTCCTCTGACCTCTCCTCTTACCTGTCCTCTGACCTCTCCTCTCACCTGTCCTCTCCTCTCACCTGTCCTCTGACCTCTCCTCTCACCTGTCCTCTGATTTCTCCTCTGACCTCTCCTCTCACCTGTCCTCTGATTTCTCCTCTGACCTGTCCTCTCACCTGTCCTCTGACCTCTCCTCTCACCTGTCCTCTGACCTGTCCTCTGACCTCTCCTCTCACCTGTCCTCTGACCTCTCCTCTCACCTGTCCTCTGACCTCTCCTCTCACCTCTCCTCTCACCTGTCCTCTGTTTTCTCCTCTGACCTCTCCTCTCACCTGTCCTCTGATTTCTCCTCTGACCTCTCCTCTCACCTGTCCTCTGATTTCTCCTCTGACCTCTTCTCTCACCTGTCCTCTGATTTCTCCTCTGACCTCTCCTCTCACCTGTCTTCTGACCTCTCCTCTCACCTGTCCTCTGACCTCTCCTCTCACCTGTCCTCTGACATCTCCTCTCACCTGTCCTCTGACCTCTCCTCTCACCTGTCCTCTGACCTCTCCTCTCACCTGTCCTCTGATTTCTCCTCTGACCTCTCCTCTCACCTGTCCTCTGATTTCTCCTCTGACCTCTCCTCTCACCTGTCCTCTGACATCTCCTCTGACCTCTCCTCTCACCTGTCCTCTGACGTCTCCTCTCACCTGTCCTCTGACCTCTCCTCTCACCTGTCCTCTGATTTCTCCTCTCACCTATCCTCTGACCTCTCCTCTCACCTGTCCTCTGATTTCTCCTCTGACCTCTCCTCTCACCTGTCCTCTGACCTCTCCTCTCACCTGTCCTCTGACCTCTCCTCTCACCTGTCCTCTGATTTCTTCTCTGACCTCTCCTCTCACCTGTCCTCTGATTTCTCCTCTGACCTCTCCTCTCACCTGTCCTCTGATTTCTCCTCTGATTTCTCCTCTGACCTCTCCTCTCACCTTTCCTCTGACCTCTCCTCTGACCTGTCCTCTGACCTCTCCTCTCACCTGTCCTCTGACCTCTCCTCTCACCTGTCCTCTGATTTCTCCTCTGACCTCTCCTCTCACCTGTCCTCTGATTTCTCCTCTGACCTCTCCTCTGATTTCTCCTCTGACCTTTCCTCTCACCTGTCCTCTGATTTCTCCTCTGACCTCTCCTCTTACCTGTCCTCTGACCTCTCCTCTCACCTGTCCTCTCCTCTCACCTGTCCTCTGACCTCTCCTCTCACCTGTCCTCTGATTTCTCCTCTGACCTCTCCTCTCACCTGTCCTCTGATTTCTCCTCTGACCTCTCCTCTCACCTGTCCTCTGACCTCTCCTCTCACCTGTCCTCTGACCTCTCCTCTCACCTCTCCTCTCACCTGTCCTCTGACCTCTCCTCTCACCTCTCCTCTCACCTGTCCTCTGTTTTCTCCTCTGACCTCTCCTCTCACCTGTCCTCTGATTTCTCCTCTGACCTCTCCTCTCACCTGTCCTCTGATTTCTCCTCTGACCTCTTCTCTCACCTGTCCTCTGATTTCTCCTCTGACCTCTCCTCTCACCTGTCTTCTGACCTCTCCTCTCACCTGTCCTCTGACCTCTCCTCTCACCTGTCCTCTGACATCTCCTCTCACCTGTTCTCTGACCTCTCCTCTCACCTGTCTTCTGACCTCTCCTCTCACCTGTCCTCTGACCTCTCCTCTCATCTGTCCTCTGATTTCTCCTCTGACCTCTCCTCTCACCTGTCCTCTGATTTCTCCTCTGACCTCTCCTCTCACCTGTCCTCTGATTTCTCCTCTGACCTCTCCTCTCACCTGTCCTCTGATTTCTCCTCTGACCTCTCCTCTCACCTGTCCTCTGACCTCTCCTCTCACCTGTCCTCTGACATCTCCTCTGACCTCTCCTCTCAACTGTCCTCTGACCTCTCTTCTCACCTGTCCTCTGACCTCTCCTCTCACCTGTCCTGATTTCTCCTTTCACCTGTCCTCTGATTTCTCCTCTGACCTCTCCTCTCACCTGTCCTCTGACCTCTCCTCTCACCTGTCCTCTGACATCTCCTCTCACCTGTCCTCTGACCTCTCCTCTCACCTGTCCTCTGACCTCTCCTCTCACCTGTCCTCTGATTTCTCCTCTGACCTCTCCTCTCACCTGTCCTCTGATTTCTCCTCTGACCTCTCCTCTCACCTGTCCTCTGACATCTCCTCTGACCTCTCCTCTCACCTGTCCTCTGACGTCTCCTCTCACCTGTCCTCTGACCTCTCCTCTCACCTGTCCTCTGATTTCTCCTCTCACCTATCCTCTGACCTCTCCTCTCACCTGTCCTCTGATTTCTCCTCTGACCTCTCCTCTCACCTGTCCTCTGACCTCTCCTCTCACCTGTCCTCTGATTTCTTCTCTGACCTCTCCTCTCACCTGTCCTCTGATTTCTCCTCTGACCTCTCCTCTCACCTGTCCTCTGATTTCTCCTCTGACCTCTCCTCTGATTTCTCCTCTGACCTCTCCTCTCACCTTTCCTCTGACCTCTCCTCTGACCTGTCCTCTGACCTCTCCTCTCACCTGTCCTCTGACCTCTCCTCTCACCTGTCCTCTGATTTCTCCTCTGACCTCTCCTCTCACCTGTCCTCTGATTTCTCCTCTGACCTCTCTTCTGATTTCTCCTCTGACCTCTCCTCTCACCTGTCCTCTGATTTCTCCTCTGACCTCTCCTCTTACCTGTCCTCTGACCTCTCCTCTCACCTGTCCTCTCACCTGTCCTCTGACCTCTCCTCTCACCTGTCCTCTGATTTCTCCTCTGACCTCTCCTCTCACCTGTCCTCTGATTTCTCCTCTGACCTCTCCTCTCACCTGTCCTCTGACCTCTCCTCTCACCTGTCCTCTGACCTCTCCTCTCACCTCTCCTCTCACCTGTCCTCTGACCTCTCCTCTCACCTCTCCTCTCACCTGTCCTCTGTTTTCTCCTCTGACCTCTCCTCTCACCTGTCCTCTGATTTCTCCTCTGACCTCTCCTCTCACCTGTCCTCTGATTTCTCCTCTGACCTCTTCTCTCACCTGTCCTCTGATTTCTCCTCTGACCTCTCCTCTCACCTGTCTTCTGACCTCTCCTCTCACCTGTCCTCTGACCTCTCCTCTGACCTCTCCTCTCACCTGTCCTTTGTTTTCTCCTCTGACCTCTCCTCTCACCTGTCCTCTGACCTCTCCTCTCCTCTCACCTGTCCTCTGATTTCTCCTCTGATCTCTCCTCTCACCTGCCCTCTGACCTCTCCTCTCACCTGTCCTCTGATTTCTCCTGACCTCTCCTCTGACCTCTCCTCTCACCTGTCCTCTGACCTCTCCTCTCACCTGTCCTCTGATTTCTCCACTGACCTCTCCTCTCACCTGTCCTCTGATTTCTCCTGACCTCTCCTCTCACCTGTCCTCTGACCTCTCCTCTCACCTGTCCTCTGATTTCTCCTCTGACCTCTCCTCTCACCTGTCCTCTGATTTCTCCTGACCTCTCCTCTCATCTGTCCTCTGATTTCTCCTCTGACCTCTCCTCTCACCTGTCCTCTGACCTCTCCTCTCACCTGTCCTCTGACCTCTCCTCTGATTTCTCCTCTGACCTCTCCTCTCACCTGTCCTCTGATTTCTCCTCTGACCTCTCCTCTCACCTGTCCTCTGATTTCTCCTCTGACCTCTCCTCTCACCTGTCCTCTGATTTCTCCTCTGACCTCTCCTCTCACCTGTCCTCTGATTTCTCCTCTGACCTCTCCTCTCACCTGTCCTCTGACCTCTCCTCTCACCTCTCCTCTGACCTCTCCTCTCACCTGTCCTCTGACCTCTCCTCTCACCTGTCCTCTGATTTCTCCTCTCACCTGTCCTCTGATTTATCCTCTGACCTCTCCTCTCACCTGTCCTCTCACCTCTCCTCTCACCTGTCCTCTGATTTCTCCTCTGACCTCTCCTCTCACCTGTCCTCTGATTTCTCCTCTGACCTCTCCTCTCACCTGTCCTCTCCTCTCACCTATCCTCTGACCTCTCCTCTCACCTGTCCTCTGATTTCTCCTCTGACCTCTCCTCTCACCTGTCCTCTGACCTCTCCTCTCACCTGTCCTCTGATTTCTCCTCTGACCTCTCCTCTCACCTGTCCTCTGATTTCTCCTCTGACCTCTCCTCTCACCTGTCCTCTGATTTCTCTTCTGACCTCTCCTCTCACCTGTCCTCTGATTTCTCCTCTGACCTCTCCTCTCACCTGTCCTCTGACCTCTCCTCTCACCTGTCCTCTGACCTCTCCTCTCACCTGTCCTCTGATTTCTCCTCTGACCTCTCCTCTCACCTGTCCTCTGACCTCTCCTCTCACCTGTCCTCTGATTTCTCCTCTGACCTCTCCTCTCACCTGTCCTCTGACCTCTCCTCTCACCTGTCCTCTGATTTCTCCTCTGACCTCTCCTCTGACCTCTCCTCTCACCTGTCCTCTGACCTCTCCTCTCACCTGTCCTCTGACCTCTCCTCTCACCTGTCCTCTGATTTCTCCTCTGACCTCTCCTCTCACCTGTCCTCTGACCTCTCCTCTCACCTGTCCTCTGATTTCTCCTCTGACCTCTCCTCTCACCTGTCCTCTGACCTCTCCTCTCACCTGTCCTCTGATTTCTCCTCTGACCTCTCCTCTCACCTGTCCTCTGACCTCTCCTCTCACCTGTCCTCTGATTTCTCCTCTGACCTCTCCTCTCACCTGTCCTCTGACCTCTCCTCTCACCTGTCCTCTGATTTCTCCTCTGACCTCTCCTCTCACCTGTACTCTGATTTCTCCTCTGACCTCTCCTCTCACCTGTACTCTGATTTCTCCTCTGACCTCTCCTCTGACCTCTCCTCTCACCTGTCCTCTGACCTCTCCTCTCACCTGTCCTCTGACCTCTCCTCTCACCTGTCCTCTGACCTCTCCTCTGACCTCTCCTCTGACCTCTCCTCTGACCTGTCCTCTCACCTGTCCTCTGACCTCTCCTCTCACCTGTCCTCTGACCTCTCCTCTCACCTGTCCTCTGATTTCTCCTCTGACCTCTCCTCTGACCTGTCCTCTCACCTGTCCTCTGACCTCTCCTCTCACCTGTCCTCTGACCTCTCCTCTCACCTGTCCTCTGATTTCTCCTCTGACCTCTCCTCTGACCTCTCCTCTCACCTGTCCTCTGATTTCTCCTCTGACCTCTCCTCTGACCTGTCCTCTCACCTGTCCTCTGACCTCTCCTCTGACCTCTCCTCTCACCTGTCCTCTGATTTCTCCTCTGACCTCTCCTCTGACCTGTCCTCTCACCTGTCCTCTGACCTCTCCTCTCACCTGTCCTCTGATTTCTCCTCTGACCTCTCCTCTCACCTGTCCTCTGACCTCTCCTCTCACCTGTCCTCTCCTCTCACCTGTCCTCTCCTCTCACCTGTCCTCTGATTTCTCCTCTGACCTCTCCTCTCACCTGTCCTCTGACCTCTCCTCTCACCTGTCCTCTGATTTCTCCTCTGACCCGCAGGCTCTGCGGTTACCCTCCTTTCTATTCCAACACGGGCCAGGCCATCTCTCCGGGGATGAAGAAGAGAATCCGCATGGGGCAGTATGAATTCCCAGCCCCCGAATGGAATGAGGTGTCGGAGGAAGGTACGCGGCCTTAAAGGGGCAGCCTCTTTTGGGTATTTGTGTCTAAGTCACATCTACATTAGCAGTAAAGTAACCAATGTTGTCATTTCCTCCAGTCACATCCAAAGCTGCAAGCAAAATCCTGGACACAGCAAATGAGCTCCTCCTCCGCGGGTCAACATGTAACCTGACCGTGTAGACCCCTGAGCTCCCACAGTGCGCAGGATGCTTTGGATGTGACTGGAGTATAATATGTATATTCTGTAGTGAATCAGGTGGAGCAGACCCCGGTGTAAGCCGAATAGCGGCTGCTGGACCTGCATTGATCACCTGTGGTTGGTGACTGCGGCTGACACTTCACCTCTTTTTCTCCTTTCACAGCTAAAGAGATGATCCAGCATCTCCTGAGAACGGAGCCGACGGAGCGGATGTCAATCACCCAGTTCATGAATCACTCCTGGATAAACGTATGTTCACACTCATCATGTCCGTAACACGACTCCCGGCTCCTGGTAAATGTCTCCGGCTAGGATCAGCGGGAGACGACCATTGCTCCTGCCAACTGTGGCCACAAGAGGGCGCAGTGATGTCTATCTGCAGCACATCTCTCCCCCTGCAGACTGTGGCCACAAGGGGGCGCAGTGATGTCTATCTGCAGCACATCTCTCCCCCTGCAGACGGTGGCCACAAGGAGGCGCAGTGATGTCTATCTGCTGCACATCTCTCCCCCTGCAGACTGTGGCCACAAGGAGGCGCAGTGATGTCTATCTGCAGCACATCTCTGTCCCTGCAGTCTATGGCCACAAGGAGGCGCAGTGATTTCTACCTTCAGCACATCTCTCCCCCTGCAGACTGTGGCCACAAGGAGGCGCTGTGATTTCAACCTGCAGCACATCTCGCCCCCTGTAGTCTATGGCCACAAGGAGGCACAATAATTTCTACCTGCAGCACATCTCTCCCCCTGCAGACTGTGGCCACAAGGAGGCACAGTGATTTCTACCTGCAGCACATCTCTCCCCCAGAAGGCTGTGGCCACATGATGGCGCTGTGATTGCCATCTGCAGCACATCTCTCCCCCTGCAGACTGTGGCCACAAGGTGGTGCTGTGATTGCCATCTGCAGCACATTTCTCCCCCTGCAGACTGTGGCCACAAGGTGGTGCTGTGATTGTCATCTGCAGCACATCTCTCCCCCTGCACACTGTGGCCACAAGGTGGCGCTGTGATTGCCATCTGCAGCACAGCTCTCCCCCTGCACACTGTGGCCACAAGGTGGTGCTGTGATTGCCATCTGCAGCACATCTCTTCCCCTGTAGACTGTGGACACTTCAGAGTTTTCTTTCTTTCCCTATGTGGATGTTCAGTTTAGTTGATGCTGGGTTTTTGCTGATGATGTTTTCTTGAATGCAGCAATCTATGGCGGTCCCACAGACCCCCCTGCACACGGCGCGAGTCCTTCAGGAGGACAAAGAACACTGGGATGAAGTCAAGGTGGGTGGTTAACAACTCAGGATAATGATGTCACAATCCCGGATCCCCTGCACCTGATCTTCACCTCTTGATCCTGACCCCCTGCACCTGTTCCCAGATCTTCTCCTGATCCCGACCCCCTGCACCTGTTCCCAGATCTTCTGATCCTGACCCCTGCACCTGATCCCAGATCTTCTCCTGATCCTGACCCCCTGCACCTGATCCCAGATCTTCTCCTGATCCTGACCCCCTGCACCTGATCCCAGATCTTCTCCTGACCCTGACCCTCTGCACCTGATCCCAGATCTTCTCCTGATCCTGACCCCCTGCACCTGATCCCAGATCTTCTCCTGATCCTGACCCATTGCACCTGTTCCCAGATCTTCTCCTGATCCCCTGCACCTGTTCCCAGATCTTCTCCTGATCCTGACCCATTGCACCTGTTCCCAGATCTTCTCCTGATCCTGACCCCCTGCACCTGTTCCCAGATCTTCTCCTGATCCTGACCCCCTGCACCTGTTCCCAGATTTTCTCCTGATCCCGACCCCCTGCACCTGTTCCCAGATTTTCTCCTGATCCCGACCCCCTGCACCTGTTCCCATATCTTCTCCTGATCCCGACCCCCTGCACCTGATCCCAGATCTTCTCCTGAACCCCTGCACCTGTTCCCATATCTTCTCCTGATCCCGACCCCCTGCACCTGTTCCCAGATTTTCTCCTGATCCCGACCCCCTGCACCTGATCCCAGATCTTCTCCTGATCCTGACCCCCTGCTCCTGTTCCCAGATTTTCTCCTGATCCCGACCCCCTGCACCTGATCCCAGATTTTCTCCTGATCCCGACCCCCTGCACCTGATCCCAGATCTTCTCCTGATCCCGACCCCCTGCACCTGATCCCAGATCTTCTCCTGATCCCGACCCCCTGCACCTGTTCCCAAATCTTCTCCTGATCCCCTGCACCTGTTCCCAGCTCTTCTCCTGATCCCGACCCCCTGCACCTGTTCCCAGATTTTCTCCTGATCCCGACCCCCTGCACCTGATCCCAGATCTTCTCCTGATCCCGACCCCCTGCACCTGTTCCCAGATCTTCTCCTGATTCTGACCCCCTGCTCCTGTTCCCAGATCTTCTCCTGATCCCCTGCACCTGTTCCCAGATCTTCTCCTCATCCCGACCCCCTGCACCTGTTCCCAGATCTTCTCCTGATCCCGACCCCCTGCACCTGTTCCCAGATCTTCTCCTGATCCCGACTCCCCGCACCTGTTCCCAGATCTTCTCCTGATCCCGACTCCCCGCACCTGTTCCCAGATCTTCTCCTGATCCCGACTCCCCGCACCTGTTCCCAGATCTTCTCCTGATCCCGACCCACTGCACCTGTTCCAAGATCTTCTCCTGATCCCGACCCCCTGCACCTGTTCCCAGATCTTCTCCTGATCCCGACCCCCTGCACCTGATCCCAGATCTTCTCCTCATCCCTACCTCCTGCACCTGATCCCAGATCTTCTCCTGATCCTGACCCCCTGCACCTGTTCCCAGATCTTCTGATCCTGACCCCCTGCACCTGATCCCAGATCTTCTCCTGATCCTGACCCCCTGCACCTGTTCCCAGATCTTCTGATCCTGACCCCCTGCACCTGATCCCAGATCTTCTCCTGATCCTGACCCCCTGCACCTGTTCCAAGATCTTCTGATCCTGACCCCCTGCACCTGATCCCAGATCTTCTCCTGATCCCGACTCCCTGCACCTGATCCCAGATCTTCTCCTGATCCCGACTCCCTGCACCTGATCCCAGATCTTCTCCTGATCCTGACCCCCTGCACCTGTTCCCAGATCTTCTCCTGATCCTGACCCACTGCACCTGTTCCCAGATCTTCTCCTGACCCCCTGCTCCTGTTCCCAGATCTTCTCCTGATCCTGACCCCCTGCACCTGTTCCCAGATCTTCTCCTGATCCCCTGCACCTGTTCCCAGATCTTCTCCTGATCCTGACCCCCTGTACCTGTTCCAAGATCTTCTCCTGATCCCGACCCCCTGCACCTGTTCCCAGATCTTCTCCTGATCCTGACCCCCTGCACCTGTTCCCAGATCTTCTCCTGATCCTGACCCATTGCACCTGTTCCCAGATCTTCTCCTGATCCCGACTCCCTGCACCTGTTCCCAGATCTTCTCCTGATCCTGACCCACTGCACCTGTTCCCAGATCTTCTCCTGATCCCCTGCTCCTGTTCCCAGATCTTCTCCTGATCCTGACCCCCTGCACCTGTTCCCAGATCTTCTCCTGATCCCCTGCACTTGTTCCAAGATCTTCTCCTGATCCCCTGCACCTTTTCCCAGATCTTCTCCTGATCCTGACCCCCTGCACCTGTTCCCAGATCTTCTCCTGATCCTGACCCATTGCACTTGTTCCCAGATCTTCTCCTGATCCCGACCCCCTGCTCCTGTTCCCAGATCTTCTCCTGATCCCGACCCTCTGCACCTGTTCCCAGATCTTCTCCTGATCCCCTGCACTTGTTCCCAGATCTTCTCCTGATCCCCTGCACTTGTTCCCAGATCTTCTCCTGATCCTGACCCCCTGCACCTTTTCCCAGATCTTCTCCTGATCCTGACCCCCTGCGCCTGTTCCCAGATCTTCTCCTGATCCTGACCCCCTGCGCCTGTTCCCAGATCTTCTCCTGATCCTGACCCACTGCACCTGTTCCCAGATCTTCTCCTGATCCCAACCCACTGCACCTGTTCCCAGATCTTCTCCTGATCCCGACCCTATGCACCTGTTCCCAGATCTTCTCCTGATCCTGACCCCCTGCACCTTTTCCCAGATCTTCTCCTGATCCCCTGCACTTGTTCCCAGATCTTCTCCTGATCCTGACACCTTGCACCTGATCCCAGATCTTCTCCTGATCCCGACCCCCTGCACCTGTTCCCAGATCTTCTCCTGATCCCGACCCCCTGCACTTGTTCCCAGATCTTCTCCTGATCCCGACCCCCTTCACATGTTCCCAGATCTTCTCCTGATCCTGACCCATTGCACCTGTTCCCAGATCTTCTCCTGATCCTGACCCATTGCGCCTGTTCCCAGATCTTCTGATCCCGACCCCTTGCACCTGTTCCCAGATCTTCTCCTGATCCTGACCCCCTGCACCTGTTCCCAGATCTTCTCCTGATCCCCTGCACCTGTTCCCAGATCTTCTCCTGATCCTGACCCCCTGCACCTGTTCCCAGATCTTCTCCTGATCCTGACCCCCTGCACCTGATCCCAGATCTTCTCCTGATCCTGACCCATTGCACCTGTTCCCAGATCTTCTGATCCCGACCCCTTGCACCTGTTCCCAGATCTTCTCCTGATCCTGACCCCCTGCACCTGTTCCCAGATCTTCTCCTGATCCCCTGCACCTGTTCCCAGATTTTCTCCTGATCCCGACCCCCTGCACCTCTTCCCAGATTTTCTCCTGATCCTGACCCACTGCACCTGATCCCAGATTTTCTCCTGATCCCAACCCCCTGCACCTGATCCCAGATCTTCTCCTGATCCCGACCCCCTGCACCTGTTGCCAGATCTTCTGATCCCGACCCCCTGCACCTGTTGCCAGATCTTCTGATCCCGACCCCTGCACCTGTTCCCAGATCTTCTCCTGATCCTGACCCCCTGCACCTGTTCCCAGATCTTCTCCTGATCCCCTGCACCTGTTCCCAGATCTTCTCCTGATCCCCTGCACCTGTTCCCAGATCTTCTCCTGATCCCCTGCACCTGTTTCCAGATTTTCTCCTGATCCCGACCTTCTGCACCTGTTCCCAGATCTTCTCCTGATCCCGACTCCCTGCACCTGTTCCCAGATCTTCACCTGATCCCCTGCACCTGTTCCCAGATCTTCTCCTGATCCTGACCCCCTGCTCCTGTTCCCAGATCTTCTCATGATCCCGACCCCCTGCACCTGTTCCCAGATCTTCTCCTGATCCTGACCCCCTGCACCTGTTCCCAGATCTTCTCCTGATCCCGACTCCCTGCACCTGATCCCAGATCTTCTCCTGATCCCGACCCCCTGCACCTGATCCCAGATCTTCTCCTGATCCCGACTCCCTGCACCTGATCCCAGATCTTCTCCTGATCCCGACTCCCTGCACCTGATCCCAGATCTTCTCCTGATCCTGACCCCCTGCTCCTGTTCCCAGATCTTCTCCTGATCCTGACCCACTGCACCTGTTCCCAGATCTTCTCCTGATCCTGACCCCCTGCTCCTGTTCCCAGATCTTCTCCTGATCCTGACCCCCTGCTCCTGTTCCCAGATCTTCTCCTGATCCTGACCCACTGCACCTGTTCCCAGATCTTCTCCTGACCCCCTGCACCTGTTCCCAGATCTTCTCCTGATCCTGACCCCCTGTACCTGTTCCAAGATCTTCTCCTGATCCCGACCCCCTGCACCTGTTCCCAGATCTTCTCCTGATCCTGACCCCCTGCACCTGTTCCCAGATCTTCTCCTGATCCTGACCCATTGCACCTGTTCCCAGATCTTCTCCTGATCCTGACCCCCTGCTCCTGTTCCCAGATATTCTCCTGATCCCCTGCACCTGTTCCCAGATCTTCTCCTGATCCTGACCCCCTGCACCTGTTCCCAGATCTTCTCCTGATCCTGACCCCCTGCACCTGTTCCCAGATCTTCTCCTGATCCTGACCCCCTGCACCTGTTCCCAGATCTTCTCCTGATCCTGACCCATTGCACCTTTTCCCAGATCTTCTCCTGATCCTGACCCCCTGCACCTGTTCCCAGATCTTCTCCTGATCCTGACCCATTGCACTTGTTCCCAGATCTTCTCCTGATCCCGACCCCCTGCTCCTGTTCCCAGATCTTCTCCTGACCCTGACCCTCTGCACCTGTTCCCAGATCTTCTCCTGATCCCCTGCACTTGTTCCCAGATCTTCTCCTGATCCCCTGCACTTGTTCCCAGATCTTCTCCTGATCCTGACCCCCTGCACCTTTTCCCAGATCTTCTCCTGATCCTGACCCCCTGCGCCTGTTCCCAGATCTTCTCCTGATCCTGACCCCCTGCGCCTGTTCCCAGATCTTCTCCTGATCCTGACCCACTGCACCTGTTCCCAGATCTTCTCCTGATCCCGACCCCCTGCACCTGTTCCCAGATCTTCTCCTGATCCCGACCCCCTGCACCTGATCCCAGATCTTCTCCTGATCCCGACCCCTTGCACTTGTTCCCAGATCTTCTCCTGATCCTGACCCCCTGCACCTTTTCCCAGATCTTCTCCTGATCCTGACCCCCTGCGCCTGTTCCCAGATCTTCTCCTGATCCTGACCCCCTGCGCCTGTTCCCAGATCTTCTCCTGATCCTGACCCCCTGCGCCTGTTCCCAGATCTTCTCCTGATCCTGACCCCCTGCGCCTGTTCCCAGATCTTCTGATCCTGACCCCCTGCACCTGATCCCAGATCTTCTCCTGATCCCGACCCCCTGCACTTGTTCCCAGATCTTCTCCTGATCCTGACCCCCTGCGCCTGTTCCCAGATCTTCTCCTGATCCTGACCCACTGCACCTGTTCCCAGATCTTCTCCTGATCCTGACCCCCTGCGCCTGTTCCCAGATCTTCTCCTGATCCTGACCCCCTGCGCCTGTTCCCAGATCTTCTCCTGATCCCCTGCACTTGTTCCCAGATCTTCTCCTGATCCTGACCCCCTGCACCTTTTCCCAGATCTTCTCCTGATCCTGACCCCCTGCGCCTGTTCCCAGATCTTCTCCTGATCCTGACCCCCTGCACCTGTTCCCAGATCTTCTCCTGACCCTGACCCTCTGCACCTGTTCCCAGATCTTCTGATCCTGACCCCCTGCACCTGATCCCAGATCTTCTCCTGATCCCGACCCCCTGCACCTGATCCCAGATCTTCTCCTGATCCCGACCCCTTGCACTTGTTCCCAGATCTTCTCCTGATCCTGACCCCCTGCGCCTGTTCCCAGATCTTCTCCTGATCCTGACCCACTGCACCTGTTCCCAGATCTTCTCCTGATCCTGACCCCCTGCGCCTGTTCCCAGATCTTCTCCTGATCCTGACCCCCTGCGCCTGTTCCCAGATCTTCTCCTGACCCTGACCCTCTGCACCTGTTCCCAGATCTTCTCCTGATCCCCTGCACTTGTTCCCAGATCTTCTCCTGATCCCCTGCACTTGTTCCCAGATCTTCTCCTGATCCTGACCCCCTGCACCTTTTCCCAGATCTTCTCCTGATCCTGACCCCCTGCGCCTGTTCCCAGATCTTCTCCTGATCCTGACCCCCTGCGCCTGTTCCCAGATCTTCTCCTGATCCCGACCCCCTGCACCTGTTCCCAGATCTTCTCCTGATCCTGACCTCCTGCACCTTTTCCCAGATCTTCTCCTGACCCCCTGCACCTGTTCCCAGATCTTCTCTTGATCCTGACCCACTGCACCGGTTCCCAGATCTTTTCTTCCTGTTTCCGGATCTGCTTGCTCCCTGGATCTCCGGATCTGCTTGCTCCCTGGATCTCCTTTCTGTGACCTCAGGTCTCCTTTGTTCTCCCAGTATTTCCCGTCGTCTTCTTCTCTTCCTCTTCTTTTCGTTCCTGGCCTCTCTTTTCCTCGCTTCGTCTCTGTTCTCTGACTCCTCGTCTCTTTCTCCTCAGGAGGAAATGACCAGCGCTTTGGCCACCATGAGGGTCGACTACGACCAGGTGAAGATAAAAGATCTCAACTCGTCCACCAACAGATTACTAAACAAACGTCGCAAGAAACAAACCGATGGCAGTGCGCCCCCTGCAGGCTGCAACAACCAATAGGACTATGGAAGGCCCAGAAGTGTTGTCAGAGGGTCGGGGCCTGTGTGTGGCTTCTTGATGTCTTTCTGTAGATGGTGTGATCGGCTCCTCTGCGGGCGCTGCGCCCGGCCTGTACATACTTATATATATTTATGGAAATTGACTGTCGATAAAACCTTTTTGTCTCAGGAAGTTGTGACTATTGTACCATTCATTGATGTCCGTCCCCCAGTGCCCCCCCACTGAGGGACGTGTGTGAGGGTCTCTTCTCACCCAAACATTACAATAGGATGTGGTCTACTACCCAACAACCAGAGAGCTCGGCCATCATGGCTTGTATCCTCCTTCCCCCCCGTCAGCCGTACACAGCCCCCCGCCAGTAATGTAGACCGCCAGGGTGTAATCTACACCTTTGCATTGCTATCTCTGAGTCTTGTAATAGGGAGAGGCCTCTGCTAGTGCTCATCCTGAGCCTGCTGATTCATGAGCAGAACCTGCAGTGTAGACTGACACTGGCAGAGCAGGAGGAGTGTGGCGTTGTGCCACTAGGGGCATATTTTGGGTAGAAGGATGGAATCTCTGAGCATGATGGTGACGCCGGAGCCGAGACGTCTGGGAAGTTTCATTCCACAAGGTAAAACGTCATTCGACATAAAACTACATCCAGAAACCGGCGGACGGCTGCGAGATGGAATGTGCCGAGCCTCCGCGCCCCCGGCAGGGGGGATTGTGGTCAATGTCACTGCGGACCCCGGCGTCCCTGAACAATTTCAATCACACGCTCTCATCAAACACCCCAGCCTGGGAGCCGCCAGCTGCTCAAAACTACAACTCCCAGCATGCCCTGACAAGGGGTTTAAAGGGGTTTTACAGACCAAGTAAAATCCTTAAAAGATTTCTGAATAGTAATATGTAGAAGATATCGATATACACACAGTCACATAATAATTATACATATACAGTACAGACCAAAAGTTTGGACACACCTTCTCATTTAAAGATTTCTCTGTATTTTCATGACTATGAAAATTGTACATTCACACTGAAGGCATCAGAACTATGAATTACCACATGTGGAATTATATACTTAACAAAAAAGTGTGAAACAACTGAAAATATGTCTTATATTCTAGGGTCTTCACAGTAGCCCCCTTTTGCTTTGATGACGGCTTTGCACACTCTTGGCATTCTCTTGGATACAGTGTAACAAACCCTCAGCTATGAGAACCATTAGGTCAGGGCAGATTTTCCAACAGAAACGTTACAATTCACTGAAAGGAAGCGGAGTTGTTACCTCTGCTGGATGCTCCGCTGTGCTCTGCTTCCTTCCCTTGTCGCCGGCTCTCGATGGTCTTTGGCTTGCCGCCTGTGTACTCAGGCACTTGGCGTTTATGCGTCTACTGTGGAGACGTTCCCTGCACTACATCTGCCACAAGTGCGTCCTGACATACCTGGTCTGCTGCATCACTAGGCTCTGCTATACTTGCCCAATTGTGCCTCCTCACATGTCCAGCTCTGCTACATCACTAGCCTCTGCTACATCACCAGAAATGCCTCCTTACATACCTGGCTCTGCTCCATCACTAGGCTCTGCTACATTACCACAAATGCCTCCTGACATACCTGGCTCTGCTACATCACTAGGCTCTGCTACATTACCACAAATGCCTCCTGACATACCTGGCTCTGCTACATCACTAGCCTCTGCTACATTACCACAAGTGCCTCCTGACATACCTGGCTCTGCTACATCACCACAAATGCCTCCTGACATACCTGGCTCTGCTCCATCACTAGGCTCTGCTACATCACCACAAGTGCCTCCTGACATACCTGGCTCTGCTACATCACCACAAGTGCCTCCTGACATACCTGGCTCTGCTCCATCACTAGGCTCTGCTACATTACCACAAATGCCTCCTGACATACCTGGCTCTGCTACATCACTAGCCTCTGCTACATCACCACAAGTGCCTCCTGACATACCTGGCTCTGCTCCATCACTAGGCTCTGCTACGGCACTGGGCTCTTCTATATTGCCACAAGAATGCCTCCTCACATGCCCAGCTCTGCTGTACTTCTGGTCTTTTTGGAGTCTCCTGACCTAATGAGTTTTGCTTCATCTTTGAGACTCCTGTACTAGGTCATTGTTCAGACGCTGCTTCGTGGGTCTCCCTATGAGTCTCCCGCCTAGATGCTGACCCCCAATAGACTCTCACTAATTGGTGACAGGACAGAGGCAGTTCCTGGCCCTGTAGTCACATAGCGCATCACGTGATCCCTCTCAGCCAGTCAGCAGCTCTAAACTGGGTCATGTGATGCAGTATAAATTCCGCATCTGAGCCGTGTCACATGATGCTCCCGGATATTGCTGACTGGCTAAGGGGGGGTCATGTGATGCATCATGTGACTCCCCAGAACAAGGAAGTGCCTTCTCGTCAGTATAATGTGCATTACACATTACTTTGCAGGATTCCTGTGTACTGATCTCTGTATACCTCACAAACATGAACCACAAATACGCTAATTTGGTAAATGCTGGGTAAATGTGGCGCTATGGCTGCTTTCAGCATAGACGTGTGGAGTATTCCTGGGAATATGGCGGAAACAAGTCAGAAGCGCAAAAAGGACGTCGCCGGCCTGTGTCCACCACTGTCAGGAGGAAAAATTGCAGCTCACCCTCCGGCCACAAGGGGGCGACACAGCTCCACCTATCGCTGAGGCTGTAATCACCCGATGCCCCTCTATAGATTCCACACGATCACTGATCTGAGGGGGCCCAGCGGTAACGTCTGTCGGGGGCTCAGGACCCCTGTACTGCAATAATCTAACGAAATACCAGAAAAAAAGTATGAAAACTGTCCGCAAGCGAGAGAGGATCATGTCCGTGCTAAGCATCCCGCCAGCGATGGGCGCCACAGCGGACAGCACTGAAGGAGGCGCCATGACTCGGGAAGACTGAGAGCACGGCCATAAGGGGAGAAGGGGATGGCGGCTGCAAGGGGAGGAGGGGATGGCGGCAGTAAGGGGAGGAGGGGATGGCGGCCGCAAGGGGAGGAGGGGATGGCGGCCGCAAGGGGAGGAGGGGATGGCGGCCGTAAGGGAAGGAGGGGATGGCGGCCGTAAGGGGAGGAGGGGATGGCGGCCGTAAGGGGAGGAGGGGATGGCGGCAGTAAGGGAAGGAGGGGATGGCGGCCGCAAGGGAAGGAGGGGATGGCGGCCGCAAGGGAAGGAGGGGATGGCGGCCGCAAGGGGAGGAGGGGATGGCGGCCGCAAGGGGAGGAGGGGATGGCGGCAGTAAGGGGAGGAGGGGATGGCGGCAGTAAGGGGAGGAGGGGATGGCGGCAGTAAGGGGAGGAGGGGATGGCGGCAGTAAGGGGAGGAGAGGATGGCGGCAGTAAGGGGAGGAGGGGATGGCGGCCGCAAGGGGAGGAGAGGATGGCGGCCGCAAGGGGAGGAGAGGATGGCGGCAGTAAGGGGAGGAGGGGATAGTGGCTGCAAGGGGAGGAGGGGATGGCGGCAGTAAGGGGAGGAGGGGATGGCGCTCGCAAGGGGAGGATATGATGGCGGCAGTAAGGGGAGGAGGGGATAGCGGCCGCAAGGGGAGGAGGGGATGGCGGTCGCAAGGGGAGGAGGGGATGGCGGCCGCAAAGGGAGGAGGGGATGGCGGCCGCAAGGGGAGAATAGGATGGCGGCAGTAAGGGGAGGAGGGGATGGCGGTCGCAAGGGGAGGAGGGGATGGTGGTTTCAAGGTGAGGAGGGGATGGCGGTCGCAAGGGGAGGAGGGGATGGTGGTTTCAAGGTGAGGAGGGGATGGTGGCCGCAAGGGGAGGAGGGGATGGCGGCAGCAAGGGGAGGATAGGATGGCGGCAGTAAGGGGAGGAGGGGATGGCGGCCGCAAGGGGAGGAGGGGATGGCGGCCGGAAGGGGAGGAGGGGATGGCGGCAGTAAGGGGAGGAGGGGATGGCGCCCGCAAGGAGAGGAGGGGATGGCGCCCGCAAGGAGAGGAGGGGATGGCGGTTGCAAGGGGAGGAGGGGATGGCGGCCGCAAGGGGAGGAGGGGATGGCGGCCGCAAGGGGAGGAGGGGATGGCGGCCGCAAGGGGAGAATAGTATGGCGGCAGTAAGGGGAGGAGGGGATAGCGGTCGCAAGGGGAGAACGGGATGGCGGCAGCAAAGTGAGGAGGGGATGGCGGCCGCAAGGGGAGGAGGGGATGGCGGCCGCAATGGGAGGAAGGGATGGCGGCCGTAAGGGGAGGAGGGGATGGTAGCTGCAATGGGAGGAGAGAATGGCGGCCGCAAGGGGAGGAGAGGATGGCGGCTGTAAGAGGAGGAGAGGATAGCAGCCGTAAGGGGAGGAGGGGATAGCGGGAGCAAGGGGAGGAGGGGATGGGTGCCGCAAGGGGAGGAGGGAATGGCGGCCGCAAGGGGAGGAGAGGATGGTGGCCGTAAGAGGAGCAGAGGATGGCGGCCGTAAGGGGAGGAGGGGATGGCGGCTGCAAGGGGAGGAGGGGATGGCGGCCTTAAAGGGAGGAGGGGATGGTGGACGCAAGGGGAGGAAGGGATGGCGGCCGCAAGGGAAGAAGGGGATGGCGGCCGCAAGGGAAGAAGGGGATGGCGGCCGTAAGGGGAGGAGGGGATGGCGGCTGCAAGGGGAGGAGGGGATGGCGGCCTTAAAGGGAGGAGGGGATGGTGGACGCAAGGGGAGGAAGGGATGGCGGCCGCAAGGGAAGAAGGGGATGGCGGCCGCAAGGGAAGAAGGGGATGGCGGACGTAAGGGGAGGAGGGGATGGCGGCCGCAAGGGGAGGAGAGGATGGCGGCCGCAAGGAGAGGAGAGGATGGCGGCCGTAAGGGGAGGAGGGGATAGTGGCCGCAAGGGGGGGGGGAGAGGATGGCGGCAGTAATGGGAGGAGAAGATGGCGGCCGTAAAGGGAGGAGAGGATGGCGGCCGCAAGGGGAGGAGAGGATGGCGGCCGCAAGGGGAGGAGAGGATGGCGGCAGTAAGGGCAGGAGAGGATGGCGGCCGTAAGGGGAGGAGGGGATAGTGGCCGCAAGGGGAGGAGGGGATGGCGGCAGTAAGGGGAGGAGGGGATGGCGGCCGCAAGGGGAGGAGAGGATGGCGGCCGCAAGGGGAGGAGGGGATGGCGGCCGTAAGGGAAGGAGGGGATGGCGGCCATAAGGGGAGGAGAGGATGGCAGCTGCAAGGGGAGGAGGGGATGGCGACCGAAAGGGAAGGAGGGGAGGATGGCGGCCGTGCGGGGAGGAGAGGATGTCGGCCACAAGGAGAGGAGGGGATGGCGGCCGCAAGGGGAGGAGAGGATGGCGGCCACAAGGGGAGGAGGGGATGGCGGCCGTAAGGGAAGGAGGGGATGGCGGCCATAAGGGGAGGAAAGGATGGCAGCTGCAAGGGGATGAGAGGATGGCAGCCGCAAGGGGAGGAGGGGATGGCGGCTGCAAGGGGAGTAGAGGATGGCGGCTGTAAGAGGAGGAGGGGATGGCGGCTGCAAGGGGAGGAGGGGATGGCGTCCGCAAGGGGAGGAGGGGATGGCGGCCGTAAGGGGAGCAAAGGGAGGAGGGAATGGCGGCCGCAATGGGAGGAGGGGATGGCGGCCGTAAGGGGAGGAGGGGATGGCGACCGCAAGGGGAGGAGAGGATGGCGGCCGTAAGGGGAGGAGGGGATGGCGGCCGTAAGGGGAGGAAGGGATGGCGGCCCAAGGGGAAGAGAGGATGGCAGTCGTGAGGGGAGGAGGTGATGGCGGCCGTAAGGGAAGGAGGGGATGGCGGCCGTAAGGGGATGAGAGGATGGCGGCCGCAAGGGGAAGAGAGGATGGCGGCCGTAAGAGGAGGAAGGGATGGTGGCCGCAAGGGGAGGAGGTGATGGCGGCCGTAAGGGGAGCAAGGGGAGGAGGGAATGGTGGCCGCAAGGGGAGGAGGGGATGGCGGCCGTAAGGGGAGTAGGGGATGGCGACCACAAGGGGAGGAGGGGATGGCGGCCGTAAGGGAAGGAGGGGATGGCGGCTGCAAGGGGAGTAGAGGATGGCGGCTGTAAGAGGAGGAGGGGATGGCGGCTGCAAGAGGAGGAGGGGATGGCGTCCGCAAGGGGAGGAGGGGATGGCGGCCGTAAGGGGAGCAAGGGGAGGAGGGAATGGCGGCCGCAATGGGAGGAGGGGATGGCGGCCGTAAGGGGAGGAGGGGATGGCGACCGCAAGGGGAGGAGGGGATGGGGGCCGTAAGGGGAAGAGAGGATGGCGGTCATGAGGGGAGGAGGGGATAGCGGCCGTAAGGGGTGGAGGGGATAGCGGCCGTAAGGGAAGGAGGGGATGGCGGCCATAAGGGGAGGAGAGGATGGCGGCCGTAAGGGGAGGAGGGGATGGCGGCCGCAAGGGGATGAGAGGATGGCAGCCGCAAGGGGAGGAGGGGATGGTGGCCGCAAAGGGAGGAGGGGATGGCGGCTGCAAGGGGAGGAGGTGATGGCGGTCGTAAGGGGAGCAAGGGGAGGAGGGAATGGTGGCCGCAAGGGGAGGAGGGGATGGCGGCCGTAAGGGGAGTAGGGGATGGCGACCACAAGGGGAGGAGGGGATGGCGGCCGTAAGGGAAGGAGGGGATGGCGGCTGCAAGGGGAGTAGAGGATGGCGGCTGTAAGAGGAGGAGGGGATGGCGGCTGCAAGAGGAGGAGGGGATGGCATCCGCAAGGGGAGGAGGGGATGGCGTCCGTAAGGGGAGGAGGGGATGGCGGCCGTAAGGGGAGCAAGGGGAGGAGGGAATGGCGGCCGCAATGGGAGGAGGGGATGGCGGCCGTAAGGGGAGGAGGGGATGGCGGCCGTAAGGGGAGTAGGGGATGGCGACCACAAGGGGAGGAGGGGATGGCGGCCGTAAGGGAAGGAGGGGATGGCGGCTGCAAGGGGAGTAGAGGATGGCGGCTGTAAGAGGAGGAGGGGATGGCGGCTGCAAGAGGAGGAGGGGATGGCGTCCGCAAGGGGAGGAGGGGATGGCGGCCGTAAGGGGAGCAAGGGGAGGAGGGAATGGCGGCCGCAATGGGAGGAGGGGATGGCGGCCGTAAGGGGAGGAGGGGATGGCGACCGCAAGGCGAGGAGGGGATGGGGGTCGTAAGGGGAAGAGAGGATGGCGGTCGTGAGGGGAGGAGGGGATAGCGGCCGTAAGGGGAGGAGGGGATGGCGGTCGTGAGGGGAGGAGGGGATAGCGGCCATAAGGGGAGGAGGGGATGGCGGCCATAAGGGGAGGAGAGGATGGCGGCCGTAAGGGGAGGAGGGGATGGCGGCCGCAAGGGGATGAGAGGATGGCAGCCGCAAGGGGAGGAGGGGATGGTGGCCACAAAGGGAGGAGAGGATGGCGGCCGTAAGAGGAGGAAGGGATGGTGGCTGCAAGGGGAGGAGGGGATGGTGGCTGCAAGGGGAAGAGAGAATGGCGGTCGTGAGGGGAGGAGGGGATAGCGGCCGTAAGGGGAGGAGGGGATGGCGGCCGTAAGGGGAGGAGGGGATGGCGGCCGTAAGGGAAGGAGGGGATGGCGGCTGTAAGGGGAGGAGAGGATGGCGGCCGTAAGGGGAGGAGGGGATGGCAGCCGCAAGGGGATGACAGGATGGCAGCCGCAAGGGGAGGAGGGGATGGCGGCCGCAAGGGGAAGAGAGGATGGCGGCCGTAAGAGGAGGAAGGGATGGTGGCCGCAAGGGGAGGAGGGGATGGCGGCTGCAAGGGGAAAAGGGGATGGCGGCCGTAAGGGGAGCAAGGGGAGGAGGGAATGGTGGCCGCAAGGGGAGGAGGGGATGGCGGCCGTAAGGGGAGTAGTGGATGGCGACCACAAGGGGAGGAGGGGATGGCGGCCGTAAGGGAAGGAGGGGATGGAGGCTGCAAGGGGAGTAGAGGATGGCGGCTGTAAGAGGAGGAGGGGATGGCAGCTGCAAGAGGAGGAGGGGATGGCGTCCGCAAGGGGAGGAGGGGATGGCGGCCGTAAGGGGAGCAAGGGGAGGAGGGAATGGCGGCCGCAATGGGAGGAGGGGATGGCGGCCGTAAGGGGAGGAGGGGATGGCGGCCGTAAGGGGAGTAGGGGATGGCGACCACAAGGGGAGGAGGGGATGGCGGCCGTAAGGGGAGGAGGGGATGGCGGCCGTAAGGGGAAGAGAGGATGGCGGTCGTGAGGGGAGGAGGGGATAGCGGCCGTAAGGGGAGGAGGGGATGGCGGCCGTAAGGGGTGGAGGGGATAGCGGCCGTAAGGGAAGGAGGGGATGGCGGCCATAAGGGGAGGAGAGGATGGCGGCCGTAAGGGAAGGAGGGGATGGCGGCCGCAAGGGGATGAGAGGATGGCAGCCGCAAGGGGAGGAGGGGATGGTGGCCGCAAAGGGAGGAGAGGATGGCGGCCGTAAGAGGAGGAAGGGATGGTGGCCGCAAGGGGAGGAGGGGATGGTGGCTGCAAGGGGAAGAGAGGATGGCGGTCGTGAGGGGAGGAGGGGATAGCGGCCGTAAGAGGAGGAGGGGATGGCGGCCGTAAGGGGAGGAGGGGATGGCGGCCGTAAGGGAAGGAGGGGATGGCGGCCGTAAGGGGAGGAGAGGATGGCGGCCGTAAGGGGAGGAGGGGATGGCAGCCGCAAGGGGAGGAGGGGATGGCAGCCGCAAGGGGAGGAGGGGATGGCGGCCGCAAGGGGAGGAGGGGATGGCGGCCGCAAGGGGAAGAGAGGATGGCGGCCGTAAGAGGAGGAAGGGATGGTGGCCGCAAGGGGAGGAGGGGATGGCGGCTGCAAGGGGAGGAGGGGATGGCGGCCGTAAGGGGAGCAAGGGGAGGAGGGAATGGTGGCCGCAAGGGGAGGAGGGGATGGCGGCCGTAAGGGGAGTAGGGGATGGCGACCACAAGGGGAGGAGGGGATGGCGGCCGTAAGGGAAGGAGGGGATGGCGGCTGCAAGGGGAGTAGAGGATGGCGGCTGTAAGAGGAGGAGGGGATGGCGGCTGCAAGAGGAGGAGGGGATGGCGTCCGCAAGGGGAGGAGGGGATGGCGGCCGTAAGGGGAGCAAGGGGAGGAGGGAATGGCGGCCGCAATGGGAGGAGGGGATGGCGGCCGTAAGGGGAGGAGGGGATGGCGACCGCAAGGGGAGGAGGGGATGGGGGCCGTAAGGGGAGGAGGGGATGGCAGCCGTAAGGGGAGGAGGGGATGGCAGCCGTAAGGGGAAGAGAGGATGGCGGTCGTGAGGGGAGGAGGGGATAGCGGCCGTAAGGGGAGGAGGGGATGGCGGCCGTAAGAGGTGGAGGGGATGGCGGCCATAAGGGGAGGAGAGGATGGCGGCCGTAAGGGGAGGAGGGGATGGCGGCCGTAAGAGGTGGAGGGGATGGCGGCCATAAGGGGAGGAGAGGATGGCGGCCGTAAGGGGAGGAGGGGATGGCGGCCGCAAGGGGATGAGAGGATGGCAGCCGCAAGGGGAGGAGGGGATGGTGGCCGCAAAGGGAGGAGAGGATGGCGGCCGTAAGAGGAGGAAGGGATGGTGGCTGCAAGGGGAGGAGGGGATGGTAGCTGCAAGGGGAAGAGAGGATGGCGGTCGTGAGGGGAGGAGGGGATAGCGGCCGTAAGGGGAGGAGGGGATGGCGGACGTAAGGGGAGGAGGGGATGGCGGCCGTAAGGGAAGGAGGGGATGGCGGCCGTAAGGGGAGGAGAGGATGGCGGCCGTAAGGGGAGGAGGGGATGGCAGCCGCAAGGGGATGAGAGGATGGCAGCCGCAAGGGGAGGAGGGGATGGCGGCCGCAAGGGGAAGAGAGGATGGCGGCCGTAAGAGGAGGAAGGGATGGTGACCGCAAGGGGAGGAGGGGATGGCGGCTGCAAGGGGAGGAGGGGATGGCGGCCGTAAGGGGAGCAAGGGGAGGAGGGAATGGTGGCCGCAAGGGGAGGAGGGGATGGCGGCCGTAAGGGGAGCAAGGGGAGGAGGGAATGGTGGCCGCAAGGGGAGGAGGGGATGGCGGCCGTAAGGGGAGTAGGGGATGGCGACCACAAGGGGAGGAGGGGATGGCGGCCGTAAGGGAAGGAGGGGATGGCGGCTGCAAGGGGAGTAGAGGATGGCGGCTGTAAGAGGAGGAGGGGATGGCGGCTGCAAGAGGAGGAGGGGATGGCGTCCGCAAGGGGAGGAGGGGATGGCGGCCGTAAGGGGAGCAAGGGGAGGAGGGAATGGCGGCCGCAATGGGAGGAGGGGATGGCGGCCGTAAGGGGAGGAGGGGATGGCGACCGCAAGGGGAGGAGGGGATGGCGACCGCAAGGGGAGGAGGGGATGGCGACCGCAAGGGGAGGAGGGGATGGCGACCGCAAGGGGAGGAGGGGATGGCGGCCGTAAGGGGAAGAGAGGATGGCGGTCGTGAGGGGAGGAGGGGATAGCGGCCGTAAGGGGAGGAGGGGATGGCGGCCGTAAGGGGTGGAGGGGATAGCGGCCGTAAGGGAAGGAGGGGATGGCGGCCATAAGGGGAGGAGAGGATGGCGGCTGTAAGGGGAGGAGGGGATGGCGGCCGCAAGGGGATGAGAGGATGGCAGCCGCAAGGGGAGGAGGGGATGGTGGCCGCAAAGGGAGGAGAGTATGGCGGCCGTAAGAGGAGGAAGGGATGGTGGCTGCAAGGGGAGGAGGGGATGGTGGCTGCAAGGGGAGGAGGGGATGGCGGCCGTAAGGGGAGCAAGGGAAGGAGGGAATGGTGGCCGCAAGGGGAGGAGGGGATGGCGGCCGTAAGGGGAGTAGGGGATGGCGACCGCAAGGGGAGGAGGGGACGGCGGCCGTAAGGGAAGGAGGAGATGGCGGCTGCAAGGGGAGTAGAGGATGGCGGCTGTAACAGGAGGAGGGGATGGCGGCTGCAAGAGGAGGAGGGGATGGCGTCCGCAAGGGGAGGAGGGGATGGCGGCCGTAAGGGGAGCAAGGGGAGGAGGGGATGGCGGCCGTAAGGGGAGTAGGGGATGGCGACCGTAAGGGGAGCAAGGGAAGGAGGGAATGGTGGCCGCAAGGGGAGGAGGGGATGGCGGCCGTAAGGGGAGTAGGGGATGGCGACCGCAAGGGGAGGAGGGGACGGCGGCCGTAAGGGAAGGAGGAGATGGCGGCTGCAAGGGGAGTAGAGGATGGCGGCTGTAACAGGAGGAGGGGATGGCGGCTGCAAGAGGAGGAGGGGATGGCGGCCGTAAGGGGAGGAGGGGATGGCGGCCGTAAGGGGAGGAGGGGATGGCGGCCGTAAGGGGAGGAGGAGATGGCGACCGTAAGGGGAGGAGGGGATGGCGGCCGCAAGGGGAAGAGAGGATGGCGGTCGTGAGGGGAGGAGGGGATAGCGGCCATAAGGGGAGGAGAGGATGGCGGCCGTAAGGGGAGGAGGGGATGGCGGCCGCAAGGGGATGAGAGGATGGCAGCCGCAAGGGGAGGAGGGGATGGCGGCCGCAAGGGGAGGAGAGGATGGCGGCCGTAAGAGGAGGAAGGGATGGTGGCTGCAAGGGGAGGAGGGGATGGCGGCCGTAAGGGGAGGAGGGGATGGCGGCCGTAAGGGGAGGAGGGGATGGCGGCCGTAAGGGGAGGAGGGGATGGGGGCCGTAAGGGGAGCAAGGGGAGGAGGGAATGGTGGCCGCAAGGGGAGGAGGGGATGGCGGCCGTAAGGGGAGGAGGGGATGGCGGCCGTAAGGGGAGTAGGGGATGGCGACCGCAAGGGGAGGAGGGGATGGCGGCCGTAAGGGGAGGAGGGGATGGCGGCCATAAGGGGAGGTGGAGATGGAGGCCGCAAGGGGAGGATAGGATGGCGGCCGTGAGGGGAGGAGGGGATGGCGGCCGTAAGGGGATGGCGGCCGTAAAGGGAGGAGGGGATGGCGGCAGCAAGGGGAGGAGGGGATGGTGGCCGTAAGGGGAGGAGGGGATGGCAGCCGCAAGGGGAGAAGAGCGTTACGCTCGCGCCTGGACTGACTGGCGTGAGCGTGATTAGTGATCCCACTGTACCATGAACAGAGGAGTGCCAGGAGGGACGTAACTAAGTATCAGCCTGATCCGACCAAGGTCGCACGGCGGCTTATTCGACTCCGTGGACCAAGGAGGAACCGAGTAGAGGGAACAGGTACGACTCCAGGTCAGACCCCGGTCACAGTTGTTGACCCACACCAGGGAATGCAGGAACAGGCAGGTAAGACTGGCATACAGGCAGGTGGGTATTGGCAAGTACGGCTGGTATGCAGACAGGTGGGCACCGGCAAGCACGGCTGGTATGCTGTTATGTGGGCACTGGCAAGCACGAATGGAGTGCAGACAGGGAGGTACTAGCAGGTTGGAGCGCAGGCTGGATAGGGTCCAGTACAGACTGGGAGACGAGTTCAGAGCCGCAGATGCGGTAGTCAAGCAGAGTAAAGCGAAACTGCAGGTGCGGTGGACAAGGCTGAGCAGAGCGAAACTGCAGGTGCGGTGGACAAGGCTGAGCAGAGCGAAACCGCAGGTGTGGTGGACAAGGCTGAGCAGAGCGAAACCGCAGGTGCGGTGGACAAGGCTGAGCAGAGCGAAACCGCAGGTGCGGTGGACAAGGCTGAGCAGAGCGAAACAGCAGGTGCGGTGGACAAGGCTGAGCAGAGCGAAACCGCAGGTGCGGTGGAAAAGGCTGAGCAGAGCGAAACCGCAGGTGCGGTGGACAAGGCTGAGCAGAGCGAAACCGCAGGTGCGGTGGACAAGGCTGAGCAGAGCGAAACCGCAGGTGCGGTGGACAAGGCTGAGCAGAGCGAAACCGCAGGAGCGGTGGACAAGGCTAAGCAGAGAGAAACCGCAGGTGCGGTGGACAAGGCAGAGCAGGGAGAAACCGCTGGAGCGGTGGGCAAGTCAGAGCAGAGAGAAACCGCCGGAGAGGTGGGTAAGGCAGAGCAGAGGGAAGCCGCCGGAGCCGTGGGCAAGTCAGAGCGGAGAGAAACCGCAGGAGCGGTGGGCAAGACAGAGCGGAGAGAAACCGCAGGTGCGGTGGACAAGGCTGAGCAGAGGGAAACCGCAGGTGCGGTGGACAAGGCTGTGCAGAGCGAAACCGCAGGTGCGGTGGACAAGGCTAAGCAGAGCGAAACCGCAGGTGCGGTGGACAAGGCAGAGAGGACAGGGCTCTGTTCACATGGAACAGACAGGAAAATGCAGGAAGATGGCTAGAACACAGGAGGAAGATATGGAGGAAGGGAAAAGGGACAAGCAGAACCAGATACACACAAGGTACTTCACATGAAGTAGCGAGTGGACACAAAACTCACAAACAGAAGTACAGAGACAACGAGTTGGAGTTAGGTGCAGGTTCAGATACTGCAGGAAAAGGGAAGGTACAGACAGAGACAAACAGGTAACAGGCTAGGATACAGTTCAGACAGGAACTGCTACTGCAATGAGATACAAGAACGAGCCTGGGTATACAGCCCCCAGAGTGGCGGGAAGAGACTAGAAGTCAGAGATAACAGGTCTGGGAATGCAGCCCCCAGAATGGAGGAGGCAGACTAGAAAGAGGACAGGACCTGGCAATTCAGTAGCAAAGACTAACTGAGTGAAGGTGTTGCTCAGGCACCTCCTACTGGGTGGAGGGGGTTTAAATATCCAGTGACTCAAAGCAATAGGCTGGAGACGCATTAGGGGTGCGACGAAAGCAGCTATAAGAATCAGGAAGTAACCGGGCCGCCGCCCTAAACAGTCAGTCAAGAGACATGCACATAGCAAGAACTGGAGCAAGGTTTGTAGGCCGGACTGACAGGTAAGATTGCGGTCTTGCATAGTGGGAGGTGGTGCACTATGCAAGCACGCCTCCAGGGATGTTACAGTACCCCCCCCCCCTTTACGCCCCGTCTTCTTCAAGCCAGCAAGGGTCTTCTGCAGAGAATTTGGAGGCCAATCCTTCTCTTCAAGAGGATTACCTCTTCTGTCCACTAGAGGAAACTAAACTGATCTCATTATCTTGGTGACTAGGATGCTTCATCCTATCAAGCCATCCTCAGCAACAGATGAAGTGGGTGAAGTACCAGGAACAGCACACAGGAAAGTCTCTCTCCCTTTGTTATCAGGTAGCACCCCGGACGATTCAGGAGACAACTGGAGGTCCTCCGCCTGGTTGGAGGGGTGAAGAGACTCGGGGGTAAACACCGCCTTGATGGATGTAGGACCAGATTTATTAGAGACGGAGGGTCCTTGCTTTAGGACCATCTTCAGACTGGTTTCAGAGATGACATGTCTGTAAGGCGGGACGGTACCTGAAGCCAGATCATTGGTACAATCGTCGAGACTGTGTGGGGACAATGCCTCCGCTTCCCTTCCCTCGGAGACTTCAGCGCACAGCGAGTCAGCGACTAGCAGATCTGGTGAAAAAGAAGAAGAAACTGCTGACTGTCCTGCAGATATGGGGACTGGACACCCCTTGTACCTCAGCAGTCCCCCAGGAAACACCATGCAGGATCTCCAGACCTGAGCGGGCACTAGATCTCTCGGCTCTGGACGACCTGTGGGTAAACCAGACAGCACCTGGAATGTGAACTTCTTCATGTGTAATGCTCCAATCTGGAGCTTAATTTGTACAGACATATTTTGACTGTTTCTGAGTAGGGCTCGTCCTTCTGCTGACAATGCCCAAACCGGCTTCTGGAGTTGTCGGACGGGAATCAGACACCGATTCTTCAAGGCTTTAAACCCGAAACTTCCGGTTAATCCGAGGCCTTCACTTGCCACGGAGACAGTCATGGTCATCTGTGGAGAGGAAACACTAACGCCAAGGGCAGCCTCTCCTACAGGCCTAATGTCTTGGGATTCTCCAACCTTCGCTGGACAAAGACCGTCAGGGGGTCCCAAACCACCGCAGCGGGACCGCAATCCGATTGAGTTCTGGCTTCTGCTTTGCCTGACGAACATAGTCATCCTTCGTGGATTCTGTGCGGAAAGCTGCCTCTACAGGCTAGGGAACAGGAGGTCTTTGGGAGGACAGAACCTGGCGTGATGGTTTGCCTCTACGCCTTGCACGTCTGGACTGCCTCTTGAGGTTGGGAAGAGAAGTATTCTGTGGAGCATTGTCATCCTGTGTGGATTCTGGGTGGGCAGCAGTCTCTTCGGGCTGGAGGACTGGTGGGCTACCTACACACATTACCCATCGGGGCTGCTCCGGGATATTGGGAAGGGAAGCTTTAGCAGAGGCTTCAGTATTAAGGTCATCGAAGACCATTAGAAAGGCCACCAGGAAGGCCTGCAGGTCAAAGACGATAGGATCCCATGCTTCACATAGGGGGGTGATCCATTTCAAGGCATCACCCGCTAGGTAGGACATCATAAATGCCACTTTAACCTGATCGGTAGGAAAATAGTGAGCATAGAACTTGAAATGCAGCATGCATTGCTCCACAAATGCTCGGCTTCGTTTTGGATCCCCATAGTACCGTGGTGGATCCGCAGGAACGAGAGCTGATAGATCCATTTGGGCTGATGCGTAAATCGCCTGGGCCATAGCTTGAGAAAAAAAAATTTTTTTCTTGGTGCACGTATTCGCCAGACAAGGATTCAAAATGTCTCTGAGAGAGAAGGACCGTGGGGCGCAACGGGGACCATGGCCTGAGCAAACTGTTACGCACGCACCTGGACTGACTGGCGTGAGCGTGATTAGTGATCCCACTGTACCATGAACCGAGGAGTGCCAGGAGGGGATGGCAGCCGTAAGGGGAGGAGGGGATGGGAGCCGTAAGGGGAGGAGGGGATGGCGGCCGCAAGGGGAGGAGAGGGTGGCGGCAGTAAAAGGAGGAGAGGATGGCGGCAGTAAGGGGAGGAGGGGATGGAGGCCGTAAGGGGAGGAGAGGAAGGCGGCAGGAAGGGGAGGAGAGGATGGCGGCAGAGAGGGGAGGAGAGGATGGCGGCAGAGAGGGGAGGAGAGGATGGCGGCCGTAAGGGGAGGAGGGGATGGCGGCCGCAAGGGGAGGTGAGGATGGCGGCCATAAGGGGAGGAGGGGATAGAAGCCGTAAGGGGAGCAGGGGATGGCGGCTGTAAGGGGAGGAGGGGATGGTGGCGGTAAGGGGAGGAGGGGATGGCGGCCATAAGGGGAGGAGAGGATGACGGCCGTAAGAGGAGGAGGGGATAGCGGCAGCAAGGAGAGTAGAGGATGGCGGTCGCAAGGGGAGGAGGGGATGGCAGCCGCAAGGGGAGGAGAGGATGGCGGCCGCAAGGGGAGGAGGGGATGGCGTCCGCAAGGGGAGGAGAGGATGGCGGCCGTAAAGGGAAGAGGGGATAGCAGCCGTAAGGGGAGGTGGGGATGGCGGCTGCAAGGGGAGGAGAGGATGGCGGCCGTGAAGGGAGGAGGGGATAGCGGCCGTAAGGGGAGGAGGGGATGGCGGCCGTAAGGGGAGGAGGGGATGGAGGCCGTAAGGGGAGGTGGGGATGGCGGCCGCAAGGGGAGGAGAGGATGGCGGCCGTGAAGGGACGAGGGCACGGCGGCTGCAAGGGGAGGAGAGGATGGCGGCCGCATGGGGAGGAGGGGATGGCGGCCGCAAGGGGAGGAGAGGATGGCGGCCGTAAGGGGAGGAGGGGATGGCGGCCGTAAGGGAAGGTGGAGATGACGGACGTAAGGGGAGAAGGGGATGGCGGCCATAAGGGGAGGAGAGGATGGCGGCCGTAAGGGGAGGAGAGGATGGCGGCCGTAAGAGGAGGCGGGGATGGCGGCTGCAAGGGGAGGAGAGGATGGCGGCCGCAAGGGGAGGAGGGGATGGTGGCCGTAAGGGGAGGAGAGGATGGCGGCCTTAAGGGGAGGAGAGGATGGCGGCAGTAAAGAGAGGAGGGGATGGCGGCCGCATGGGGAGGTGGGGATGGCGGCCGCAAGGGGAAGAGAGGATAGTGGCCGCAATGGGAGGAGGGGATGGCGGCAGCAAGGGGAGGAGGGGAAGGCGGCCGTAAAGGGAAGAGGGGATGATGGAGGGGATCGTGGCGGCCGCAAGGGGAGGAGGGGATGGCATCCGCAAGGGGAGCAAGGGGAGGAGGGGATGGCGGCCGCAAGAGGAGGAGGGGATGGCGGCCTCAAGGGGAGCAAGGGGAGGAGGGGATGGCGGTCGCAAGGGGAGGAGGGGATGGCGGTCGCAAGGGGAGGAGAGGATGGCGGCAGGAAGGGGAAGAGAGGATGGTGGCAATAAGGGGAGGAGAAGATGGCGGCCGTAAGGGGAGGAGGGGATGGCGGCCGCAAGGGGAGGAGGGGATGGCGGCCGCAAGGGGATGAGGGGATGGCGGCCGCAAGGGGATGAGGGGATGGCGGCCGCAAAGGGAGGAGGGGATGACGGCCGCAAGGGGAGGAGGGGATGGCGGCCACAAGAGGAGGAGGGGATGGCGGCCACAAGGGGAGGAGGGGATGGCGGCCGCAAAGGGAGGAGGGGATGGCGGCTGTAAAGGGAGGTGGAGATGGCGGCCGCAAGGGGAGGAAAGGATGGCGGCCGTGAGGGGAGGAGAGGATAGCGGCTGCAAGGGGAGGAGGGGATGGCGGCCGTAAGGGGAAGAGAGGATGGCGGCAATAAGGGGAGGAGGGGATGGCGGCCGCAAGGGGAGGAGGGGATGGTGGACGCAAGGGGATGAGGGGATGGCGGCCGCAAAGGGAGGAGGGGATGATGGCTGCAAGGGGAGGAGGGGATGGCAGCCGCAAGGGGAGGAGGGGATGGCGGCCTCAAAGGGAGGAGGGGATGGTGGACGCAAGGGGATGAGGGGATGGCGGCCGCAAAGGGAGGAGGGGATGACGGCTGCAAGGGGAGGAGGGGATGGCAGCCGCAAGGGGAGGAGGGGATGGCGGCCTCAAAGGGAGGAGGAGATGGCGGCTGTAAGGGGAGGAGGGGATGGCGGCCGCAAGGGGATGAGGGGATGTCGGCTGTAAGGGGAGGAGAGGATGGCGGCTGTAAGGGGAGGAGGGGATGGCGGCCGCAAGGGGATGAGGGGATGTCGGCTGTAAGGGGAGGAGAGGATGGCAGCCGCAAGGGGAGGAGGGGATGGCGGCCGTAAGCGGAGGAGAGGTTGGCGGCCTTAAAGGGAGGAGAGGATGGAGGCCGATATATATGGCAGATACTACTGAATGAGACCAGGGCGGTGCACCGGCAACAGGAAGGATTCTTTGCGTTTAATGCAGTGTGCTCCATCCTCAGCCACAGTTATGTGCAGAATTCACGCTCTTCTGCGCTGAGAACGAGGTCATCACATAGGACACAACAGAAAAAGATTTCAGTACCGTGGACAGCGACAAGTCCTGCGAGGATAACCCAGAAGTGCAGGGAGACAGGAGTATACAGTATATAAGTAAATATAAATAAGTATTTGATACACGGCCGATTTTGCAGTTTTCCCACCTACAGAGAATGGAGAGATCTGTAATTGTTATCGTAGGTCACTTCACCTGTGAGAGACAGAATGTAACAATAACAACCAGAAAATCCCATTGTAGGATTGTTACATAATTAATTTGCATTTTATTGGATGAAATAAGTATTTGATCACCGACCAACCAGCAAGAATTCTGTCTCTCACAGACCTGTTAGTTTTCTGTAAGAAGTCTCCTACTCTGCACTCGTTACCTGTATAAAAGACACCTGTTCACACACTCAATCAATCACGTGCCAACCTCTCCACCATGGCCAAGACCAAAGAGCTGTCTAAGGACACCAGGGACAAAGTTGTAGACCGGCATAAGGCTGGGATGGGCTATAGGACAATAGACAAGTAGACTGGTGAGAAGGCTACAACTGTTGGCACAATTATTAGAAAATGGAAGAATCACAAGATAACTGTCAATTTTCCACAATCTGGGGCTCCGTGAAAGATCTCGCCTCGTGTGGTAAGGATGATTCTGAGAAAGGTCAGGAATCCGCCCAGAACTACACTGGAGGACCTGGTCAATGACCTGAATAGAGCTGGGACCACAGTCTCAAACATTACCGCTTGCAACACACTACGCCGTCATGGAATAAAATCCAGCAGGGCACGCAAGGTCCCCCTACTCACGCCAGCACATGCCCAGGACCATCTGAAGTTCGCCAATGACCATCTGGATGATCCAGAGGAGGCATGGGAGAAGGTCATGTGGTCAGATGAGACCAAAATAGAACTTTTTAGTATCAACTCCACTCGCCATGTTTGGAGGAAGAAGAAGGATAAGTACAACCCCAAGAACACCATCCTAACCGTGAAGCATGGTGGGGGAAACATCATACTTTTGCTTTTCTGCAAAGGGGACAGGACGGCAGCACCGTATTGAACGGAGGATGGATGGGGTCATGTATCGCAAGATTTTGGCCAACAACCTCCTTCCCTCAGTAAGAGCATTGAAGATGGGTTGTGGCTGGGTCTTCCAGCATGACAATGACCTGAAACACACAGCCAGGGCAACTAAGGAGCGGCTCCGTAAGAAGCATTTCAAGGTCCTGGAGTGGCCTAACCAGTTTCCAGACCTGAACCCAATAGTAAATCTTTGGAGGGAGCTGAAACTCAATGTTGCCCAGCAACAGCCCCGAAACCTGAATAATCTGGAGAAGATCTGTATGGAGGAGGGGGCCAAAATCCCTGCTGCAGTGTGTGCAAACCTGGTCAAGAACTACAGGAAATATCTGACCTCTGTAATTGTAAGGCTATGTGTGCACGATCAGGATTTGAAGCAGAAATTTCCTGACCGTTTCTGCATCTCGTTGGCAGGAAAAACGCTGCGGGACTTCTGCACGTTTTTAATGCATTTTTTGAAGCATTTTTTGATGTGTTTTTTTTAAGTGTTTTTGTACATCAATGAATGCTTTTTGGAGCTAAATAAAGTTATTTGGTGGGACATTGCTTAAACCCTTGGATTACCATCATAACTGGTGTGAGTATATTGGTTAATTTAAATGATTAAAGAATGTGTCTGTTGTATTTCAAATAAAGTGTTTGCTCCTTGTCTGTGTGTTTATTTAACTCTTTACTTTAATTAGGTTTGGTCATGAAAAGGTCTGATTGACACCTTGTCATAACCAAACAAAAGAGCTAGGTGTCAGCTAGTCCCATTCACCCAATCTTCATTAGCATTTCTATTCATGTAATTTATGCGGCAGCTGTTTTTAGCCTAGGAAGGTGCCATTTGCAAACATGGTCCCTGGCTCTAATTAACAGCTCACAGCTGGTTTGCTAGGCGCTACATCCCCACGATCAGCACTCAGCAGCGCTTAGGAAGCAGCGTATTTTTGTTGCGCCCAAAACGCGGTGTTCTAAAGTCGCACTTTTGTTGTCGGTACATGTGAATCCACTGCATATAATGACACTTCAATCGGTCAAAATCTGCAGCGGAGACTAGCATGTGTGCTACAGAACTTGACATGCTGCGGGTGAGTTTGGGTACGTGGCCACGGTCAGGAGCAGCTGCAGTTTTGACACTGCATGTTTATACAGCGTAAAACCTGCAGTATCTGGATGTTACAGCATAGTGGATGGGATCTCTAGAAATCCCATGTCCACTATGCGTGCATCTGAGGCTGCGGATCACCCGTGGACACTGACATGCGGCACGTCTTTCAGGACCACAGCATGTCAAATTCTCTTGTGGAGTCGCTAATCTCCACAACAAAAGTTTGACCACTAGAAAGTATTGAATGCGGTAAATACGCATGGTTCAGTGAACACATGTGGATTTACCTGCGTTCAATAGAATGCAATGTTTTGGACGTAGCAAAAATATGCGTCCAAAGCGCTGCTACGTCTGGGTTGTGGGCACATAGCCTAAAATTTAAAAAAAAAAATGGCGTGGGCTCCAGCATCATTTTTATAACCAGCAGAGGGAAAGCCGACAGCGGGGTGCTGATATTAGTAGCCAGGGAAGGGACCATTAGCCAAGAATGTTCCCTGACTATTAATATCAGCCCAGAGCGGGCACACTGGCTTGGCTGGGAAGACTACTGCTCCCCCCCCAGCCACGCCGCTATCACTGATATCAGCGGGAGCGGCAGTCGGATGAGAGGAGTTGTAGTTCTCCTCTCCTGACCCGGGTAACACCTGCGCTGCGTTTTTGCCGCGGATTCGCGTCTATTGGCTTTAATTGAAATGCAGCAAATCTGCAGGTATAAATATTATACCGCCGGCACAATGGCCATGCTGCAGTTTTTACCGCAATTGTAATCCTGAGCGGAAATTCCCAGCACATCAGGATTACCATTGCTATAGCTGGCAGACCTATAAAACAAGCGTTTTCACAGCGGAAAAACCGCCGCAAAAACGCATAAAAAACGCTTCGTGTGCACATAGCTTAACAAAGGTTTCTGGACTAAATACTAAGTTCTGTTTTTCTATTGTGTCAAATACTTATTTCATGCAATAAAATGTAAATTAATGATGTAACAATCCTACAATGGGATTTTCTGGTTGTTATTTTTACGTTCTGTCTCTCACAGGTGAAGTGACCTACGATAACAATTACAGATCTCTCCATTCACTGTAGGTGGAAAACTGCAAAATCAGCCGAGAATCAAATACTTATTCTCCCCACTGTACATTACAGAGGGTGTATAACACACACTACATGGAGAAAGTATGTGCCCCCCACATCCACCTCCGGGGACTTCTGTGTCCTCCATCTAAATCCATAGACATTACTATGGAGTTGCCCCTCTGTAGATATAATGGCTCTGCTCTTCTGGGAAGGGCTCAGGGCCCTGTAGGTCCATATCATCACCCCCAGGACTCCTCGTTCTTCTTTCATGGCACATGCACAGAGTGCAGCAACAACACAGGGCAGTCATACAGCGGCCGCCCGGTGTCACCGGGGAAAGGAATCCACAGCAGATCTGAGGTTCCAGCTGCGCCCCGTATCTCTGTATCTGTGTCCCGTGTCTGTGTCTTTGTGCCCCGTGTCTGTGTCTCTGTGCCCCGTGTCTGTGTCTCTGTGCCCCGTGTCTGTGTCTCTGTGCCCCGTGTCTCTGTATCTGTGCCCTGTGCCTCTGTATCTGTGCCCCGTGCCTCTGTATCTGTGCCCCGTGCCTCTGTATCTGTGCCCCGTGCCTCTGTATCTGTGCCCCGTGCCTCTGTATCTGTGCCCCGTGCCTCTGTATCTGTGCCCCGTGTCTCTGCGCCCCGTGTCTCTGTCTCTCGTGTCTCTGTCCCCCGTGTCTCTCGTGTCTCTGCGCCCCGTGTCTCTGTCTCTCGTGTCTCTGCGCCCCGTGTCTCTGTCTCTCGTGTCTCTGCCTCTGTGCCCCGTGTCTCTGTCCCCCGTGTCTCTGTCTCTCGTGTCTCTGCGCCCCGTGTCTCTGTCTCTCGTGTCTCTGTCCCCCGTGTCTCTGTCTGTTGTGTCTCTGCGCCCCGTGTCTCTGTCTCCCGTGTCTCTGCGCCCCGTGTCTCTGTCTCTCGTGTCTCTGCCTCTGTGCCCCGTGTCTCTGTCCCCCGTGTCTCTGTCTCTCGTGTCTCTGCGCCCCGTGTCTCTGTCTCTCGTGTCTCTGTCCCCCGTGTCTCTGTCTGTTGTGTCTCTGCGCCCCGTGTCTCTGTCTCCCGTGTCTCTGTCTCCCGTGTCTCTGCGCCCCGTGTCTCTGCGCCCCGTGTCTCTGCGCCCCGTGTCTCTGTCTCTCGTGTTTCTGCGCCCCGTATCTCTGTCTCCCGTGTCTCTGTCTCTCGTGTCTCTGCGCCCCGTGTCTCTGTATCTGTGCCCCGTGTCTCTGTCCTCAGTGTCTGTCTCTCATGTCTCTGCGCCCCGTGTCTCTGTATCTGTGCCCCGTGTCTCTGCGCCCCGTGTCTCACGTGTCTCCGTCTCTCGTGTCTCTGCGCCCCGTGTCTCTGTCTCCCGTGTCTCTGTCCCCCGTGTCTCTGTCTCTCGTGTCTCTGTCCCCCGTGTCTCTGTGCCCCGTGTCTCACGTGTCTCCGTCTCTCGTGTCTCTGCGCCCCGTGTCTCTGTCTCCCGTGTCTCTGTCCCCCGTGTCTCTGTCTCTCGTGTCTCTGTCTCCCGTGTCTCTGTCCCCCGTGTCTCTGTCTCTCGTGTCTCTGTCCCCCGTGTCTCTGCGCCCCGTGTCTCTGCGCCCCGTGTCTCTGTCTCTCGTGTCTCTGCCCCCCGTGTCTCTGCCTCTCGTGTCTCTGCCCCTCGTGTCTCTGTCCCCCGTGTCTCTGTCCCCCGTGTCTCTGTCCCCCGTGTCTCTGCGCCCCGTGTCTCTGTCTCTCGTGTCTCTGCGCCCCGTGTCTCTGCCCCCCGTGTCTCTAGTGTCTCTGCCCCCTGTGTCTCTGTCTCTCGTGTCTCTGCCCCCGTGTCTCTGTCTCTTGTGTCTCTGTCTCTTGTGTCTCTGCGCCCCGTGTCTCTGTCTCTCGTGTCTCTGCGCCCCGTGTCTCTGTCTCCCGTGTCTCTGCGCCCCGTGTCTCTGTCTCCCGTGTCTCTGCGCCCCGTGTCTCTGTCCGCCGTGTCTCTGCGCCCCGTGTCTCTGCGCCCCGTGTCTCTGCCCCCCGTGTCTCTGTCTCTCTGCGCCCCGTGTCTCTGTCCCCCGTGTCTCTGTCCCCCGTGTCTCTGTCTCTCGTGTCTCTGTCCCCCGTGTCTCTGTCTCTCGTGTGTCTGCCCCCCGTGTCTCTGGTGTCTCTGTCTCTGGTGTCTCTGCGCCCCGTGTCTCTGTCCCCCGTGTCTCTGTCTCTCGTGTCTCTGTCTCCCGTGTCTCTGCGCCCCGTGTCTCTGTCTCCCGTGTCTCTGCGCCCCGTGTCTCGGTCTCTCGTGTCTCTGTCTCCCTTGTCTCTGTCTCTCGTGTCTCTGTCTCTCGTGTCTCTGTCTCTCGTGTCTCTGCGCCCCGTGTCTCTGTCTCTCGTGTCTCTGCCCCCCGTGTCTCTGCGCCCCGTGTCTCTGCCCCCCGTGTCTCTGTCTCCCGTGTCTCTGCGCCCCGTGTCTCTGTCTCTCGTGTCTCTGTCTCCCGTGTCTCTGTCTCCCGTGTCTCGGTATCTCGTGTCTCGGTCTCTCGTGTCTCTGTCTCTCGTGTCTCTGCCCCCCGTGTCTCTGTCCCCCGTGTCTCTGTCTCCTGTGTCTCTACGCCCCGTGTCTCTGTCTCCCGTGTCTCTGCCCCCCGTGTCTCTGCGCCCCGTGTCTCTGTCTCTCTGTCTCTGCGCCCCGTGTCTCTGTCTCTCGTGTCTCTGCGCCCCGTGTCTCTGTCTCTCGTGTCTCTGCCTCTCGTGTCTCTGCCCCCCGTGTCTCTGCCCCCCGTGTCTCTGCCCCCCGTGTCTCTGTCTCTCGTGTCTCTGTCCCCCGTGTCTCTGTCCCCCGTGTCTCTGCGCCCCGTGTCTCTGTCTCTCGTGTCTCTGCCTCTCGTGTCTCTGCCCCCCGTGTCTCTGCCCCCCGTGTCTCTGCCCCCCGTGTCTCTGCCCCCCGTGTCTCTGTCCCCCGTGTCTCTGCGCCCCGTGTCTCTGCGCCCCGTGTCTCTGCGCCCCGTGTCTCTGTCTCTCGTGTCTCTGCCCCCCGTGTCTCTGCCTCTCGTGTCTCTGCCCCTCGTGTCTCTGTCCCCCGTGTCTCTGTCCCCCGTGTCTCTGTCCCCCGTGTCTCTGCGCCCCGTGTCTCTGTCTCTCGTGTCTCTGCGCCCCGTGTCTCTGCCCCCCGTGTCTCTAGTGTCTCTGCCCCCTGTGTCTCTGTCTCTCGTGTCTCTGCCCCCGTGTCTCTGTCTCTTGTGTCTCTGTCTCTCGTGTCTCTGCGCCCCGTGTCTCTGTCTCTCGTGTCTCTGCGCCCCGTGTCTCTGTCTCTCGTGTCTCTGCGCCCCGTGTCTCTGTCTCTCGTGTCTCTGCGCCCCGTGTCTCTGTCTCCCGTGTCTCTGTCTCCCGTGTCTCTGTCTCTCGTGTCTCTGTCCCCCGTGTCTCTGTCCCCCGTGTCTCTGCGCCCCATGTCTCTGCTCCCCGTGTCTCTGCTCCCCGTGTCTCTGCCCCCGTGTCTCTGTCTCCCGTGTCTCTGCTCCCCGTGTCTCTGCGCCCCGTATCTCTGTTTCCCGTGTCTCTGTCTCTCGTGTCTCTGCGCCCCGTCTCTGTCTCTCTGCCCCCCGTGTCTCTGTCCCCCGTGTCTCTGTCTCTCGTGTCTCTGTCTCCCGTGTCTCTGCGCCCCGTGTCTCTGTCTCTCGTGTCTCTGTCTCTCGTGTCTCTGCGCCCCGTGTCTCTGTCTCTCGTGTCTCTACCCCCGTGTCTCTGTCTCTCGTGTCTGTCTCCCGTGTCTCTGCGCCCCGTGTCTCTGTCTCCCGTGTCTCTGCCCCCCGTGTCTCTGTCTCCCGTGTCTCTGCCCCCCGTGTCTCTGTCTCCCGTGTCTCTGTCTCCCGTGTCTCTGCTCGCTCTCCGCAGACACCTGTCCCGGCGGCGGCGCCTCCTCTCTCCGCCTCTCCGGCCCCGTCCTCCCGCTCCTCCTTCTCCTCCTCCCGCCGCTGTCGGTGCATCATCCCCAGTATCGGAGCACACAGCGGAGGACATGCGACTCTCCCGGCGCCCCCCGCCGCCCGCCTGCCCGGGTGACCCCGCCGCCTCCCCGCTGCAGGCGCTGTGATCTCACCCGCGGTCCCGGCCGCGACCATGTGGAGCCCAACGGAAGAGGAGAAGTACGGAGTGGGTGAGTGACGGCCCCGGGGCCGCACCGGCGACACACGGGGGCCGCGGGCTGAGGAGGGAAGAGACAGCGGACGTGACCGGAATACGACACCGGGAGGAGGGAGGCTGCACCGGGGAAGCCATACTGCACCGGGGACAGGGCTGTACGGGAGGAGGAGGACACACACTGTATACTACACCGAGCACCGGGAGGAGGACGACACACACTGTATACTACACCGAGCACCGGGAGGAGGACGACACACACTGTATACTACACCGGGAGGAGGACGACACACACTGTATACTACACCGGGAGGAGGACGACACACACTGTATACACCGAGCATCGGGAGGAGGACGACACACACTGTATACACCGAGCACCAGGAGGAGGACGACACACACTGTATACTACACCGGGAGGAGGACGACACACTGTATACTACACCGGGAGGAGGACGACACACACTGTATACACCGAGCACCGGGAGGAGGACGACACACACTGTATACTACACCGAGCACCAGGAGGAGGACGACACACACTGTATACCACACCGGGAGGAGGACGACACACTGTATACTACACCGGGAGGAGGACGACACACTGTATATTACACCGGGAGGAGGACGACACACACTGTATACACCGAGCACCGGGAGGAGGACGACACACACTGTATACTACACCGAGCACCAGGAGGAGGACGACACACACTGTATACTACACCGGGAGGAGGACGACACACACTGTATACTACACCAAGCACCGGGAGGAGGACGACACACACTGTATACCACACCGGGAGGAGGAGGACGACACACACTGTATACTACACCGAGCACCGGGAGGAGGACGACACACACTGTATACTACACCGGGAGGAGGACGACACACACTGTATACTACACCGAGCACCGGGAGGAGGACGACACACACTGTATACTACACCGGGAGGAGGACGACACACACTGTATACTACACCGAGCATCGGGAGGAGGACGACACACACTGTATACTACACCGGGAGGAGGACGACACACACTGTATACTACACCGGGAGGAGGACGACACACACTGTATACTACACCGGGAGGAGGACGACACACACTGTATACACCGAGCACCGGGAGGAGGACGACACACACTGTATACTACAAAGGGAGGAGGACGACACACACTGTATACTACACCGGGAGGAGGACGACACACACTGTATACTACACCGGGAGGAGGACGACACACACTGTATACTACACCGAGCACCGGGAGGAGGACGACACACACTGTATACTACACCGAGCACCGGGAGGAGGACGACACACACTGTATACTACACCGGGAGGAGGACGACACACACTGTATACTACACCGGGAGGAGGACGACACACTGTATACTACACCGGGAGGAGGACGACACACACTGTATACACCGAGCACCGGGAGGAGGACGACACACTGTATACTACACCGAGCACCAGGAGGAGGACGACACACACTGTATACTACACCGGGAGGAGGACGACACACACTGTATACTACACCGGGAGGACGACGACACACACTGTATACACCGAGCACCGGGAGGAGGACGACACACACTGTATACTACACCGAGCACCAGGAGGAGGACGACACACACTGTATACTACACCGGGAGGAGGACGACACACACTGTATACTACACCGAGCACCGGGAGGAGGACGACACACACTGTATACCACACCGGGAGGAGGAGGACGACACACACTGTATACTACTCCGAGCACCGGGAGGAGGACGACACACACTGTATACTACACCGAGCACCGGGAGGAGGACGACACACACTGTATACTACACCGGGAGGAGGACGACACACACTGTATACTACACCGAGCACCGGGAGGAGGACGACACACACTGTATACTACACCGGGAGGAGGACGACACACACTGTATACTACACCGGGAGGAGGACGACACACACTGTATACTACACCGGGAGGAGGACGACACACACTGTATACTACACCGGGAGGAGGACGACACACACTGTATACTACACCGGGAGGAGGACGACACACACTGTATACTACACCGGGAGGAGGATGACACACACTGTATACTACACCGAGCACCGGGAGGAGGACGACACACACTGTATACTATACCGGGAGGAGGACGACACACACTGTATACTACACCGGGAGGAGGACGACACACACTGTATACTACACCGGGAGGAGGACGACACACACTGTATACACCGAGCATCGGGAGGAGGACGACACACACTGTATACTACACCGAGCACCAGGAGGAGGACGACACACACTGTATACTACACCGGGAGGAGGACGACACACACTGTATACCACACCGGGAGGAGGAGGACGACACACACTGTATACTACACCGAGCACCGGGAGGAGGACGACACACACTGTATACTACAACGGGAAGAGGACGACACACACTGTATACTACACCGAGCACCGGGAGGAGGACGACACACACTGTATACTACACCGAGCACCGGGAGGAGGACGACACACACTGTATACTACACCGAGCACCGGGAGGAGGACGACACACACTGTATACTACACCGAGCACCGGGAGGAGGACGACACTCACTGTATACTACACCGGGAGGAGGACGACACTCACTGTATACTACACCGGGAGGAGGACGACACGCACTGTATACTACACCGAGCATCGGGAGGAGGACGACACACACTGTATACTACACCGGGAGGAGGACGACACACACTGTATACTACACCGGGAGGAGGACGACACACACTGTATACTACACTCAGCACCGGGAGGAGGACGACACACACTGTATACTACACTCAGCACCGGGAGGAGGATGACACACACTGTATACTACACCGAGCACCGGGAGGAGGACGACACACACTGTATACTACACCGAGCACCGGGAGGAGGACGACACACACTGTATACACCGGGAGGAGGAGGACGACACACACTGTATACTACACTCAGCACCGGGAGGAGGACGACACACACTGTATACACCGAGCACCGGGAGGAGGACGACACACACTGTATACTACACCGAGCATCGGGAGGAGGACGACACACACTGTATACTATACCGAGCACCGGGAGGAAGACGACACACACTGTATACTACACCGAGCACCGGGAGGAAGACGACACACACTGTATACTACACCGGGAGGAGGACGACACACACTGTATACTACACCGGGAGGAGGACGACACACACTGTATACTACACCGAGCACCGGGAGGAGGAGGACGACACACACTGTATACTACACCGAGCACCGGGAGGAGGAGGACGACACACACTGTATACTACACCGAGCACCGGGAGGAGGACGACACACACTGTATACCACACCGGGAGGAGGACGACACACACTGTATACTACACCGGGAGGAGGACGACACACACTGTATACTACACCAAGCACCGGGAGGAGGACGACACACACTGTATACTACACCGGGAGGAGGACGACGACACACACTGTATACTACACCGAGCACCGGGAGGAGGACGACACACACTGTATACCACACCGGGAGGAGGACGACACACACTGTATACTACACCGGGAGGAGGACGACACACACTATATACTACACCGAGCACCGGGAGGAGGTCGACACACACTGTATACTACACCGAGCACCGGGAGGAGGTCGACACACACTGTATACTACACCGAGCATCGGGAGGAGGACGACACACACTGTATACTACACCGAGCACCGGGAGGAGGACGACACACACTGTATACTACACCGAGCACCGGGAGGAGGACGACACACACTGTATACCACACCGGGAGGAGGACGACACACACTGTATACTACACCGGGAGGAGGACGACACACACTGTATACTACACCGAGCACCGGGAGGAGGACGACACACACTGTATACTACACCGAGCACCGGGAGGAGGACGACACACACTGTATACTACACCGAGCACCGGGAGGAGGACGACACACACTGTATACTACACCGGGAGGAGGACGACACACACTGTATACTACACCGGGAGGAGGACGACACACACTGTATACTACACCGAGCACCGGGAGGAGGACGACACACACTGTATACTACACCGAGCACCGGGAGGAGGACGACACACACTGTATACTACACCGAGCACCGGGAGGAGGACGACACACACTGTATACTACACCGAGCACCGGGAGGAGGAGGACGACACACACTGTATACACCGAGCACCGGGAGGAGGACGACACACACTGTATACTACACCGAGCACCGGGAGGAGGACGACACACACTGTATACTACACCGAGCACCGGGAGGAGGACGACACACACTGTATACTACACCGGGAGGAGGACGACGACACACACTGTATACTACATCGGGAGGAGGACGACACACTGTATACTACACCGGGAGGAGGACGACACACACTGTATACTACACCGGGAGGAGGACGACACACACTGTATACTACACCGGGGGGAGGACGACACACACTGTATACTACACCGAGCACCGGGAGAAGGACGACATACACTGTATACTACACCGGGAGGAGGACGACACACACTGTATACTACACCGAGCACCGGGAGGAGGACGACATACACTGTATACTACACCGAGCACCGGGAGGAGGACGACACACACTGTATACTATACCGGGAGGAGGACGACACACACTGTATACTATACCGGGAGGAGGACGACACACACTGTATACTATACCGGGAGGAGGACGACACACACTGTATACTACACCGGGAGGAGGACAACACACACTGTATACTACACCGAGCACCGGGAGGAGGACGACACACACTGTATACTACACCGAGCACCGGGAGGAGGACGACACACACTGTATACTACACCGGGAGGAGGACGACACACACTGTATACTACACCGAGCACCGGGAGGAGGGCGACATACACTGTATACTACACCGGGAGGAGGACGACACACACTGTATACTACACCGAGCACCGGGAGGAGGACGACATACACTGTATACTACACCGAGCACCGGGAGGAGGACGACACACACTGTATACTATACCGGGAGGAGGACGACACACACTGTATACTATACCGGGAGGAGGACGACACACACTGTATACTATACCGGGAGGAGGACGACACACACTGTATACTACACCGAGCACCGGGAGGAGGACGACATACACTGTATACTACACCGAGCACCGGGAGGAGGATGACACACACTGTATACTATACCGGGAGGTGGACGACACACACTGTATACTACACCGGGAGGAGGACGACACACACTGTATACTACACCGAGCACCGGGAGGAGGACGACATACACTGTATACTACACCGAGCACCGGGAGGAGGATGACACACACTGTATACTACACCGGGAGGAGGATGACACACACACTGCATACTACACCGAGCACCGGGAGGAGGACGACACATACTGTATACACCGAGCACCGGGAGGAGGAAGACACACACTGTATACTACACCGAGCACCGGGAGGAGGACGACACACACTGTATACTACACCGAGCACCGGGAGGAGGACGACACACACTGTATACACCGAGCACCGGGAGGAGGATGACACACACTGTATACTACACCGAGCACCGGGAGGAGGACGACACACACTGTATACTACACCGAGCACCGGGAGGAGGACGACACAGACTGTATACTACACCGAGCACCGGGAGGAGGACGACACACACTGTATACTACACCGAGCACCGGGAGGAGGACGACACACACTGTATACACCGAGCACCGGGAGGAGGATGACACACACTGTATACTACACCGAGCATCGGGAGGAGGACGACACACACTGTATACTACACCGAGCACCGGGAGGAGGACGACACACACTGTATACTACACCGAGCACCGGGAGGAGGACGACACACACTGTATACTACACCGAGCACCGGGAGGAGGACGACACACACTGTATACACCGAGCACCGGGAGGAGGACGACACACACTGTATACTACACCGAGCATCGGGAGGACTACGACACACACTGTATACTACACCAGGAGGAGGATGACACACACACTGTATACTACACCGAGAACCGGGAGGAGAACGACACACACTGTATACTACACCGAGCACCGGGAGGAGGACGACACACACTGTATACACCGAGCACCGGGAAGAGGACAACACACGCTGTATACTACACCGAGCACCGGGAGGAGGACGACACACACTGTATACTACACCGGGAGGAGGATGACACACACACTGTATACTACACCGAGCACCGGGAGGAGGACGACACATACTGTATACACCGAGCACCGGGAGGAGGACAACACACGCTGTATACTACACCGAGCACCGAGAGGAGGACAACACACGCTGTATACTACACCGAGCACCGAGAGGAGGACAACACACGCTGTATACTACACCGAGCACCGAGAGGAGGACAACACACGCTGTATACTACACCGAGCACCGGGAGGAGGACGACACACACTGTATACTACACCGAGCACCGGGAGGACGACACACACTGTATACACCCAGCACCTGGAGGAGGACGACACACACTGTATACTACACCGAGCACCGGGAGGAGGACGACACACACTGTATACACCGAGCACCGGGAGGAGGATGACACACACTGTATACTACACCGAGCATCGGGAGGAGGACGACACACACTGTATACTACACCGGGAGGAGGATGACACACACACTATATACTACACCGAGCACCGGGAGGAGAACGACACACACTGTACACTACACCGAGCACCGGGAGGAGGACGACACACACTGTATACTACACCGGGAGGCGGACGACACACACTGTATACTACACCAGGAGGAGGATGACACACACTGTATACTACACCGGGAGGAGGACGACACACACTGTATACACCGAGCACCGGGAGGAGGACGACACACACTGTATACTACACCGAGCACCAGGAGGAGGACGACACACACTGTATACTACACCGGGAGGAGGACGACACACACTGTATACTACACCGAGCACCGGGAGGAGGACGACACACACTGTATACTACACCGAGCACCGGGAGGAGGACGACACACACTGTATACTACACCGAGCACCGGGAGGAGGACGACAAACACTGTATACTACACCGAGCACCGGGAGGAGGACTACACACACTGTATACCACACCGAGCACCGGGAGGAGGAGGACGACACACACTGTATACTACACCGGGAGGAGGACGACACACACTGTATACTACACCGAGCACCGGGAGGAGGACGACACACACTGTATACTACACCGAGCACCGGGAGGAGGACGACACACACTGTATACTACACCGGGAGGAGGACGACACACACTGTATACTACACCGAGCACCGGGAGGAGGACGACACACACTGTATACTACACCGAGCACCGGGAGGAGGACGACACACACTGTATACTACACCGGGAGGAGGACGACACACACTGTATACTACACCGGGAGGAGGACGACACACACTGTATACTACACCGGGAGGAGGACGACACACACTGTATACTACACCGAGCACCGGGAGGAGGATGACACACACTGTATACTACACCGAGCACCGGGAGGAGGACGACACACACTGTATACTACACCGAGCACCGGGAGGAGGACGACACACACTGTATACTACACCGAGCACCGGGAGGAGGAGGACGACACACACTGTATAC